>NC_137791.1:17595090-18175090 GCF_963383645.1 Muscardinus avellanarius
TGCACCACTGCGCCTGCTTAGTTTTCTTCTAAGATCTTCAGTTTTAGTACCAGGATAAAGCGAACCTTAGAAAATAAGTTGGAAAGTGTTCCCTCCCCTTTAATGTCTTTGAACAGTTCGTGTAGATTGGTATTACCATTTTGTTTGTTTCTTTGTTTGTTTTTTGTGATAATGGGAATTAAACAGTACAGTGGCATCCTACCTCCAAGCTATACACACTCCAAGCCCTTTTTTGTTTGCTTGTTTGTTATTGAAGCAGGGTCTCACTAGGTTGCTATGTTGCTGAGGCTGTTCTCTAACCTGCATCCTCCTGTCTCAGTTTCCCGATTACCAGGATTCCATATTATACCACACCTAGTTAAAGCAGGAGATAGGATCAAATATAAACTAAATTTCTTTATTAGATATAGCTATATTTGAGTTATCTGCATCATCTTGAATAAGCGTGATAGCTCATATATTTTAAGCCCTAGGAAATAAGAAAAGAGGGACGATTTCACCTCTTGGCTTGTGCTGATTGAGAAATACAGTCTCTTTAAAAGAACCAGAAATAATTTTGTTCCCAATGCGAGGCTTGACTCACCTGTGTTAAGAAACACCTGTCTACCTTCAGGGAAGTCTGCCTTGAACAATTGTACAAATTAAAGCTTGCCTTTAGGGATTCCAATGTTCTGTGTCAAAAGCTACTCCAAAGGGAGTCTCAGCAAGTGAGCCCAGGAGTTCTCCTTTGGCGGAGGGCTTACTACACAGCTTTTAAAGCAAGCCCCCTATTTTAATTTGGATGAGCCATCCACCGATATTTATTGACTATCTACTTTGAGAATCACATTACGCATACTCCTTTGGGGCTCAGAAAGGAAGTGGACTCACAATTCCCACCCATTAAAAGCAAACTAATCATCGAGCCTAGGAGGCAGGTGAAAATGGGTTGGTCAGCTCTGGTATGAGGAAAGTGTGAGGAATTTTAAAGTCACAAATCCCAGCTTGATTCAGTTCAACAAACTTGTATTTTATTTTATTTTGTTTTTATTTTTGGTGGTACTGGGGGATGGAACCCAGAGCCTTTTTACCTCTGGGCTATACTCCCAGACCTATTTTTCTATTTTCTTTGGAAACAGTGTCTCACTAAGTTGAGGAGAGCCTCACTAAGTAGCAGAGGCTAGCTTCGAACCTGTGCAACCCTCCTGTCTCAGCCTCCCAAGTGCTGGGATTACGAGCATGTGCCACCACGCCCAGCTCGTATTTTATTGTTCATCGCAGTGGTATTACTGGGTCTGTCACTGAGGCTTAAAACACAATGACATAGCTGGGCGCGGTAGCCCACACTTAGAATCCCAGTATGTGGGGGTCTGAGATAGAAGGATCGCAGGCATGCGATAAGCCAGCCTCAGCAACTTAGCGTAAAAAATAAATTTGGTCTGGGAGTGTAGCTTGGAGGTAGAATGCCCCTGAGTTCAATTTCCAGCATCACACACACACACACACACACACACACACACACACACACGCATGTACACACGCATGCACAGACACACAACAAAACAAAAACAATGGCATGATATCCCTCCACAGGGCCACTGCTAGGACATAAAGTGTCTCTTGGAGGAAATGGAAATCCCTTTGGGTGAACTTGGCAAAAATGTGTCTAGAAAAGGATGCTCACTGTGGGCAGAGTAATTGGAAAAATGTGCTCTGGGCTCAGCAGAGGGGAGGCTGGAATATTTTGGACACCACCTGCCTGCCTGGGATGCCGTGCACAGGAAGAACCTGCAGTTTATTCTCATCCTTTGATCATTACTTTTTAAAAATGTTTTTGCAGTACTGGGGATGGAACCCAGGGGCATTCTACCTCTGAGCTACACTCCCAGTTTATTCTTGATTTTGAAACAGGGTCTCGCTGAGTTGCAGAGGGCCTAAGTAGCTGAGGCTGGCCGCGAACCCCAGATCCTCCTGTCTCAGCCTCACAAGCGTGTGCCAACATGCCCAGCTCTTACATCCTCTTTCTTTCTTTCTTTCTTTCTTTTTTGGTGGTACTGTGGATGGAACCCAGGGGCCTTCTACCTCTGGGGTACACCCCCAGACCTATTTTATATTTTATTTGGAAACAGGGTCTCTTAAGCAAGCTGAGGCTGGCTTCAAACCTGTGTGATCCTCCTGTCTCAGCCTCCCAAGCGCGGGGATTATAAGCATGCGCCACCACGCCCGGCTCCAAACATAATTTTTTAAGCCGAGTAAAAAAGGACGTTCCTAAGATGTGGAAGTCTTCCTCTTCACGTTATTGCTATGACTTTTTTTATTTTTTTTAACTTCTTGGCTTACCTAGATTCGGCAGTCTTGGCGCTATGCTCATTATTTCAAGCTATATATAATGTTTCCCCTCATATTATCTGAGAGATGGCAGAAGATCTGAGGAACTTGTCACAAGAAGCCCTGGGCAGCTGGAGTCGTTTTTGCCAATACCTGCATTTCAGTGCTATGACTTATGGGCAGAGACGAGAGGGCAAGAGTACCTTTGAGCAAAGACACAATCCTCCGGTGACCCTCCTGGCAATACATCAGAGGTTCTGCAATCTAGCTCCAGGCAACAAATTGAGGCCAGCCAGAATTGATGTGGGAGCCGCAGCCCTGCTAGGCTTTTAAAAATCCCCACACTGCAATGCACGACAACTGGCTTCGCTTAAGTGCGTGCGATGGCTTCCAAACTGGGCCTGGTTGATGTTCGGTCTGCACGGTCTTGGGTCCTCAAGTAGCACTTTCTGGAAATCTCTCTTGTTTTACAAAACTTTCTTTTGAGTCAGGGTTGTCTCAAGGGTACAGCTAGGGTGTTCCCGCAATTGACTGCAAATTAGTGGAAGAATAAACCTAAGAATGGTCAGCCTGTTTTACAAGCCTTTTAATGAATTACTTGGCATTTTTTTGGGGGGGACTATCGAGTGTATGAATGCTAGTATCCTAAAAATAAACGTTGTGCTGCGGTCTTATTGTCCTCGGTGAGAGAATAATTGGATTTTTAAAGCTCCCCTTCAGGGCTGATATCCAGGAGCTCTTTGGAAAGCCTGAAATTGACCCCTCGTTCATTCAACACCTGTTAAATCTACTCAGCCCTTGCTAAGTAAATAAAAATCTCTCCAAATAAGAAGTATAATCTAGGCACTTAGGAAAAGCATTGAGCTGTTTGCTGCTACAGTTAATTGTCATGGTAGGAAGTTAGAAGTGACGCCAGGATCTATTACTGGGTAGTGAATGCACACCAATGAATATTGTGCAGTGGTTAAGAACAATGACTTAAATGTACCTGTAGCAACGTGGGCGGACCCCCAACACGTGGTACCTAGAGGAATAGTAAGAAGCAGAGGTACAGCAGGCACGATCACTTGACATAAAATTTAAAATGCATGCATACGAAACAGCGCTACTTATATTTCAGCAACACACACAAAATGGGTAACAGCTGCATGCCTATAATCCCGGTAATTTGGGAGGCTGAGACAGGAGGATTACAGGTTCAAGGGCAGCCTCAGCAACTTTGTAACTTACACCCTGTTTCAACATTTTAAAAAACTAAAGGGCGAGGGGTAAAGTTCAGGGGTAGAATGCTCTGGGTTCAGTAATCAGCAGTACCACCAGAAACAAAACAAAACAAAACTCTAGGAGCTATCTTTAAAATCTTTTGCTAACAGAAATTAATTTTTCTGTTACTTTACTCAACCACGTGAATTCTAAGTGATTCTAACCTGCCATTGCCCCAGTAGTTGTGGTCAGTCTGGGAACAACCCTGCCCTGAAAGTCAGACAAGGAGATGCAAACATGACTTTAAATTTGCAAATGTCACATATGAGGCTCATTCTTTTAATTTCATAGTGTTTTGCCAAAGTTACATGCCTTCCTGATCCGTTCCCTAATTGGACTGTCTCAACACGCAGGCAGCCTGGGATTGTACCTCCTCACATTTAAATGTTGATGCCCCGACCCCAGTATTTGGAGACAAGGTCTCTGAAGAGGTGACTAAGTTAAAATAAAGTTGGTGGGGCTGGCCCTCACACAATCTGACTGGTGTTCTTATAAGGAGAAATCAGTCTGAGGCCATACCACCCTGAACACGCCCAATCCCATCTGATCTCAGAAGCTAAGCAGGGTCAGCCTGGTTGGTACTTGGATGGAAGAAGAAAATATCACATTAAAAAGAGATAGCAGGATGTGAATGACAGAGGAAGGGCCGTGTGTGGGTAGAGAAAGGTGTCCATGCAACAGGTGGCCGTGAGCAGGCCAAGAGGCACGGCCTCAGGAGAGACCAGAACTGGGAGGCCTTGAGGGAAACCAAATTGGTCAACACTTCGATTTGGACTACCAGCCTCCAGAATTCTGAGAAAATAAATTTCTGTTGTTGAAGCCACCTGGTCTGTGGCATTTAGTTAAGGTAGCTCTAGCAAACTCATACTTACACTTGGACCTTTCTTTAAAGAAAGTCGGTGTATCCAGATGGTCTGCCCCTACACAGGCATTTCAAGTCTTACATTTGAAGGATACGAGGCTATATTTTCAAATCCAAATAAATTAAATCCACATACACTTAGAAATATATTTTCCTAGTACTTGGAAAATAAATCCAAAAGAGATATAAAGCGTTTACTTAAAATACTGATGTAGCCAATTAAGCCTGTTTAGCTTTAATTGGTAGAGACATTTTGGAACATTAAAAATGCCTAATTTGGACATATATGAAAGGTATTTTATTTTATCATCTTTAAATTTATATATTCAACAGCAGTAGAAGACTCTGTTAAAATTACTAAAATGTAAAAATGATAAAGATAAATTATGAAACAGAAATTATTTTGACACAAAGCAAACAGTAACAGAGGTTTCAGTTTATACCAAAAGCCATGATTCATTTAAAAAAAATCCATTTCAAACAGAATTGTTTCTTGTATTATTTGGTCATACAAGTAATAAAAAGAAAAAAATATATAAATAGATTAGGAAAAATATAAACTTCCTAGATTTAATAAAATTCTGGTGTTGTCAAAGATAATAACAAAATTCATAATGCTCTTCTAAATAAATATGTCTTTCATGACAAATTAGTTATTGAGTGTTGCCAATTCAAAGCCTGTTTAAAATTAGTCATGTACTAGAAATGTTCTCAACTCTTACAGCCCATCCTAAAAGAATCTGGATCAAGATTTTCCCAAACTGAATAGCAATCCTCAAAATTTATAAAATAGTATGAATAATAAGATAAATTAAATCCACATACACTTAGAAATTATTACTAAAGCGTGGTCAAAAATAAGATAAAAATTTAACTTAAAATGTTTAGAAATAAAGCATATTGACCATCAAAACATGGACACATTAAAACTTGTAGAATGCCATTAAAATGGGACTTTCAAGAGGTAGTGTAGAAAAGAATAGAGATTAAAAGGTTACTTGGTAAGTGTCCCACTAATAAATTAGAAGCAGAACACTCTCCGCCTGCAGGAAGGAAATAATAAAGATAGGAGCAGAAACCACCAAATTAGAAAACAATTGCGAAAGAAAAGAGAAAGAAAACCAAAGGTGATCTTTGAAAATATTTATTGAAAAAGTAATCTCTGGTAAGACCGGTCAAAAGGGCAGCGGTGCCGGGCGTGGTGGCGCACGCTTGTAATCCCCGCGCTTGGGAGGCGGAGACAGGAGGATCGCGCAGGTTCGAAGCCAGCCGCGCGCGTTGGCTTAGGAGACCCTGTTTCCAAATAAAAATGTCAAAATAGGTCTGGGAGTGTAGCCCGGAGGTAGAAGGGCTCCAGGAACCCCAGTACCACCACCAAAAAAAAAAAAAAAAAAAGGCAGCGGTGATGACAACTGAATAGGAATTGAGAAGGGAGGCTAACTTCTGTTGTTCCCATGGTTATAGCAATAGAAAAGAGTAGAATAAACACTTATGTCAATTTAAATTTGAAAATAAAAGCTGGGTGTGGTGGCGCATGCGTGTAATCCCAGCATTCGGGAGGCTGAGACCAGAGGATCTTGGTTGGCAGACAGCCTCAGCTACTTATTGAGGCCCTTTGCAACTTAGTGAGACCCTGTTTCAAAAAAAAAAAAAAGAATAAAAATAGGGCAGGGAGTGTGGCTTGGAGACCAAATGCCCCTGGGTTCCATCCCCAGACACGCAAAAATTAAATAAATAAATAAGTAAATAAATTTGAAAATAAACACAAAATGCATGAATTCCAAAACCAACTATAAAAGAAATATGTATTCTATACATATAAAGGCAAATTTTACATACTTTATGAATTATTCGAATCTTATGCAAATACAAACCTATACGTATGTATAAGAAGTTGAAAACTTAGAAACATATTCTATGAGGCAAGCTTAACTCTGATACTAAAACAAGAAAAAAAAATGGTAGAAGAAGAGAAAATTATAGGTTGATCTAATTTAGGAACGTGTTGCAAAAATTCTAAATAAAATATTAGCAAACTGAATCTAACATGTATGGAAAAATAAAATACAACAGGACAAGTTGTGTGTTTATCCCAAGAATGCAAGTATGGGTTATTGTTAGAAAATCCATAAATGTCTTGCCATGTAAATATGCTAAAGAAGAAAACACGTGACCATTTCAACATGTGTAGAATAAAATTTTTTGTAAATATTCCACTCATTTTTATTTAAAAAAAAACTCCGTCACTTTAGAAACAGAAGAGAATTTTCTTGACCTGACAAAGGACAACTACCAAAAACTTTTATAAAATGTCATCTTAAATGGTAAGCATTGAAAATATTTCCTTTAAAATCAGAAACAACACAAAAATGTCCATTTCTAGTCCCCACTGTGTTAGATAAACCAAGCCACTGCAGTAAGTCAAGAGAAAGGAAACACAGATACAAAGTGAAAAAAGAAAAAATGAAAACTCATTTTTCACAGGTCACATACAGGTATAGAAAACTCAAAAAATGTATAGTCAGATTATTGAGATTAAAGGTTTGGCAAAGTAGTTGGCCAAAGAGAAATACACAAAGTCAATTCATTTTTATTTGTCATCCACAAAGGTTCAACGAAGTCTCAAAATCCATTTATCACCACAATAACAAAAATATACTCAAGAACAAATCCCACAAAAATGTACATGGCCCTTATGGATAGCCTATAAAAGCATTGAGAAATGCTAAGGGAAATCTCAATACATTGAGAAAGAACCCATATTTGTGAAAAGAAAGACAATAGCCCTGCGAGCGTGTGTGTGTGTGTGTGTGTGTGTGTGTGTGTGTGTGTGCGCGCGCGTGGGTGCGCATGCTGGGGATTGAACCCAGGAGCCTTCTACCTCTGAAACTACACATCCAGCCCTATTTTTATTTTTTATTTAGTAACAGGGTATTTCTATATTTCTGACAACCTCAGTAAGTTGCTGAGGCTGGCTTTGAACCTGAGGAAAGGCAGCCAGAATGGGAAAGCCTTTTACTACACAGAACAGCAGAGAAAAAGAAAGAGTAGTCAGAAGAGCATTGCTTCAGTGATGCGGCCAAATTAGCCCTAGACAAAAGCTGCTCTGATCCCACCGAAACAAGCTTAAAAGCATGCTTTGAAAAAAATCAAACTGTTTCCAAGTCCCTTCACTGCACCCCAGGACAAAGTCCAGAATTATTTAAGGGAGTAAAAAGTAGAGCCAACATGCGGCAATATAAAACTCACAATTGTCTGGCATCCAATTAAAATCACCAGAAGGAAAACATGCCAAAGGAAAAAAAAGAAATCTGATCTACAAGGAGGAGGAAAGTATGTTGATTGAAACAGGCCCCATGCATTATAGGATTAATAGATAAGATTAATTATAAGAATTAATGGATAAGAATGTTGTGCAACTATTACAAATAAATATACTCCATATATTCCTCCTCCTCCTCCTCCTCCTCCTCCTCCTCCTCCTCCTCCTCCTCCTCCTCCTCCTCCTCCTCCTCCTCCTCTTCTTCTTCTTCTTCTTCTTCTTCTTCTTCTTCTTCTTCTCCTTCTTCTTCTTCTTCTTCTCCTGTGTGTGTGATACTGGGGGTAGAACCCAGAGGCTTTCTACCTCCGGGCTACACTCCCTATTTTCTATTTTATTTGGAAACAGGGTCTCACTGAGTTGCCGAGAGCCTCACTCAGTAGCTGAGGCTGGCTTCCAACCTGCGCGATCCTCCTGTCTCAGCCTCCCAAGCGCGGGGATTACAAGCGTGCGCCACCACGCCCAGCTACTCCATATATTCTAAAAGGTGAGAAAAACACAAATGTGCTCTGATTTAGAGTCAAGGTTTAGGGGAGACTTTTCTGGCGATTTGCAGGTAGAGAGACTTTGAAGGGAGCAGAGCAGAAGAAACCCTCAGGAGGCTCTCAAAGTGCAGGGGAGACGCTGGGAGATGGTGGAGCTTGGTAGGAGAAGGAAGGAAAGAGACGCTGCAGTGGGATTCGAGGGAGAGACGATCCGCGGGATTCAAGGAGCGCTGGAGAGAAAATGGCCAGACGTTACCATGGGGGCCCCAAAAGTAGTAGAAGAAAAGGAAGTCGGGAAGAGGGTTTTTCATTTATTTATTAAGTTTTGTAGCATTAAATTTGAATTAAGATGGAGGAAATGACAGGAGGCAGCTGGAAATGTGACAGTAGAATTCGAGAGAGAACAGTTGCGGGTGGACAGGTGGAGTTAGATGTCAGAGGGTGGCAAGAGCTGAAGAAATTCCCCAGGGAGATCCTGGGGCAAGATAACGAGGGCTCAGAGGACCAGAGGGCACCGCGGCGGGAAAGGCGCTGATCCCCAAGGCAGAGGAAGGAGGAGAGTTTGGCCACCAAGAAGAGAGGCATCCGAAAGAATTCCAGGTACCCGTAGGTGGAGGGCTAGGAAGCTCTGCCATGGAGGGATGCCCCAGGGTCCTTCAGAGGGAACGTTATCCTAGAAGTGGAGGCAAGGAAGGAGAATGGGTTGGGAAATCCCAAAAACAAGAGATGGAAAGGAAAGATGCAGCCAACTCAAGAAATGAAGACACTTCTGAGGATGAAAGCATTCTAAGAAGTCCTAGATTTGGAGTCAGAAAGAAACCTGAAAAAGAGATCGCTTAGTGTCTAGAAGACAGCACTGGCTAGAATGTGGGGGCCAATGTGACGGTGTGAGAGGCAGCAGAGGAGCCGGGGGTGATGGCGCACTCCTGCACTCCCAGTACTTAGGAAGCTGAGACAGGAGGATCAAAGGTTTGAGGACGGCCTCGGCAACTTAGCAAGACCATACTTCAAAATGAAAGAAAATAAGGCTGAGAGTGGAGTAGAATTCACCCCTGGTTCAATAGTAACAGTAACACAGTAACGTAACACACGCGCACACGCATGCACGCGCAAAGGCACCTGAGGTCTAGGAACACTGGGCACCTCAGGACCACAGAAAAGGCTAAGGTGCTATTCCCATCGCAAATAAGAACAAAACATGAGAAGTCCATATGTTTAGAAAACTTCCTGAGGTTTTTTAAGAGGGAAATTTTACAATGGTTTCTTTTGATAAGTGGGACTTAATGAGATTTTATATTTGTATTTATTTTTCTGTGTAATTTGAAAGTTTTAAATTTGGGGGATTTTTTTCGGTTGTTTTGTTATTTTGTTTTATTTAAGCTGAGATCTCTCAAGCTGCTCTCAAACTTATGTTCTCAAGTGATCCTCCTGTCTAAGCCTCCTGAGTAGCTGGGACCACAGGTGTGTGCTACTCCACCAGCAGAAAGTTTAAAAAATTTTAAATCGTTAGTCTTATATTTTATTCTTCCTTCCTCTCTCTCTCTCTCTCTCTCTCTCTCTCTCTCTCTCTCTTTCCTTCTTTCCTTCTTTCCTTCCTTTCTCTCTCTCTCTTTCCTTCTTTTTTCTTTTGGTGGTACTGAGGATTGAACCCAGGGGCATTCTACCTCTCAGCTGTGACTCCAGCCCTATTTTTTATTCTTTATTTTGAAACAGGGCCTCACTAAGCTGTGGAGGTCCTCACTAAGTAGTTGAGGCTGGCCTCAAACCAACGATCCTCCCATCTCAGCCTCCCAAATACTGGGATTACAAGTGTGTACTTCCATACTTTGCAACAGGGCACACTTCTAAAATAACTTCTAAGTCCTGACCCAGCACACCGCTAAAGCGTCCTGGTACAATTAAAAGGCCGTGGAGCTGGCAAAAAGAAAGTAATCCGATGTCTTCAAGGATGGTGTCAGTGGGCCACAGGGGGCATGGGTTTTAGGGGTTAAGAAAGGCTGGATGGGTGAAATAGGAAGCACCAAGTGGAGACCACACAGTGCAAATGTCCTGGGACTGAAGCACCTGTGTGAGAAAGTGCTCAGGAGTTTGTGTGCTCTGGGGCTGGGATGCTTGTGTGTGGGTCCCAGCTCTGCATCTTTCTCATTGTTTAGTCTTGGGCAAATGGTTTATCCTTAAATGGGACTCCAAATGATACCTGCTACATAAAAAATTTATTAGAATTAACTCTGATGCTTCATGTAAAGCATTTAAGCTGCCTGGCAGATGGTGGGTGCTGAACAAATGTTAGCTGTTATTGTGATTTGTCAAGTTATATTTATATTTAATAGGTTATACGCAATAGCGTGACCTTGGGCTTCTAATAATTCGATGAGCAGGTACAGAATGCAATACCTAAACATGTACCAGGGATAAGAAAATGAATGAGATACTATCTCTTTTCTTAACATAACAAATATAAAGCAAACAAAATATACAAAGATACAGAGGTAGGCGTGGTGGCGCACGCTTGTAATCCCAGCATTTGGGAGGCTCAGACAGGAGGATCACGGTTTGTGGATGGCCTCAGCTACTTATTGAAGCCCTCTGCAACTCAGTGAGACCCTGTTTCAAACAGAGAATAAAGGCTGGGCATGGTGGCGCACGCTTGTAATCCCAGCGCTTGGGAGGCTGAGACAGGAGGATCGCACAGGTTCAAAGCCAGACTCAGCTACTTAGTGAGACTTTCAGCAACTTAGTGAGACCCTGTTTCCAAATAAAATATAAAATAGGTCTGGGAGTGTAGCCCAGAGGTAGAAAGGCTCCTGGGTTCCACCCCCAGTACCACCAAAAAAAAAAAAAAAAAAAAAAGAAGAAAAGAAAAAAATAAAAACAACACCTAGGGCTGGGGGTAGTATAGCTCAAAGGTAGAATGCCCCTGGGTTCCATTTCCAGAAAAAAAAAAAAAAAGATACAGAACAACGCACATCAGTGGATGCCAAATTCCAAATACAGAATCCAGAGTGCTCTGGAGTTGCGTAATCAGTAAAATTACTGAAGACTGGAGGAGTTAAGAAAGATATTGCAGAGATAGGGCAACAATGGGCTTTGGAGAATAGGCAGAAAAGGAAAGCACATCCTGGGGGCTGGGGGCTGGTATAAATGCAGTGTGGTACCCAGGTTCACATCCTGGGATGACTAAAGGACATTTGCGGGAAAACCGATGCTTAGTTAATAGTCATACACCAAGCCAGGCATGGTAGTGCACACCTGTGATCCCAGTACTTGGGAGGCTGAGACGGGAGGATCAAAGGTATGAGGATAGCCTCAGCCATTGTTAGCAAGGCTTTCAGCAACTTAGTGAAATCCTGTTTAAAAAAAAAAAAAAGAGCCGGGCGTGGTGGCACACACTTGGAACCCCAGTACTTGGGAGGTTGAGACAGCAAGATCACAAGTTCACAGCCGGTCTTGGCTACTTAGTGAGGCCCTTGGCAACGTAGTGAGACTCTGTTTCAAAATAAAAACTAAAAAACATGGATGGGGGGTGTATATTCGAGGTAGAATGCCCTTAGGTTCAATACCCACTTCTAGGGAAAAAAAAAAAAAAAACACAAAAAAAATTGAGCTGGGAGTGAAATTCAGAAGTAGAATGCCCCTGGGTCCAATGTCCAATCCCCAAAAGCCACACACACACACACACACACACACACACACACACACACACAGTAATACTGTTGTTTTCTTCACTGTCACAAATGTACCATGATAATTAATGAAAGGCGTTATAACTAGGGGAAACGGGTGAAGGGGATTCTAAGAGCTCTCTCATAAATCTGAAATTCGTCCAAATTTGTGTTCTTGCTTCTGGCCTCCATGATGAGAGGAGAGCCCTGGCTCGCTCCCTCTCTCTGCTTCCCGGTGCCCTGAGCTCTGCAGCCCCTGGCTTCACTGAACCTCAAAAACTCCCAAACTCTGGAGCCTCAGAGGGTGCTTTGGACTTGGGACTCCTGAGAGATGCGAGACCTGTGAAGACATGGGAGCTCTGGGAGATGGAGTTGTACATTTTGCCTTCTGAAATGGGCAGGAGCTCCCCAGGGCCCAGGAGCGGGATGTTGAAGTGACCTATACAATGTCCTCTCAAAAGCTCATGTCTTAATGTTCAGAGTTTCATGGAATTAAGTCATGCAAATTGTCATCTCGTCAGTGGCTCGTTCATTGTAATGGATTACTGGGAGGTCACCCAGGCGGGTGTGATTTGGCTGGAGAGGGTGGGCCTCAGGTGTGGCCTCAGAGACTGTGATTTTGTCTTTGAATCTCCTTGCTGGCTCTCTTGCTTACAGCCTCCATGATGTGAGAGCAGGACCTCCCTCTCTTCCTTTCTCTGTTCTCTACCACTGTGCCTTGAGATCTGCAAGACCTGGGCCTCACGTGGACTGAACCTAAAATCTCAAAAAAAAAAAAAAAAAAAAAAAACATGGGCACATAAATCGCCCTTTCTCTAAAGAAATTAAATATAAAAATGTGCATGGTGAGTTCATGGAATAAGTAAATCACTATGGTAGGAGCTCAGAATTTGGTTAAAGAAATAATGGTAAATGGAGATGAAGAGGTGGGTAAGGTCTAGACTGGGGAAGACTTGGAATGCCTGGCTAAGGATTGGGACCTAGTTCTGCAGCTGACGTAGAGCCGCTGGCGCTCGGAGGAAGATGCGGTGCATAAAGGAGAGAGGGGCAGAGCTGAGCCTGGAATGGGTGCTCTGCCCAGAGTCTGTGATGTGACCACCGCCCCTGCTTTGTATTTGTCCAACCACAGCCCCTAAAAAGCAGCACAAAGGGCTCACTAACATACTTCCTTTAGTGTTTTCCTCGGTTATTACAATGCGAGTGCACAGTAAAACTACCAGATGGTAGGAGGAGACGCAGTCTAACTCTTCCCCCACGAATAATCTTGCCCTTGGTATGATTACTTGTCCTCGTTCACGCCTCAGAGTCTGAGAGGCACCACTTGTTTTGTGAAAAGTCGGTATTGAGGCTGGACGTGGTGGCACCTGCTTGTAATCCCAGCATTCAGGAGGCTGAGACCGGAGGATCGCTGTTCAAGAACAGCCTCAGCTACTTAGTGAGGCCCTTTGCAACTCAGTGAGACCCTGTTTCAGAATAAAGAATTAAAAAAAATAGGGCTGGGGGTGTCTCTCAGAGGTAGAATGGGTCCCTGGGTTCCATCCCCAGTACTGGGAAAAGAAAAAGTCAGTGTTGAACTGGGCATGGTGGTACACACCTGTAATCCCAGGACTTGGGAGGCTGAGACAAGAGGGCTGCAGGTTCCAGGACAGCCTTAGAAAGTAGTGAGATGTTCATCAACCTAATGAGACCCTGTTTGAAAAATAAAAATAAAATAGGGCTGGGGGGTGTAGCTTGTAGGTAGAGTGTCCTTGGGTTCAATCCCCAGTACTACAAGAAGGAGGAGGAGGAGGAGGAGGAGGAGGAGGAGGAGGAGGAGGAGAATCAGTGTTGTAAGGAGCTACCACTTATTTTATTGCAGAGTCTAAATAGTCCTTTCAAGAAAGTTGCTTCACTAGAACAAAAATAGAAAGCAAAAGGAACAAATGAGTCAAATGAGTCGAGAGACCAGCAGAAGAGTGGAAGGGGATTGGGGGAGGGAGGGGAGAAGAAAGAAACAAGGATCCAGGGAACAGTTCACATTAAGATTGCATCTATACGTGAGAGTGTCACTGCCAATCTCACTATGGTGTGCAGGGAGGGAGGAAGGGCAGGCAGGGTGCCACACGGAGGGAAATGCACCGAGTGACGTTTGCATCACTTTGAACCTCACCACGATGCGTAATGACAATGCACTAATAAAAGTGTTTTAAAGAAAGGACATTGTTATCAGAATGTACAGGGCCCATCTAAACTTCCTGTGGCAGAGCCCCAAGCTGGGATGCTCGTGGAGTGCTCATACTTCCCAGCTTTCTCTCTCTTCCTGCTTTTTTGTAGTAGGCTTGGTCTCCTTTGAACTGAGTCCTCGTCCTCTTGGCCCAGCAGGGTGGTTGGGAGGGGCGGATGGATGCTGGAGCAATCATTGGAATGGATAAACATGAGGCGACTGTGTTTGCCCTCCACGCAAGTAAGGGGATCATTCCAGATGCGCCATTGATGTGGATTTCTTCAGAGTGAGTCATCCCCCTTACAGCTTTTCTTAACATTTCTTAAATGGATTTCCCACAATGCCTGCAGTTACTCTGGGGCATGTTTACTGGGAATGTGAGATATAGGATACACGGCTTATCTAAGAGAAAAAATGAACCCAGAGGATGGGAAGGAGAGCCACTGGAGAAAGAAATCTGTGTACAGGAGTCGAGTTCTTTATACTGTTTCATCCTGACTCTAGCAGGCTATATCTAGCAAGATCCATCTCACCAGATAGTAGCAAAACCCACAGGATATCAGTTCCATGAATGCAAGAGTTCTGTGTTGGGCTGCTTGACTTATAACCAGGCCCTGTAGATGCTAGATATATTCACTGAAAAATCACATGACTCTAGTGAGCTATTGGACATGAAAGTATCTAAATATGACAAGGTAGAATTGAAGATTGATGATGGCTAATTTCTCTCCATTGGAAATATCACTGGGGTGGGAGATGGTTTCCAAGGAAAGATTAGAGAGAGGAAAGAATGCATTAATACAAATACCCCAGAGAGAAACTTCTGTGATGGAGGGCTTCCATCAAGGTCCCTTTGAGCTAAATCAAGCCACAGAGCTTTTGCTTGCGGATGAGTAGCCCTGCCTTGAGGAAATAGAGAGCTTCAGAGGAGTGAAAGTAAATCTCAATTTCCTGGGCTCAATGCCAGATATTCTCATCTATTAAACATAACCAAGGAGAGGATACCTGTCTTGGTCAATATTCTCACTGATGTAATCCAAAACAACTGACCACACAACTTAGAGGAGGGAAGATTTATTTGCTCATAGCTTTTGGAGAGTCCGAGCTTCAGTCCATGTTAGGCCAGGTCTGTAGAGCTCAGGGCATGATTGGAAGAAGCAGAGAGAGGGAGACGCAAGGCTCCATTTTCTCATCATGGAGATGGGAGCAGGGAGTGCATGGGAGAAGGGGAAACCCTATATAATCCCAAGGCCGCAGCCCACCATGGACCCCGCTTTAGCAACTAAGGCTTCCATCATTGCTACCTTGTTTCCGGGAGTCTAAATCCAAACCATTACAATACCTTAAGACTTGTTTCAGAGTTATGTACCTTCCTCCTTTTGCTGATGAGCCTGGGTTGAGAAAGGCATGTCTGGGAAGTAACAGAGAAATGTAGCGAAACAGGGTTTTGTTCTGTTTTGTTGTTTCTATTCTCTCAGTAATTCTAGGAGCCATATTATTAGGGAGACTTTCTGTCTAACTAACACTATGATGTCTACACTAAGTGAGAAGTGGATGGACCTCCAGGTAAAGGAAAATGGGAAGATATTTCCTCCCCCAGGATTCATAGGGCCAATGATGCATTAATAGCGTGATTTCACCAAAGACCAACTAAAAGCAGGGTTGTCTCTGACCTGGGAAAGAGGGATGCTTTTATTTGATTCAGAAATAGCCATTACACTGTCAGAAAACTCTGTTGATGAGCTACAGGCACGGTGGCACATGCATGCCAGTAATCCTAGTATGTGTGAGGCTGAGACAGGAGGATCACAGGCTCAAGTACAGTCTCGGCAATTAAACAAGATTCTCAGCACCCTTGCAAGACCCCGATTGAAAACAGAAATTTAAAAGGGTTGGGGTGCATCTTGGAGGTAGAATGCCCCTGAGTTCAATCCCCAGTGCCGAAGAAGAAGAAGAAGAAGAAGAAGAAGAAGAAGAAGAAGAAGAAGAAGAAGAAGGAAGAGGAGGAGGAGGAGGAGGAGGAGGAGGAGGAGGAGGAGGAGGAGGAGGAGGAGGAGAGGAAGAAAGAAAACTCATTGATGCAGGTTTTCTGGACCCTGTACCACATTTTATCTTTTATTTTAATACTGAGAACCATGTAGTAAATCAAATGTATCTTGCTACTTATGGTGTAGAAAGCGTTTTTAATACACGTAATCTTTAGAAGGCATATGGTCTGTCTAGACTAAAATGTTTATATCTAGTTCAGAAAAAAATTGATGACTTTCTGCAAAAGTAGGTTTTTCAAGGCACTAGAATTTGAAAGACTAAAATGAGCTGCAGCTTTGAAAAAGCTCATGTGGGAAAACAAACACATTTAGAGAATTTACTTATGCAAGGCTGGGTTCTCATTACTTTGAAAGTAAAGACAAAATTTCGCAGGTAATCTGGGTGTGGTGGTGCATGCCTAATATTTGTAAGGTTGAGACAGGAAGATTGCGGGTTCAAGGCCTGTCTCAGCAACTTAGTGAGACCCTGTTTCAAAAAAAAAAAAAATTATCTGAGAGTGCCCTTCGGTTCAATTCCCAGTTCCAACCAACCAACCAATCAACAAACAAACAAATGAAACAAAACACCTAACAGGTAATAACATTTCACACACACACACACACACACACACCATTTGTTATCTATTTCTATGATAACTTTAAAGGTAAGCTGCCAATACTGTCAATAACAAAATGACTACTGAAATAGTTTTTTCTTTCAGTTCTTTCTGCCCTCAGATGATATCATATTAAGGATTTATAGTCAGATTGCTGGTTTTTATTTGTTTGTTTGTTTGTTTGGTACTGGGGCTTGAGCATTCTACCTTTGAGCTATACCTCCAGCCCTTTTTATTTGTTCATTTTTTAATTTTGAAGCAGAGTCTCTTTGAGTTGTTGAGTATCTCTCTAAGTCATTAAGGATGGCCTCAAATCTGCAATCTTCCTCTCTTAGCCTCCAAATGCTGGGATAATAGGCATGCACCACCATGCCCAGCCAAGTTACTGCATTTAGAAAAAAAATCGTTTGAAATAATTCTGTGCCTCATAGGCTAAGTTCACAGTTAGGTTAATTTGTTTCATTTTCATTTTAGTTCATATTGATTCTTTTTAAAAATTACTTTTGCTAGCCGGGAGTGGTAGTACATGCTTGTATTCCCAGTACTTGAGAGGCTGAGACAGGATTTCAGGTTCAAGTCCAGCCTCAGCTATTTAGTGAGGCCCTCTGCAACTTAATGAGACCCTGTTTCAAAATAAAAAATAAAAATTAGGGCTGGGGTTGAAGCTCAGAGGTAGAATGGACCTGGGTTCAAGCACCAGTACCACAAAAAAGTTACTTTTATTTTTATTTCGCAATTAGGTAAAATATATTCATGGTTCAAAGTCAACCCTACAAGCCGGGCGTGGTGGCGCACGCTTGTAATCCCAGCACTTGGGAGACTGAGACAGGAGGATCATGCAAGTTCGAAGCCAGCCTCAGCTACGTAGTGAGGCTCTCAGCAACTTAGTGAGACCCTGTTTCCAAATAAAATATAAAATAGGTCTGGGAGTGTAGCCCAGAGGTAGAAAGCCCCTGGGTTCCATCCCCAGTACTGAAAAAAAAAAAAAAGTAAAATCTATAAAACATGGCACAGGCAGAAAAGTCTAGTTTCCATCCTGTTTTCTCTAACTTACTCTCTCTTAGTTATAATTTTTTAAAGATTTAAAATGTTTTAGATCATCCTTCCATTATCATTTTTGTTATGAGAAAATATATATATATTCATATCCCTCTAGTTTTGTGTTATCTTTATTTGTAGGTCTGGGGATGGAACCCAGGGGCATTCAACCCCCAAGCTACATCCCCTGACCTATTTTTTAGTCTTTATTTTGAAATGGGGTCTCACTAAGTAGCTGAGACTGTCTGTGAACCGCAATCCTCCAGGCATGGTGGCACATGCTTGTAATCCCAGCATTTGGGAGGCTGAGACTGAGACACAAGGATCACGGTTTGCCAACAGCCTCAGCTACTTAGTGAGGCCCTATGCAATCTCGTTAGACCCTGTTTCAAAATAAAGAATAAAACACAGGGCTGGGGGTATAGTTCGGAGGTAGAATGCCCTGGGTTCCATCCCTAGTACCGCAAACAAAACAAAACAAAAACTCTTCCTAAAATCTACAGGGACTCACAACACCATAAGAAGGCAACCACCTTTCACTCAGACAGTCTTATCTATCGAAGCTTGCAGCCAAAGTAGCACCACAGCATCCTAACCTCTTCTGCCCATCATCCCACTATGGTCCCCAGTCCTACCCGCCTTCTTCTCTTGTGATCACTGCAGTCACTACCTCACTGTTCTGTTTTCCCTGAATAACCTCCTGTGGTTTCCTCTTTAACCCCATCCCATCTTTACTCTGCTTTAAACCATTTAATGATTTCCTAATGCACTTAGAATAAGACCCAAAGTCCTGCTGAGGGTCATAGGTAGGATGTGTACCTTGCTGTATCCTTCCCCTGGTAAACAGCTCAGCTCAAAGGTCTCCTTAGAGATGCCTTCCCTGGCCACCCATCTAAACAGAAACCTGCCCAGCCCCTGACATCATTGTCACTTTATTTTATTGTCTTCACAGTTTAAACGGTCATCTTATCTTCTAGTCCCGTGTCTGTCTCCCCGATGAAAATATAATTGCCAACCTGAAGTGAAAGTTTCAATCAGAACCACAGTTGCCTTAGTGCCTAGAACTGTGCCCAGCACACAGTGGGTGTACAATAAATAGTTGCTGACTAAAGTAATATTTTCTTTCACTTTTATCTGGACCATCTGGAGTAACCTTCTGTTTCGGTCAGCTTGTTCATCACTCAGCCAGATGCCTTATGAGCACAACTTAGAGGAGGAAAGGTTTATTTGGTTCAAGGTCTCAGAAGTTTAGTCCAGTCTCCCAGCTTCAAGGCATAGTGGAGGAATATCATTCAACTCATGGTAGCCAGAGGCAGAGAGAGCGATAGGAGGCAGCCAGGGACAGATGTCATCCTCAGGGCCATGCCCCCAGTGACTGGCGGCTTCTTCCAGCTATCCCCCACCTCTGAACACTGCTGCGCGGGGGATGTGCTTCCAACACGTGAGCTCTTTTGGGGGGAGGGTGGGGAAGGGGGGGAGACATTCCAAACCAAACCCCTAACGTCTTATCTACTCTCTTTTGTGATTTTACACAGAACACTGTAATTTAATTGTCGTGGGTGGTCAGGGGAGTTAATACAACTGCAGCCAGTTTCGAAATGGATGAAACTTGAGTTTGACCCCTTAAAAGCAAACTGCAAACTTTAGGGGGGTGTTACTTGGGCAAATTGGAGCATTCCCCGAGTTACCTGGGAAATGAAAACACCTGATCGCCTTGTCTCAGATGGAAAGGTGCAACATTAGCCTCTCTTTTGAAAGACAAGATAACGTAGGGCACAGGCCGGTGCAGAGTGGAAGAATCCTCCAGGAAGCCCACAGAAGGGCATTCTCTGCCTAGTGGGGGATCCTTTGTGATCCACCCTTATACAAGGAGTCGCAGCCAGAGCCTTTCCCTCTGTCTCATACCGGCGAGTTGAAGAAGGTCAGAAATTCACACTGTATTTGGAGGTACGTGATTGGCAAGCCAATTTGGCCACAGATCTAAGGCCAAATCTTCCAGTCCATTGTATAGGTAAATGAAGATCACAGTTAGACTCGCATCTCTTTGACTTCTGTTTTCAGTTTTTATTTAGCTACATACTTAGGGGGAGAAGTAGGTATTATTTACTGATGATCTCCCCCCCTCAGTGGTCAGTGCTCAAATATGTACGTACAATTCAGTTGGATACCCAAACCTTTACACTGATCACTGTTGATCATGGCTTTTATTTTTTATTATGATTCTTCATCACCCTGCTATAGAGATAATGTTAAAGTAAGTCATATGGAATAAGATTTTTAAAAGGAACAGCTAAGGTATATGTTGCAACTCTGATACATGACTTGATTCAGGTGATCATTTTTATTTTATTTTATTTTATTTTATTTATTTTTTGGTACTAGGGATGGAACCCAGGGGCTTTTCTACCTCTGGGCTATACTCCCAGAGCTATTTTATATTTTATTTAGAAACAGGGTCTCTCTAAGTTGCTGAGAGCCTCACTAAGCTGAGGTTGGCTTTGAACCCGTGCATCACCATGCCCTGGCTAGGTGTTCATTTTTAAATATCCTAAATGTACTTTTAGCTTGGATGCAAAGCATTGTAGGTGGAATCAGGTTGGCAAACCTTGAGGCTTCTGCTAAGTTCCCGCCTCAGCTCCCGGAATCATTCTTCTAATTGTCTTTCAAGCCAAAGGGAAGACATTCCTTGCTTACATCCCTGCTGGGTTTTAAGCACCTGTTTGTATTACAAATCAAAAGGGGCCCTGGTGGCGCATTCCAGTACTTGGGAGGCTGAGCTAGGACTTGTAGGTTGGAAGACAGCCTCAGCAACCTTGTGTTTCAAAATGAAAATAAAATAGGGCTTGGGGTGTACTCAGAGGTAGAATGCCCCTGGGTTCAAACCCCCAGTACCAAGAGAGAGAGAGAGAGAGAGAGAGAGAGAGAGAGAGAGAGAGAGAGAGAGAAAGGGAAGAAAACAAAGGAATGAAAAAAGGAAATATTCTATCTAGGAAGAGCAAAAACCTCAAGCTGATGGTATACAGTCTTTGCCTTGCATGCATGAGGCCCTGGTCCAATCTTCAGCACCACGAACAAAAGAAAGAAAGAAAGAAAGAAAGAAAGAAAGAAAGAAAGAAAGAAAGAAAGAAAGAAAGAAGAAAGAAGAAACCAATCTATTCTTCCATACAACCAGGAGGTGAGGAGATTAATATCCCACTTTTCTCCTTTTTCAGAAATAAATTTTGGAAGAATACATTTTTTTGCAAGTATGTTTTATACTTTTGTAAAATTTATACCTTGACTTAGAAAAATTGATCGTCACAGCTTGATACCACAACTGCCTCCAATACAAAATCAAGAGGCTGTTTCTGACCACGTCTGAATCTTACTAGAATAGATTTGTTTTTCTCATTGTATTTAAAACAAAACCTTTCATGTCTCAGACAGAAATTTGCAATAGATTTATGACACTCCCAACTTGCCACCAAAGAACCTGAACATTCTCTGAAGAGAGAAAGGAGCCCAGGTAAATGGAGCCTTCCAGCACCTTTTATATCATAAAGAGAGGGGGATTTTTATTTCACCAAATACTTCCAAAGATCACCTGCTTCACTGTTAATAACTCTCACCCATTAGAGTCAGAAAGAACCGGCGAACAGGACAAAATGAAAGCCTTTGTGTAGCAGGAGCTCTGAGCTGGCCTGCTGGTAAATGTTTAACTGCCTGCCTGTGGTTTTGTCAGTTTCTGTGTTATAGATACTTGCACCACGGCCAATTGCAGGCGACCAATGTGTTGAACAACGAGCTTGCAAAAACCCTGAACATTGACCCGTTACCTCTCCCAAGCCGGCGCAAGCCATTTGTAGCACACTCTGCCTTCCGCGCTCTCTGCCTTGGGCCCTCACCTTCTTTCTCTCTTCTTCATTTTGTGGCGGTGACAATTTGCTCAGATTAAAAAAAAAAAAGTGACATTTCCCAGCCATTCTTGCAAATAGGGAAGGCCACATGAGAGTCCTTTCCGATGAGCTATGGGCAGGCAGAAGTCACAGCAGTGCTGGCCAAGTCCTTGCCTTTCTCTTTTTCTTTTCCTGTTTGGAATGCAGATATGATGGCTGAGCCTCAGCAGCCACTTTATGGCCATCAATGAGAGAAAAGCAAAGTGAATTGCAGAGATATTGGCCCGAATACATTTGAGTTTTCTCACCACCCCTAGAGTGCGTATTCTGGTCTTCTTTTTATTTTTATTGTATTTATTTCTATTTTTTTTTGTGTGTGGTGTGGTACTGGTGATTGAAGCCTGGGGCATTCGACCTCCAAGCTATACCCCCCAGCCCTATTTTTATTTTTGTTTTAAAACAGGGTCTCGGTCTCAGTTGGGCGTGGTGGCGCGTGCTTGTAATCCCAGCATTTGGGAGGCTGAGACGGGAGGATCGGGAGGATCTTGGTTCAAGGACAGCCTCCGCTACTACTTAGTGTGGCCCTTTGCAACTCAGTGAGACCCTGTTTCAAAATAAAGAATAAAAAATAGGGCAGGGGGTATAGCTCGGAGGTCGAATGCCCCTGGGTTCCATCCCCAGACTTCCAATAAAACAAAACAAAACAAAACAGGGTCTCAGTAGGTTGATGAGATTCTCACTACTTGCTAAGGCTGTCCTTGAACCTGTGATCTCCTGTCTCAGGTTCCCAGGTAGTGGGGCTTACTACCACACCTGGATTCTGGTCACTTTTTTTTTTTTTTTTTTTAATAAGAGATGAAATAGCCGGGCGCGGTGGCACACACTTGTAATCCCAGCATTTGGGAGGCTGAGACAGGAGGATCTGGGTTCACAGCCAGCCTCAGCCACTTAGTGAGACCCCTGCAACTTGGTGAGACCCTGCTTCAAAATAAAGAATAAAAAATAGGACTGAGGGTATAGCTTGAATATCCCTGGGTTTAATCCCCAGTACCACCAAAAAAAAAAAAAAAAAAAAAAGGATGAAATAAACTATCTTGCAAAAGCCATCGGTATCTGGATTTTATGTTACTGAGCAAAACTGTTGACGATTTTTTTTTTCCTGGAAATTTGGTAGCGACTCTCCAAAACTGACTAATCCATGAATTATTCTGTCGATTGGAGTTTATTTAAAACACTTGGCTTGTAGACAGAAACTGTATTCTCAGTCCTGCAGTGTTGAGGAACTAAGATGAACATTGGCTACCCATAGCAGACACACAAAACGAGCAAGTCATTTCACACGCCAGTGCTTCAGTTTCTTTATAAAATAGAGAACACGCGGGGTCTGTCTCAGAGGGTTGTCTCTTTTCTAGTGCATTTAATATACAGAATAAGGGTTCCCTCGTGGGACATTCATACACGCATATGACATAATTTGATCATATCCGTCCTTGCACAAAAGGATGGGTTGATCATATCCACCCTCTTCCCTCTTCATCTTCTTCCTCTTCTCGAACAGTGCCTCCAGGATTGTTTTGAAAGATAAAAGGGTTAATAACTAATGCAAGGGGCTCAAAATAATAGCTGGCAAATTACAAACCCAAGTGTTAGCAATACCCCCCCACACACACACACACACAAGTCCCAACTGAACCGGCACCAACTTCACCTAGAGATGAGGACAGCCAGCCGGGTGCGGTGGCGCTTGTCTGTAAATCCCAGCATTCGGGAGGCTGAGACAGGAGGATCTGGGTTCACGGCCAGCCTCAGCCACTTAGAGAGGCCCTCTGCAACTTAGTGAGACTCTGTTTCAAAATAAAGACTAAAATATAGGGCTGGGGGTGTCGCTGGGAGGTAGAACGCCCATGTTGTAGTAATGAAAAGCCAATCAACACGGGTGTCCAGAAGGGAAACAACCACAGCCAATCGGGGAGCAAAGATATAACATGTGGTGTCAGAAGCTGGGGCCAGGGCGAACCCTAATGGGTGGCCTCACTGAGAAGTGGGGTTCAGCACAGACACCGGGGAGGCTGATGTGTGGACTTCTGCAGGAAGGGCTTTCCCAGGAGGGGGCAGCTAGGTATACACACGGGAGGTGGGAGTTTGCCCGATTGTTCCAGAAGAGTTAAGAGGCTAGGGTGACTTGAGGAAGTGAACAAGTAGGAAAGCAGGAGATTGGACAGCGAGGAGGCAAGGTCATACAGGGCCCCACGCACTGTGAGAACTACGGGGCGCTACACTCCCAATCCTTTTTATTTTTATTTTATTTTTTGCAGTACTGGGCATGGAACTCAGGGGCATTCTACCTCTGAGCTACACCCCCAGCTCTATTCTTTTTTCTGAAACAGGGTCTGAGTTGCAGAGGGCCTCACTAAGTAGCTGAAGCTGTCCACGAACCGCGATCCTCCTGTCTCAGCCTCCCGAATGCTGGGATTACAAGCGTGTGCCACCACGCCTTTTTATTTATTTATTTACTTAATTTTTTTTATTTCCAAATGAGGTCTTGTTAAGTTGCTGAGGATGAGGTGCTGAAGCTGGCCTTGAGCCTGCGATCCTCCTGTCTCAGTCTACCAAGTACTAGGATTGCAAGTGTGCACTACCATGCCTGGTTTGAAAACTTTAATTTTGAGACGAGGAGCCAAGAAAAAAAAATTAATACAATGATAATCATACAAGTGTATGTTATTCAGGTTCTTAAAACTGACTCAATAATACCCTTTAAAAAAAGAGTATCCACAGCCGGGCGTGGTAGTACACGCTTGTAATCCCTGCGCTTGGGAGGCTGAGACAGGAGGATCGCACGGGTTCGAAGCCAGCCACAGCTACTCAGTGAGGCTTTCAGCAACTTAGTGAGACCTTGTTTTCAAATAAAATATAAAAAAGGTCTGGGAGTATAGCCTGGAGGTAGAAAGCCTCTGGGTTCCACCCCAAGTACTACACACACACAAAAAAAAAGGGTATCCACATTTTTATTACCACTGAAAGAAATAACTTACACAAGGGGCACAATCAAGTTTCATAGTGTGTATAATATTAATAATTATCACTTGGGTCTACTAGAACTGCACTAACGGTTAAACAAACCTAACACTGTTACAATGTCATTTTTTGGGGGGGGGGTACCAGGATTAAATTCAGGGGCATTCTATGTCCATGTTATACCTGGAACCCTTTATATTTTTTTGTTTTGACAAAAGGTCTCACTAGGTTGCTGACGTTCTTGCTAAATTGCTGAGGCTGGTCTCAAACCTGTAATGCTCCTATCTCAGCCTCCCAAGTACTGAGATTATAGGTGTGAGCCACCACATCGGACTTACATCTTAAAGCTAGGCTCTCTCCCCAAGCAGGGTGTGGTGGTGCATGCTTTTAATCCCAGTACTTGGGAGGCTGAAACAGGAGGATTGCAGGTTCTCGGCCAGCCTCAGCTACTTAGTGAGACTCTCTGCAATTTAGCGAGACCCTGTTTCAAAATAAAGAATAATAAATCAGTCTGGGGGTGTAGTTTGAAGGTAGAATGCCCCTGGGTTACATCTCCAGAACTCCAAAAACAACAACCACCAAAGCTCTTCCCCCTTTAAGGATCCAGTCAAGGAGCACAGACTGCATATAGTTATCCCCCCAACAGCATTGTTGAGATAAAATGTGTGCCCCATATAATCCACTCATTTAAGGTATAAAATCCAGTGGCTTTTAGTACATCCACAGAGGTGTGCAACCATCCCCGGAAACTAGTTTTCGAACAATTCCATCACTCTATAACCTTGAGCTACCATTGCCACACCCCTAAATCCTCCAATCCTAGGCAACCACCAAATGCTTTCTGCTTTTATAGATTTGTCTTCTCTGGACATTTCCCATAAATAAAGCCAACACAACGTGGCCTTCCCTGTCCACCTCCTTTAATTGACATTGCTGTTTTACCGGGTCACCCAGCTAGCAGGTGTCTGTCCTTTATTCTTTCTTATGGCAGAAGTATGTTCCCTTGTATGGGTATATCTCATTCCGTTCATTCAAGGAGGGTCTGGACGAGGGCAGAGCTTGAGGTGAGTGAGGGTGGCATTTAACTCTAGCTGTGACCCCAAGAAACAAAGAATAATCAGCTTCGTTCATTGTTGCTTTTAGGGAAAATAAAATGAGGTCCAGGAATTGACCAGGAATGAATGCTCCAACAGTTTTAACTCAGCAAGGAATTTAATTAGCAGAAGCATTCTGATTTATAATTTATAAGTGACATTTTATGGTTTTTATGGGATTTGTTGCATTTCCTTTGAATAATTAAAAATGAAATTCAGATATAGTAATTAAATAATTAATAAGCAAGAGTTTGTAATGGGATGCCTTACATATTAAGGTACAGAAACTGCTAGGACCGTTAATTTACCGCCGTCTCTCTGATATTTTCTTCTGTTTGGGGTTGGTCGTGACCCTTTTGGTTCATGTGAAGATTATGCCTCAGAATAAGTCTTCTCTAAACTTCACTCAACATGATGTTGGTAATTATCCAAGATTTCATTCCGGTGCTCAGATCCTGGCCAAGAAAAAACTGAGGCTTTCAAAAAACCATTTTCAGCGTCTATGCAAACCAGGTAGATGTGAGCTGTTTGCTTTTGTTCGGGGATGGGTTGTGTCACCTAAGAGCTTGTCGAAGGCAGACAAGGTGGTGCATGCCTGTAACCCCAGTAGTTGGAAAGCTGAGATAGGAGGATGGATGATCGCAGGTTCCAGGACAGCTTCAGCAATTTAGCAAGACCATCAGCAACCTAGTGAGATCCTGTTTAAAAAAAAAAAAAAAAAATATATATATATATATATATATACATATATATATATATATATAGTGTGCATGTATGTCACTATCACTACGAAGTACATTACGATGTGAAACTATAATGCACCAATAAAGTATAAGCATAAAAATAAAAAGCAAAATAAAAAATGAAATAGGAGCTGGGCATAGTGGCGCACGGTTGTAATCCCAGCATTTGGGAGACTGAGACAGGAGGGTCTCGGTTCGAGGACAGCCTCAGCTACTTAGTGAGGCCCTTTGCAACTCAGTGAGACCCTGTTTCAGGAATAAAAATTAGGGTTGGGGGGTGTAGCTCGGAAGTAGAATGTCCCTGGGTTCCATCCCCAGTACCACAAAAATAAATAAATAAAAATAAATAAATAATAGGGCTGAGGTTATAGCTTGGAGTTGGAATGCCCCTGGGTTCAGCCTCCAGTTCCTCTCCCCCCAAAAGAGGACTGTAGAAATTGGACCCCAGATTTAGATAACTCCAGTGGCCACTCATTCTTCGCAGCGACGGGGTCCTGCTCAAATTGACCGGAGCCGGAGTTGGCACAGAATGCCTCTCTACTGACTCGGGGTTTGGTCTCAGCACATGCAAAAGTTAAGGGGCGCTCCGATTCCGGGCGCAGGCAACTTCTGGGGCCTGCGAGCCATGGGGAGTGAAGACGGGGGCCCGTCTAAACGACAGAGAAAGGGGTCTCCGGGTTTTCAAGGGCGATCGGGTGGGCGCGGGGGCGCGCGAAGGGACTCCGAGCGCTCACGCCGCGCGGAGGGCCGGGCTGGACCCGCGGGCCGGGGCCGGGGCCGGGGCCGGGGGCCGGGGCGGTGGCGCGGGCCGCTCTCCGCACGCACGCTCGGCCGGCCCGGGGCTGCGCGGCGCGCGGCGGGGAATTTGGAGAGGATCCCTGGCGCGGGCGCGCGCGCGGGCGGCGGGGGCGCGCCGGGCCCGGGCCGCCGCGGTGGAGGCTGGGCCGCCCGACTCCCTGACGCCAGCGCGACCAGATCAATCCGGGCTCCGGAGCGGGCGGGCGCAGGACGCCGAGGCCAGCGCGCCGCCGGGGCCGCGGCCTGGAGCGAGCGCCGCGCAGCGGGTAAAGCCGGGCCCGCCGCCGAGCCCCCGGGGGGCGCCTCGGGGCCGCCCGGCCTCCGCGGCTGCCGGCCTCCGCGCGGCCCACGGTGCCCGGGCGCGGGAGGGGACCCGCCGCCGCCGCCGCCCAGGTCGGGCCGGGCGCCGAGGCCTGCGCTCCTCGGCTGGCGGCCGCGCCCGCCCCCACCCCCTGCGCCCCCGGGCGCGCTCCCCGCGAGGCAGCGCCCGCCTTTGTGGGTGTCTCTCGGGGTGGTTTCTGGAGGGCGGTGGGCGTGAGAGAGAGGGACGGACAGACAGACGTGGGCTTGTTTTTCTCGCTGCCGAAGGTATGCGGCGGCTCCGAGGGAGAACGTTTCCTTGATGTTGTGCGGGGCGGGAGGAGGCGCGCAGATGCCTGCCAGGGCTCACCCGCACGGGAGCTCCGGCTTTTGTTTATTTGGAGGCGCAGTTGAAAGCAAACCCAACAACCCACGGTGCTAGATCGCTGCTTAGGAAGGCGCCCTGCTTCTGAAAGCCCCGCCCCGCCGCAGGACCTTCTCCGGGGAAAGCGTGGTTTTCGTGAGTACTGTGGGCTGCCTGTCTTTCCCTCCCGCCTCTGCTTTTCTTTCCATTGTATCTGAAGTTTCGGAGGACGGGATGATTGGAAAGTCGCAGGGTTTCTGTTAGGTCCGTCTGTTGCGGAAGCTCTCGGCGGCTAGGTCGCGGAATGCCTTTATTTCAGAACACCTCTGGCTCTAATTGCCAGCCCTGGATGAAGTGCCCACACCTCGGTCGTACGGTGAGAAAAGTGCGCCCTACCCAGGTCAATTTTTCATCTCGTCCGTCGTTGCCGCTGTAGCTGGCATCGGAGGCCACCGTCCTGTACTGGAACCTCTGTTTAGAAAGACTTGAGGCAGAACCCGTGCTCACCGCCCGGGCATTTTCAATTGGTGTAAATATTTTCACATCAGCGTTACTCTGATGTAGGTGCCAGGCCTCACTGGGTATGCTGCTCTGATTAAAGTGTGTGTCCTCCGCGCTCCCGCCCTCTTTCTCGTTTGCAGCTATTTGACATTTCTGTGC
Source organism: Muscardinus avellanarius (assembly GCF_963383645.1). Classification (NCBI taxonomy): domain Eukaryota; kingdom Metazoa; phylum Chordata; class Mammalia; order Rodentia; family Gliridae; genus Muscardinus; species Muscardinus avellanarius. The sequence goes on from NC_137791.1 coordinate 17,623,726, forward strand.
AGGTGGCGGACCATTTGTGTAATTCTGCAATTCTTAGGAAACTGTAAACCAGGGTCCTGTGAGATGATTTTGTGGAGGAGATGATGCCAGACCTTCAGAGTATCCAGGCAGGATCCGGTTTCTTCTGAGGGTAGGGATTTGTCCTTGATTTAGTTTTGACCCCTGTAACCGTAGGTATGTAACCAAACACATGTTTCCTTATGCAGTGTCCTTTGGCTTTATACTCATAAATACCTTTGTATTTTAGAGAAGTGACAGTTTTTAGGCAATTAAGAATGTTAACCTCTTATACATGAAGAGGAAGTAAGTCTCTTTTTTTTCTGCTACATTAACTACATTTTTTTAAAAACTAAGATTTGGTTTGTAATTTTGATATTTAGCAATTCTAGGTTTAAGATGAAATTCAGTAACTTGGTAGATAGGAAAAAGAAAAAACTTGAGCGTAATTGGTATATTTAAGCTGCAGTAGCCTATATAATCAAGGCCAAGTTGTGTGTGTATGAAAGCTCTCATTTGTGTAGTCTTACAAGGCTAATGGAGGCATCGCTGAGGCTTTATAAATAATGTAAGTTGTGTATAATGTAGAGTCTCCAGAGATGGCAGAGAAAGCATCATTACCAGCCTTTTCAACCTGCTGGAGATCTTAAATTGATTTACAGCACTGAACTGGTGCAAAATGATACATCAGGATGACATGGGGTCAGCCTGTAAAAGTCTATGATGTCAGCCTATTAGTTCAGTCATCATAATTAAACCGTATTACAGGGGCAGCTAAGCAGGAGTCTGGCGTTAGACTTCAGCTATGGGTGGTACATGGATTTTGTTGATAGTGGAAAGGACAAGGTGGTCAAGAACACCCGTGTTTCCGGATGAGGGGATGCCTTACAGGACTATGATTTTCTGGGGGGGAAATTTGGAGATGAATACAGAGGTGTTCAGTCTGCTTTGAATAAGTAGCTTTCCATTTGGTGATGTAGAAACAGGCTTTGGCAGGGCTGAAGAGGACCTTTGCAGTTCTGATTTGTGTATTGAGTCATACTTCACGTGAACTTGACTTTAACATGGCCTTAGGGACCTTCTAAAATGCGTGAGGACCACATGCTTCTTTATTGTCGATCCTTTTATTAGCATAGAGTTTCTACCGTATTGATGTACAGGCTGACATGTTATTTCTTTAACATGTTACCAGGCCTCTACGAAAAAACATTGATAGTTGAATTGACCATATGAGCAATTCAAGAAAAGATCTTTGCTTTCACTTAAAATTTCTACGGCCCTTACTCAGTGTGTGGATAATTTATGGCCATGTGGTCCAGTATAGTAGCCACAGCCACATCTGCCTATTTAAGTGAATTAATGTTAAGTCTTTGTTTTTTCAGTGCTATCCACATTTCAAGTGCTCAGTCGCTACATGTGCTAGTGGTGCCCATATTGGACGTTGTGCAGTACAATAATTCTATCATCACAGAAAGTTCTAGACCGTGCTGCCCCAGGACCTGCCCCGAGAAGCACTTGTTACCTCTATTAGTGCCTGTGGGGTCAAAGAGAGACAAATAACACAAGGCATTTTTGTTAAAATACACAGTTTGTAAGTGAAAGTTGAAGCCGCTGGATAAGATGCAGTTGACCTTTCTGTAGATCTTATTTATCATTGGTGTCATGGATCCTAATTGATTTGGAGTAATAGGACAAATCATTGTCATAAAATTATTTTCTGCTCTTTTACTGTGTGCCAGACATTGTTTATGATACTTATCTCATTTAAGCCTCAAAACTTCTCTAAGGACTATTGTTAACACATTTTACAGGTGAGGAAACCCAAGGCCCAGTGATGCAGGGGCTTGCCTCAGGCTGCGTAACTAGGGAGGAGTTGTCATTTTAGCTGGGGTGTGAGCCAGGCAGCCTGGCTCTGAGCATCATTCTTAGCGTATTTTTTGGTTTTTATCTAGAATTCCCAAATAGGCAATGTACCGCTGCCCTTTAATATGCCAATGTGGACATGCCTTGGCTTTGATTTAGGCCTTTAGGCAAATTTGCCTCTGTGGTGTTTTGTGTGTGCGTGTGTTATCTTCACCTGTCCTACTCTTGTGTTTAGCTGAGACAGTAGTATCCTGCAGGTTGGAAGCCAGCCTCAGCTACTTAGTGAGGCCCTTTGCAACTCAGTGAGACACTGTTGCAAAATAAAGAATAAAAAACAGGGCTAGGGGTGTTGCTCAGAGGTAGAATGCCCTGGGTTCCATCCCAGAACCGCAAAAAAAAAAAAAAAAAAAAAAAAAAAAAGGAAAATAATGTTCACACTTACCTAAGCAACACAAAATTGGAATAATAAAAGTAATATATTTTAAAGTCCAACTAGTTTCATCTCAGCTTTGTGGCATAAATCCGCAGCTTTCCTCTTGTGTCTCTTGTATAAGCACAAGATGATGGTGCCAATGAGGAGAATCCCAGTAGTTTTGTTTCATATATCTTATCAAAATTACTTAGCAGTTCAGCTTGCATCTTGAGCTAAGAACAGTTCATTTCAAATTCCTTGGGGAAGTTTTTGCTAAGGTTTGATGTCTGTTGATCTGTAACATTCACTTATTGTGAGCGTTTCTTGGAGTAGTGGTCAGGGCTGTTTAAGAATCTGATCAACTGTGGCTCTGTGTTCTCTTACTCTTGTCCTGCTGTCCAGAAGCACCTGTGCGCCTGGAGAGTGTGTACACTCAGTCCCCAGTCACATGGTCCTTCGGATGAAGTATATTCGTGGGTCTGCCTTGCCAAATGCTTTCATAAACATTAAGATTTGTGGTGTCCTATTCAGGGAACAGAGATAGTGTTCATACGTGCTTTATAGATTTTCTGATCCAGTTGGTTCATGTCAAACGAGCAACTTAAGGCCCAAAGAAGTGACCCTGGTTGTCTGAAGTGTCCCATCTAGTGACTGAACGCCAGAAGAACCTGGATCTCTCTTATTGTTGCTGGGTGTTCACTCGTTTGGTTTTTCCCACCACTCACTATATTCCTTAAGTTTGAGGCTGAGCATATCCAGTATAATGTGGGGACGGGAGGAAAGAAGAATTTTTGGCACGGTATTGACACTTTATACCTAATGTTGTTTGGGTTAAGTAGGAATCAAGTCTGATAATAGAGAAATATTTTTCTTCAGATTAAAATGTATTGTTTGATTTACTTTTTGTTCTAGAGATGGAAAAGAAGAGCCTTATGTCTGACTTAATCAATGGGACCTTATTAAAAAATGGGAAATTCAAGAGTGTACAAAGTTCAGATTAAATCAGACAGTTCCAACTTATGGAAAAATATAAGTTCTTTTTTGACTCAAAAACAGATCCCATTCCTCACCAAAAGCTGAAGTTTAGTGGTCTTTAGGGAAGGAGTTAGGGGGTATTAGGGAAAGAGTTAGAAAGAAAAGAAAGGATAACGTAAAAAGGTTTAGAAATTTGGGATTAAGTCATAAAAATGACTTTGAGGTTGGTGGAATGCTCTGGAACCTCTGTATGTGGTTCTCATTGTTGGCATCAAGAATGTTGGATGTGCTAAATAGGGACCTCTTCTCTTTGCCCCAACCTGAATTTCTTGACTCTCTTTATTCCTTTTCTGCTATTATCTGATAGTACAAATATTTGGTAGAATCTAGTGATCTCCCCTCTGACTTGCAGGAAAACTACCTGAAGGTTTTAGTGGGTTTTTGTTGTTGTTGTTTTTGTTTTTGTTTTTTTTTGTAGTGCTGGGGATTGAACCCAGGGACATTTATTTGTACCTCCGAGGTACACCCTAAGCCATATTTTATTTTTTATTTGGAAACAGTCCTCCTAAGTTGCTGAGACCCTTGCTCAGTTTCTGAGGCTGGCTTGAAACCTGTGACCCTCCTGTCTCAGGCTCCCAAATATGGGGATTATAGGCGAGCACAACACCTGACTTACCCTGAAGTACTTTGAACACTTAATCTATTGTAGCATCCTTTAAAAAGAAAAGGAAAGAAAGCTAAATACCATGAATATAACTACTTAAAATCTAAATTAAACTTCTCCTTTTATGTGCATTAACATGGTGTCAGCTTTATAGCACAGCCAGTCTCCTAGGGGAACAAGTAATAATTACAGCTGTTGCTGGTGACCTGCAGCAAAGGGCAGGTGCTCGGGACCTTCATTTGCATAAGGGACTCTTTATCTTTCAGATAGGAAAGGAAAGTCTTTGATGAACAGTTTAATTCCAGTGACCATATCAGAGTTTTAGGAAGACACTTCAAACTATTTGAATGGTTTAGATCTTTGTAAATTTTGATATACACTAAAACTGGAAGTTTAGTGAAGATTCCCTCTTGGAAATAAATCTTTATGTCCTGTAAAGTCTGAGAGAGTCCTTACCTGATAATCCTTCCAGATCTCTAGTGCTTGATCCTTAATGTTTGGAGAAGAGCCTCATTCTTCTTCAAGAACCGAGGTCTCTGGTGTGGTGGATTGGTTTCTTGTGATCTCAGAATGTAAATGAATATTCACTGTCTTGTTTGGGAAGAGGGGGATAAAAGGGTTCAGCTATTGATTTGAAATATATTTTTATACATAATTTTTAATGCTTTATTTGTAGTTTCCCTAATTTTAGGGCTGTTGTGCTATAGGTATTTTTTCCTACAATCTCAGCTTGTTAGGGTATAGTTACTCAAGCTGTTCATTCATTTTCCTGTCCTTGTCTATCTTTTGTGGTTTCTTTGCGGTGTGCTTATGCAAAGTGGAAGTGTTTCAGACTGGTATAGCATTTTTCCTTTCAATTTTAAACACCACAAGAAAAAAAGGAACTAATTATCTTGGAATTATTATAATTAGGCATCAAATTAAGCCATTCACTTGCCTAAATGCAAGATCTTTTATTTTTTAGATTGAAAAACATATTTTTTTTAAAATGGGGAGAGATATGAAATATGCCCTTATTTAGTAATTTTGGTGTAGAATTGGAATAAATATGTATTCTTCTTTTATTCCAGGAATATTTATTTCTCCTAAGAGAAACAGTGATTAGTGATAAGACCCCAACAGTTTATCATCTGTGATAAACAACATTGTAAGAAAAGTGAAACAACACTGTAAGAATTATTACTGAGGAGTTACTTGTACTAGGAGTTACTTGTACTGAGAACTCATGAAGCCCACTATGGTGTGGAAGGGCACGTGGGTTTGCATAGGTAGAAGACAGCAAAATATACCAGGCAGAGTAGAGAGCTTGGGAGATTAGCACGCGTGTTGAGTGGCCCTGGAGCAGCGTGTCCAGTGGCACGACTGCGGTGATGGGAATGTTGTGTGTCTGCCTGTTTAATACAGTAGCCATAGCCACCGTGGCTGCCAGGCACTTTAATGTGGCTGGTGCAACAGAGGAACTGCCTTTTCTATCTTAAGTCCTGTTTCAGTAGCCACGTGTGGCTATCGGATGGAGCAGCACAGTCTAGCGACCAGTGGGCAGCTCCGGCTGACCTCCACTGCTCCTCCTGGAGATCCGAGGGTGGGGTGAGGGAGGTGCTCAGAAAGGTTAGGTTGGGATGAGAATTTGAAGGCCTTCGCATGCTCGAGTGGGAAAGCATTGGGAAATGAACTAAGGTGTTTGAACATGTAGTTTGGATTCAGGGGGAATAGAGCCCAGATGCCAGGCGATTTATAAGAAAGCTTTTGAATTATCTAAGTGATGACAAATCTGTGGTTAAGGTAGAAGTGAAGAAAGGAGTTTTGTGAGCAGAAACACTGCAAACACTGGTGATTTTATGGCTATAGTGAAACGAGAGAAAAGTCAGACGAGCCTTAGGTTCCAGTCTCAATGGCTGGAAAACTCAAGAAGCCACTACTTAACAGGGGAGAAGTGGTTGTGGGAGTAAGGGTTGTGCAACTGGTAAGTCAGAACTGACGTGGGGCATCTAAGTAGAAGCATTCCACAGGTAAGTTGGAGATGTGTAACTAACTGGGCTTGGAGGAGCTCAGCTTTGCGTGTGCGCCCTCGGCAGATCTGCTCTTTCTTTTTCTTTTCCTTTTTTTTTTTTTTTTTTTTTTTGCAGAACTGTGAATTGAACCCAGGGGATTCTACCTCGGAGCTACACCCCCAGCCCTATTTTTCATTCTTTATTTGGAAACGGTCTCACTGAGTTGCTGAGAGCCTCACTGAGTAGCTCAGGTTGGCTGTGAACCTGTGATCCTCCTGTCTCAGCCTCCCAAGTACTGGGATTACAAGCGTGTGCCACCAGGCCTGGCTATCTGCTGTGTTTTCTGAGAGAACCATGGAGCGGGAAACGGAGCCAGTGGGCTGAATTTTCCATTCAAGCCCACAATTAGATATTAGCAGAAGGAAGAGGCATGTTTGAAGTAGACAAAGGAAGCAACTGGAGGAAAAGTGTAGGGTCAGGGGAGCGGTGAAGCCAGGAAGCTGTGGGACGTAGGTTTGGAGGGCACATACGGCTCAAGGTAAGGGGGAGCAGATCGGATCATCAAGGAAATGCAATCCGGGGGAGGTTTGGGAGTGAGAACAAATGGGAAACGGTTCTTATTCTCCCTCAAGCATCTTACTTTTCAAAGTAAATGAGAGCTCTTCATTTTGAAGGTTGGGGGAAAGAAGTTCATAGAGAGCCACTAAAGATTAAAGGTGCTAGGATTAGTGTTAGCACGGACGATAAACTGTTGATGCTGTAGCTTGAGGAGGGAGAATTGTCTTGAGAAAGGGCAGAGGGGGCTCAGGTTAGAGAGAAAGCACAGGGCAGAGCCAGCCTGTGGGTCTTCTCAGCCTGTCCTGGCGAGGAGTCCTTTGGGATCGTGAGAGGAGGAGGGAATAAGCAAATGGGAAGGGAAGTGTTAAGAATGCTGGGGAAGTTCTGGGGGGAGAGTATGGATAGAGCGCTAGGGAGTCTGTGGAGCATTCAGACTAACCAGTAGATGCAGAGCCTGGGTAGAGTTGGAGGAGACTGGAGCCAAGGTAGTTGTTACTTTTTAGCATGACTGTGTCCTGATAGGCCTAGGGGCAGCAAATGGGCTCAGAGTGCCTGGGTTTAGGCCAAGCTCCAACACCCATTTGCTTTATAACTTTTGGAAAGCTACTGTTAACTTTTGATTCACTATCATTGGAAAAAAAATTGAGATAATAGTATTAGTCTTAAGGTTGCTATGAAGATGAAATGAGCTGTTCTTCCATATTTCATCTAATCCAAGATGTTACTAATTGTAAGACAGTTATTTCATGTACTACTGGGGGAAAAACTGTCAATTAAACATGATATACCATGAGTTGTAAACTGTCCTAGCTTTGAAGGTGTTAAAATGTAGGAGGTAAATCTTACAGTCAAGTACTAAATAGGTGAAAAACTTAGCATAGGATCTGGCACATAGTTAAGATTCAGATATGTTAATTATTTGTAAAAATCAATGTTGTCTTAGAATCTAGAATTTTAATGAGGGCAATCTCTAGTCGAATCTAGATAAGGCAGCCAGCCTAATGGATTAAATGAATTGAGAGGAGTTAAGAGAGATAGGAATCCTGGTAATGAAATTGTGAAATGTCAAGTTTGGGAATTTGTGGATAGAGCATTTCCTCATAGTTCTAGATAAAGGTTTTTAAGAAAAGTATAATATGGTCTAAGGCAAGAATCCCTAATAAAGAAGTTACTTAAATTGCCCAGGGCTTTTAAAAAAATAAGTGTTCTAAATTTATATATTGCTTTTTCTTACAGCACTCATTAGTTTAAAATATATATTTTTTTATTATCGCAGTACATGCTTAGTGCAGAAAGATCCTTACATGTTTGCTTGTCATAGTGTTAGATGGGAGAGGAGAGATTAATTTATGCCAGTTTGGGGCACTGTCAATAGCCAGCTCTGGAGCCCTTCTAAATGTGGCTCTTAGGGCAAGACCATAAAAGATAACTTTTATAGATGGATGGCTTTTATGTGACCAAAACACATAGCTTAAAAGATAGCAGATTTCAACCGGTTATTGTATTTGTCAGTATCCTTTTCAATCTGTAAGAAACACCACCCAACAGGAAAAAAAATTGGGAAGGGATGGGACAAGGAATTCATGAAAAAATGAAATACAAACTAAGAAGCATGAACTGTTCCTTTGTTCTGGATCAGACTCAGCCTTGGATAGGGATGATGTCTTATGTTTCTCTCTGGACTGGAAAGCCAGAGAACACTGGGTTATTCTCATTGAACAAAAACACTGGGTTATTCTCATTGAACAAAAGGAGAACCCTAAGAGCATCTTAGGAGCATCCTGAGTTGCAAGGTAGCACAAGACATAAGTGCATTGTGTGCGCGTGTGCCTGCACGCCCACATGTGTGGGCACCTAGATAAAGCTAGAGTTCTGAGCGCAGGCCTTCTCTGTTCCCATGTTCATGCTCATGACCTCACTGCCCTCATGACGTGCTTCTGGGCTAGGAATAATCCTTACTGGAATGTGAGGTGTTTCTAGCCTTTTGAGCTATCACTTCCATGCACATTTCTAACTGCTTGATGAGCCTTAAAGACACCAGTCCTCCCTGGAGAATTTTGACATAGGCCTCTTTCTCTCCTACCCGTGTTACTTGTTAGATATTACAGTGACGTTTACTCATTCCTGTAAGACACAGTGATGTCTTGGAATATGGTTTTAATTATTGAGATGGCTGGTTTATGAGGTATTAAAATAAAGTGAGAAAAGTTCTCCCATGCAGTTGAGCCTCTTATAAAGTTTAAAAAAAAGGTTAGGCATCAGTATTTCATTTTCCAGATTTTTCTCATATGGGTAATAGCTAGTGGTAATGAGTTTTAAAGGATTCCATATGCTTTCCATAAGGGATAGGTGTGCTGATGATTGGGAGGGTCCTTACATAACTGTGTCTCCCTGTCTTACCTACCTCAAGAGTACGTGGGCTTTCATCTAGCTGCTAGACACAATCAGAATTTGCCTATATCTTCCCCCTCACCACCCCCTTTTAAAAATGATCTGCAAACATTTCAGAGTTCGAGGCAGGGTGGGGGTTGTAACTCACCTGCGGGCTTGTCCCTTGGCCCGTGCTCCTTCCCCACCCTGCAGTGTCTTGGAGCACTGGGTGATTGAGAGTGCCCTGCCTGAACTACTGTGCACTCCACAGACCTGTCACTCAAACTTGTTTCAGTTGGAGATGAGGGTGAATGTGGGGACCTTAATTTTATTAAAGACAGTAGTAGCTTTTCATAAAAGTTACTAATAATGCAGTGAACATAGCTGGAAAAATTACATACTTAGGCCTTATTAAAATTCCGGACAGCGGTAGTCTATAGCTTGCCCTCTCATCTAGTACAGCTTCCTGTTTTGCTTTTTGCTGGTTGCTGGCCTTGCACTCCGGCATAATTAATAACAACCTCTTTATTTTCCCTGTGTTCATGTTTGTGTGATCAGGACTTCTGTTTAGTTTGTTCAAGCTTGAGGGAATGTTTGATTGGCTTTAAATGTTTATCTGTTAACTCTGAACAAAATTAGCTTGATTATTGTTTAAATGATTGGCACATAAACTGCATAGCCTGTATTTGCATTCAAACAGGGGAGAGGGAAACAATTACGTGGGCCCCAGAGATGATGTTCTGTATTCTAGGAAAGCCACCTTTATAAAGGCCTCGATGTGGGGTTTTACTTTTAAGCTAATAGTAAGCACTTCTACAAATATTTCATGCATTTGTACTGAGCATCCAGTACCGAGTTGTGTTTTCAGAAAAAGAAGTGGGTAAAGGTAGTTTCTCCCTTGAAGAAGCAATCTAATTGGTAAGAAGAGATGGCAACAGGATGGCAGGTTTAAAGTCAGCCTCAGCAACTTAGCTCTCAGAGGCTTAGCAAGGCCCTATTTGAAAATAAAAAAATAGGGCTTTCAAAGTAGAAATCCCTTGGATTCAATCCCCAGTGCAGAAAGAGGGAGGTTGGGGGAGAGAAAGTGAGTGAGTGAGTGAGTGAGTTGGGAGAGAAAGAGGGAGGGATGGAAGATACGGTCACAAGTTTGACAGCATTTCACTTAGAGTTGGGATACTGTCTCGTAGTCAAGGGCCTGGGAAAGAAGTTTGATGCAATTAGTAGAGCTTGTACTTCCTGCCTCCTTTTCTGCTTTCATTCGCCACAGGTTTGAGTGTCTATATTTATACTTATGTTCCTAGTGTATCTCACATGCAGTTTGATAAATTGGGATAAGGGATCATAAACGTGGGACTTGGGCTGAGAATCTCATAACCTTGAGGAACAGTACAAACCTGCTCGTCTAGTTCCTGTCGTAACACCTTTATTTCAGTTATCGTGTTAACTCTTGGGCTGAGTTCCTTGAGGGTAGGGACAGTGTCTTTCTGATCTTTGCACGTGTGGAGCACAGTGGTTCCCACCTTGTCTGTGCATCAGAACATCAGGATCTCATGAACAGTCACCAGTACAAACACGCCTGCCCATACCTAGGGGCCCTAATCCAGGGTTATATTGGGAGCTTTTGAAAACTACCGCAGGAAATGTGCAGCGGTATTAAGAGCTGTTGGCCTGACACCCGGCACACACTTGCTGAGCGCACTTTTCCGATTTTCTTACAGGCCAGGCAGCGTGCTGTGGTGTGCTGTGAGCGTGTGACGGGCCTGAGCCTTTCTGTCTCCTGCTCAGGAGCACTGGATGGAGTGTGGTGCGTCTGCGTGCTCAGGACTGTTTTGCTCCCTTTTTTCTCTGGGGAGAAGAGAAAGGAAGGGTGTTTGTCTCCGACATCTTTCCCTTGAAGGAACCATCAGTTCTCCGATTCGAGAGTCTGGAGTGCAGCTAAACAAAGCTGTCAAGGTTTGATTCCAGAGAAGAGAAAGGAGGGAAACTGGTGAGCGGTGGCTCAGCAGGCAGCGGCAGGGACACTGGTTGTCACTCGGGGTGGGTGGCGGGGTCAGAGCTGGCATCTAGTCAGTAAGTGGCGGGGATGTGACGCCAGACACCCTGTAATGCTGGAGCCCAGAGGCCTGGAAGAAGGGTGGAAGGGGCCAGGGGGCGGAGAGGACAGCGCAGGAGGTGGTCGCTGGCTGGCGGTGCCTCGTTGCCACTCTCCGCCCCTCAGCCCGGGCCTCAAGTCCAGGGGCTTAGAGCTGGGCATGAGGATTACAGTGACTGTGGAAGTGTATACCTTACCAAAATGGGGAGCTTGGAAGAATCCCCCAGTTACATGTTCACATCCCTACATTTGCTTGATTAGGAAAAATACTACATCAAGAGAAAAAATCGAGCAAGTAAGTTTGGGGACCATTTTGTTTATGTTTCCCATGAAGGACTTTATTAGTAGTGGGGATTGAACCCAGGGGTGTTCCACCACCAAGTTACACCCTCAGCCCTTTTTATTTCTAATTAAATTTTCTTTTGTGTGTGTGTGTGTGTGTATGTAGGGATTGAACCTAGGAACATTCAACATCTGAGCTATATCCCAGCCATTTATTTATTTATTTATTTATTTATTTATTTATTTATTTATTTATTGTGGTACTGGGTATTTAACCAGGGGCACTCAACCTCTGAGCCCTTATTTTTTAATTTTTATTTTTGAAACAGTGTCTCGCTAGGTTGACAATTCTCACTAATTGCAGAGGCTGTCCTTAAACCTGCAATCCTCCTGTCTCAGCCTCCCATGTACTAGGATTACAAGTATACACTATATGCCTGGCTGCATAATGCACTTTAAAAATGATCAGTGAAAAATGTAAAGAAAATGGGTTTCTTAAAAGGAGTTTATTTTTTGCCGGGCGTGGTGGCGCACGCTTGTAATCCCAGCATTTGGGAGGCTGAGACAAGAGGATCGCGGTTTGTGGACAGCCTGATCTACTTAGAGAGGCCCTCTGCAACTCAGTGAGACCCTGTTTCAAAATAAAGAATAAAAAAAGGGCAGCGGATGTAGCTCAGAGGTTGAATGCCCCTGGGTTCCATCCCCAGACCCACCAAAAAAAAAAAAAAAAAAAAAGGAGTTTAATATTCTGCAGACATCTTAAGAAAGGAGCATTAAGGGTTGAACACATACATTGGTTGGTGGTGTGATGCAATGGTGCCTGTTTCCTTAAGTCTTCTCAAATTGTAGCTCTCAATTTAAACTTATTAAAGTTCTTTAGATTAAAATGAATTTAATTTTGTCTTTGTCACCCTGGTAAAACTCTTGATTTTTCTTGTTCTGGGAGAGTGGGAAGAAACCAAGAAAGAAACCATCAACAACAACAACAAAAAAATTGGGAAGGGAAGGACGTGGGGGATTAACGTAAAACTCTAAGCAGACCTTGCTTGCCGGGCTTCTGCCCTGTTCATCATGCACAGGGAGGGCTGTTGAGGAGCAGGGGTAGAGGGTGGCTATGGCAGGTTCCCTGGCTTTTCTGTTTCTGTTTTGTCATCTCCAGCACCTGTGGCTTAGAGTCTCAGAAGCACTAAGGGGTTGGTGTGTGTAGAGCACTCAGAACAGCGCCTGGTGCCTCGGTGTGGTGCTGGTGAGGAGGATTGTTGGTTCTTTCTGAATACTTGAGCTGTGTTGAAATAGATGGGGACCATGCCTGTCCCCTTTTTGGTGTTGCCCCGGAACCACCTACATGATACTCTCTGAAATTGGTGAAGTTGATGGTGAGAGCCATGGCATATTATGAGTCTTCAAACTGGGGTGCTTCAGATGTTCCTTAAAGGGCTTTTTCTTGCTTCTATTCCCAATTTCAAGAGGATAGAGAGATTTATATGATAAAATTATAAGTTTTTATAATATAAGAAAACTGTGATAGTTAACTCTCTACTCATAGATTTTCAACAGCAATTTTTGAATCTTGAACAGGCATTTCTTTCAAACTTACTCAAGGTATATAATAGCTTTATTATTATTCTAAGAAAACTACAGGGAAGGGAAGTAGAAGGCTTCTTTGTTACATCATAATGCATTCCAAAGCAGTGTTTGGTTTGTACCCAGGCTCTTGGGATTACCCATCCATGAAAAATGTTTGATGCCCACTGGTGTGACCGGTTGGTTGCTAATTGAAGTCTTGGATTCCCACTGCAAGGCGAGCAGCACACGCTGTCAGGACGATGGGAACTGCAGTGGTAGCGAGGAGAGGGGCACGATGGCTGCCACTCCGCTGAAGGCATGTTCCTTAGGTAGACAGCCCTGACATGCCCGTGACTCACGCAGCACCGAGTTACCTGGTCCTCCTGTGCTCTCACCCTCAGAGCTGTGGGCTTGGTGGAGGCTCTGTCTTACCCTTTGCTTCATGTTAAGAAGTGGTTCTGTAATGAATGGGTGGTGAGTACGTTGTTGAGCCTGCAGGACAGGAGGAGAGCGTGGGCTCTCATGCCTTCTCAGAGCACTACATTGGGGTTCTCAGTTCTCTTGGTAAGCAAGTCTCCAGTGAGCCCAGTATGGGGAGTTACTGGATAGGATTCCACGGGACTTGTGATCAAAGGCAGGAAAAGCCTAGATTGACAGCAGGGGTCTCCTGAGTCTGTGGGCAGTGCACACTTATATTTAAAGTGCTTATTTCTTTAAAACCAGTGAAAAACATTGCCACTTTCAGTTCTTAGGTGGAGAAAGAGGGCCGCTGCTGTTCTGTTGCTCCTCTGAGGCAGACAAGTGAATGACGTCTGTCCATCCATCCAGTTTGGGGTGGGTGGAAAACGTGTTGCCATTGATTGTCCAGTGGAGGAGATTAGGAGTCTGGCTGATCTTGATATGTTTTGGTTTCTTGACATTATTTTATTCCTCCATGTACAGATTTTCTACTTGAGATTAAACAAGACCAAATTGCTCTTGAAGATATTTGAGTAAGGCAGGACTTTTTTTGGTAAACAATTTTTTTCTTACACATTGAAAATCTTGATGGAAATTGAATTGCTAATGGAAAGGAGACTTGAATGGTAAGAAAATTTCCTTTTTGATGAATGAAATTTTGACCATGTAGCTGAACTGCTTAATAAAAGTATGTTCCCATCCACGATCCTTTTCATAAAGAATTGGGTCATATATTCCAACCTTGTATACAGATATATGTTTCTGTGACAATCCCAGTTCAGCACAGATACCTTTTTAATTGTTTTTTTCTTTAAAAGATGCTAAATCTCTTGCTTTCACTTGGGCGTCAGGCTGTCTTCTGAAGCGGTGCATTGTGCATCTTTGACCTACATTCAGTTTTTAGTTTTATTATTGAGGCCTTGGATGTGAAGAGTCATCATTTGAAAGAAGGAAAAGCTGAAGTGATGCTATATCCACATGGCGGCATCACTGCCAGTGTCACCGACGTGGACAGGTAGAGGGAGCGAGGTGTGCTCTGGGGGAGGCGCACCAAGTGCCGTGTGCATGTGCGTCGGAGCTTCATCATGATGGACAATTACAATTAATTCACAAATGCAAGGATGAAAAGAGAAAAAGTGTAGATATGGTCAGCAGTCCTGCCCTTGCTGCTCCCAGCTCACCCCGAGGGAACTACTTGCTTTCAGTTTTGTTTTTTCCTTCCAAGCCTGTAAAAGTGTGTGTACACACAGATTTTGTTTCTATTCGTGTTTTGAAAGGGACCCATATTATAAGTACTGATCCGTAGTGTCTTTTAATTGAAAAAGTCCGATACCCTTTTCCCCACAGTACACGAATGTGACTTTAAATTTTAAGCAGTCATGTCAGGAGGGCGCTGCGATGCCTGCATGATTGCTGGACACCGGGTTACCCAGAGCGTGGTGTCGCTGAGATGGGTCTTGGTGTGTGCCCGTCTGAGGGCTGCCTCCTGAGCTCTCAGGTCTCCACTGTCTTCTCCCTTGCCCCTCATACCGTGCGGATGGTCCTCCACCACCTCCGTGGGCGCCCAGCTCTGACTGACCATGCTGTAGGCTGTGCTGCCCGGCACTCTTCTTGCTTCACCATCCCGAGCGCCCAGTTCCACAGTTGAGGGAGTCCTCACTCCCTCCACACTCCTCTGTCCTGATTCTTGGGCTGCATAGCCCTCATGATATGAGGTTTTCTACTTTTAAAAGTTATTTTCTTTATATAAGCAGTGAGTACTTTGTTCTTGGTGGTGCCGTCAGGATGTGTGGAGAGCCTGACCATTTCTGCCCTGCCCTGCCCCCCTTCAGTGCCCCGTCCCAGCCAGCTTTGCCATCCTGTCCAGCTCTGAGTGGAGTGGTGGCTCTCCTCTGCTCCTGGCTCCCAGAGGTTGCCATCTCAGCCTGGAGCACAAGCTACAAGGTCCCTGTGCCCCCATAAGTCTGCCCGTGACCTCTCCCACCTCATCCCCCTGCTCGCTCCATTTCAGCCACGAGGGACTCCCAGCTGTCACTTAGGGTGTCAGGTGGCCAGCAAGACTAAGTGCCGCTCATGCTTGCTCTTCCCTGTCCCCAGCTTACAGTGCGCCTCCTCGCACCCTTCCCGGGGTGTTGTCACTTCCTCCTCAGTGAGGCCTTCCTTAGCCTCCAGGGCAAGCTTGAAACAACTGTGTTGGTCTCTTTCAGTCCTGTCTCCCAGAGCTGAGAATAGTTCCTAGCACATAGTAGGTGTTTGTTGAATGGATAACCGTAGTAGTTGCCTTTTCTTATTTTCCATATTTTTTTAAAAATAAAGTTAGCGCCGGGCGTGGTGGCGCAAGCTTGTAATCCCCACGCTTGGGAGGCGGAGACAAGAGGATCACGCAAATTCAAAGCCACCCGCGCTGGCTTAAGAGACCCTGTTTCCAAATAAAAACGTATAAAAATGGGTCTGGGAGTGTAACCCGGAGGTAAGGGTTTCCAGGAATCCCAGTACCACCAAAAAATAGAAAATAAAAATAATAATAAAATAAAGTTAAAACTTTATTATGCAAAATATTGAACATAAGCTGGGTGTGGTGGTGCACGCTTGTAATCCCAGTACTTGGGAGACTGAGACAGGAGGATCGCCGCTTCTTGGTCAACCTCAGCTACTTTGTGAGGCCCTCTGCAACTTAGTGAGACCCTGTTTCAAAATAAAGAATAAAAAATAGGATTGAGGGTGTAAATCAGAGGTAGAATGCCCCTGGGTTTTATTCCCAGTAACACACATGCACACACACACAGACACAAATATATATAACATAAATTTTATATTTCATATATAAGCTATTAAAATTAGCTTTGTGATATTAATAAAGTACCTTTTTCAGCATGTTATAATTTCCAGATCAGTTTCATATATTCATGTTAAATTCTCATAACAACCCAGCGAAGTAGGTGGTTGTCTAGGAATTTGTGGAAAAGCAATCCAAGATTCAGAGAATTATTTTGTTCAAGTACAGCTGTGAAGTGGATCCGACAGGCAAACCTTTTCAAGTTAAGGACTCTTGTTTCTTAATTTAGAAACCAGCTTAACATGACAAAAAAGTTAGGGTTTTTAATTGAAAGCCTGGAAAATGGGCCCTGAAACTTTTGTTTTTCTGAGTTTAGTCTGCCTTTTGTTTTCCATTTTGAAAATACTAAACTAAACAGTGAACGGTAGAATTCCTGAGGATGACAGATCAACAAGTTTTATTTCTCTCACCTGTGGAGGAAGTGGCCTCCACCCAGTTTTACTGAATTAGGAGGGAAGTGATTTTTTCAAGTGATAAAAAGAAATAAAATTCCATGCTCTTCCCAGAGGAGGAGTTCAACAATTGGGAGAGTGGCGTGGGACCATATGTGGGTTTGCCAGAGGATATAACTTGTAAAGATGTTTCCTTTGATGCTTGTGATGAATATGGATGTGCTTCCCTTCTAGAGGGTCCTGATTAAATTACGCAATTAGGAGCTGAGACGAAGGCTCTAAATATAGGGAGAGGGTTCAGGCCGTCCTGCTTTGCGCACAGGGGCTCACCCTGCAGATGTGCGTGTTGTCATAAACAGCACCTGCGAGAGGAGCAGAGGAAGAAATGTGTTCCAAAGATGAAGCGCAGCAGGAGAGTTAGAAAAACAATAAAAGCCGTGGGGTTTTTTTCCCCTTCCTGTAGTTGATTCCATTTTCATCTGTGAATTTGGTTTTTGAATTACTTACTTTTTTAACCTGAGTTAAACTGACTTTGAATCAGTAAATGTGGTCTGGAGAAAGTTGCTTAACCTTCGAGTCTCACGCTAGTTTCTTAGTACTGCTGAGACAGTGATACATGCTCTGGAGGAATTCTGTGGGTGTCAGTAAGGTAATGTTTATAAAAACTACCAGTGTTTGATAAAAAGGGCTAGGGTTGGTGGTAGAATGCCCTTGGGTTCAGTCCCCGGTACTCACCACCACTGCCCCCACCAAAAAAACCCCCCGACAAAAAAACCCTCCCAACCAGCCAGTGTAATGCTTGAATAAGGTAGTAGTAGCTCAGTTAAAGTAGTAGCTCATTTATTTGTTGATGGTGAATCATTCATAAATGGCCACTTAGGGAAATTTACTGCATTTAGCCTTTACAATCTGTAAAATTGCTATTCTGAGGTAACTATGATTCAAAGAGAAGCGGTTTTTCCCCCCCCCTAGGAGACATCTACTGAGACTTTCCTGGGCCTGTCAATAAAATTAACTCTCAAAGCACAAAGGTGGTGGGTCTTTCCTGCGTCTGAGGAGCATGTGGAGCCAGATGGTCTGTGGTCAGTTGGGGTGAAGGTGAAGGCAGGTGGCTTCATCCTGGGAGGCTGGGAGGACCTGGATTTCTTGGGAAGTCACTACTTAGAGGAGGACAGCTTTCCATAAATGTCGTGAGAGAATGGGGATTCTGCAGGATTAGACATGTTCTAAGACTTTTAGAGGAAAGAGATGTAAAGCCGAGTGTGTTTGTTGAAGTTGGGAACTGTAAGAAAACTTTCAGAGTTCATTCATCTCCACAACTACACAAGTAATCTAATGAGACCATGCAGTCGTAACACCTGCTATTCCAGAGGGCATCTCTGTGACGAGGAAAAGTTAACCAAGTACCCTGTAAGCGGCCCAGTATGTCAGGATGGAAGGACTTGTGTATGCAGAGCATAATGAGGAGTAACTTCCCATAAAGACTTTTCCAGTTCAGTGAAGATAGCGAGCCACATAACCTGGTACACCTAAATATGTAAACTATGGTCATATTCTGGGGAGCTCATGAAATGTGACATTTGTAAATTCTTTTCTTCCTTTTCTTCAAGGGGTTGTTTCTTTGAAATGTTTCAATGGAATGTCACAGCTTAAAATGAATCATAAGTGGTAAGCTGGAATCCAAAGCCGACTTGTTATTCCTCTTCTTTTTGATTCCTAACTCCCATGCAGCTCTCTACTGAGAGGCCACATGGGTAGCATGCCGCTTAAATGCTCCTGAGACTGGAGGATTGCTGCTGTGCCTGGACTTTGTAGGCAGTAGTAGCACCTGCATTATTGCTATAAATAGGCAAACAGGCTTTCAAGAGTTTAACCTCTTCCTGCTTCCCTTCCTCCTCTGCCATTTCTCCACATTTGGAAAACCAATCTCTGGAAACCTTTTTTTTTTTGGTGTGTGTATGGGTCTCAGGGTGGGACCCAGGGGCATTCGTCCTCTGAGCTACACCCCCTGTCCTATTTTTTTATTCTTTATTTTGAAACGGGGTCTCACTAAGTTGCAGAGGGCCTCACTAAGTAGTAGCTGAGACTCTCTGCGATCCTCGGGTTTCAGCCTCCTGAATGCTGTGATTACAAGTGAGCACCACCATTTTAAAAATGGTAATGTTGCCGGGCGTGGTGGCGCACGCTTGTAATCCCCACGCTTGGGAGGCTGAGACAGGAGGATCGCACGGGTTCGAAGCCAGCCTCAGCTACTTAGTGAGGCTTTCAGCAACTTAGTGAGACCCTGTTTCCAAATAAAATATTAAAAAAAAGGTCTGGGAGTATAGCCCGAAGGTAGAAAGCCTCTGGGTTCCACCTCCAGTACCACCAATTTAAAAAAAAATGGTAATGTAGCAAACTAGAGACTGCATCATCAATCCCATGTTTTGGAGGTTGGAAAACCTGAAAGTAACCAAACAACACTCAGTCATAAGTTCATAAAAGTGATATTGACTTTGGGGTTATTTGTGAGAGTAGGGCTTCCTGCTCCTGTGACTGAGGCTGGCACATTTCTCCTGTGATCTCCCTGGATCATTTTTATGGCATTTTTGTATAGGAATTTTGTTTAAATTTTCTTTTTCTGAGCAGTCATCTAAAGATTTCATTTTAGCCTAAATTTCTAGCAATGAAATACATATTTAAAAATATGCATTAGAACCTTTGAAAAAAATAGGGATTTGAGACTGGCTAATCTCACTTGGCATAACGTTCTCTGGTACCATCCATTTTCCTGTATAAATGACATCATTTTCAGTTGTACGTTTCCTGTCGTATGTGGAAGCTAGAGAAAAATGGGGTAAGAAAAGAGACCTCAAACAAAGGAGTAGAGACTCTAGTGGAGCAGTGGAGGGGTAGGGGGAGAGGGAATAGAGCGTCATGAGGGCAACAGTTACGTAAAGCTATCTCATTGACGTGTTGGGGAAGGGGAGGGAGGAGGGCAGGATGCTGAGGAAAATACAGGTGTGTGTATATGTATATTCATATTACTCTATGTCTTATTATGATGTGTAATTGCAATGCACGAGTATATTAAAAAAAGAAATAGAGGCTTTTATCCATCTTCATTTCCTTTTTTATTCTAGTATTTTTTTCTTATTTTGGTTAGCTGTAAGTTTTACTTAGCTATAGTTGACATGGTTGAGAAGGAGAAATGCTGAAAGTTGACTGCTGTTTTAAAATAGAAAAAAGGAGCCGGGCGTGGTGGCGCACGCTTGTAATCCCAGCATTTGGGAGGTGGAGACAGGAAGATCCAGGTTCATGGACAGTCCCAGCTACTTAGTGAGGCCCTCTGCAACTCAATGAGATCTGTTTCAAAATAAAGAATAAAAAACAGGGCTGGGTATAGCTTGGAGGTAGAATGTGCCTGGGTTCCATCCCCAGTACCACAAAAACAAAACGCAAAACAAACAAAATAGGAAAAAGGAATGTTCAGGCACTTTATCTGTTTCCTCCTACAATACAAGTAGCTCAATCCAGGTTCCTTCCCAACTGGAGTAACTGGGGGAAGGATGCATTGGCGCTGATTATTTGTTGAAACCAAGCCACAGAGCATTTCTGCTTTGGAGTGTTTTCTGAACTGGCTTGATGCATCTGTTTTACAGTTACATATGGCATTGGGTTGGTATGGTAAATATATCTTGCCTTTTTCCTGCCTGCCTTAAGTGTAAAGCTGTATACTTTCCTTGAGGAGCTGCATAGTAACTCCCCTGCTTTGTTCATGTGTAGACTGGCACCACGCGCAGCTTCCCTGTCTCTTACCCACTTCGTCACCGTGTCGGCTGGAGCGGAGGCCAGTTTCTGCAAAGCCCTCCTGCTGCCAGTCTCAGTGCATGTGTTTTGTTCCACGCTAAATAATAGGCATTTTAGCTTTATCAAAAATTTCAAGCTGTCAGGTCGTCTGAACTTGATTAATTCAGTGGCCCAATTTTATGTGGGCCTGATCATTTTGATTTTCGTTGCCATTGTGTGAATTCTCCATCTTACTCTTACTGACAGAGCTCAATGCAATTTTTGACTTAATAATGAATTACTTTTTAATGAAATAATAAAATACTTACTGGCATTAAGTCTCTAAATTTTTTTTATTTGCAGCTTTGTCTTTTAAATTTAAGCATTTCTAGCCTTATTCTCTAGTGTCTGGTCTCTTGTTAGTCTGTGGTTTTCATGAGTATCAAGAAGTTTTAGAGCCACGTGCAAGTGGTGCACACTTGTAATCCCAGTACTTGGGAGGCTGAGACAGGTGGATCGCAGGTTTGCGGCCAGCCTCACCTACTTAGTGAGGCCCTTTGCAATTTAGTGAGACCCTGTTTCAAAAATTAAAAATGGGGCTGTGAATGTGTCTCTGGTAGAAGCACCCTGGGTTCCATCCCATCTACATAAAATTGGGATTACAAGCATGCGCCACCACGCCCAATGGCAGAATGGTTTTCATGTTAAAAATACTGAACTATACGACTCATGATTTGCTTCCTGTGGTTCTGGATCTGTGCTGTAGATCAGCTTCAGGCACTCCTGTCCTGCTTTTTCTGTAGAAGGCAGCTCCTGGTCTGAGCCTGGAAGTGTGCGTACACTTGGCACATGGAGTTATTATCAAGTTGTCCTTTCTTCTTGAATAACTTTAAACAGTTTCAGAGTAAAGTTAATCAGTACCCCGTGTTTTAGTTCCTTCCTTCTTTTGATCTTTATGCTCTGCTATTTTACCATCAGTTAAGACAGTAGTGAGCCAAAGAACGAGAAGTGGGAGAAGAAAAATGAGTTGCTTGCTTCAGTGACAACAGGCCATTATCTTCTGCCAGTTGCCTTTTTTAAAGGCACTGTGAGTTTTTGATTTTTTTCTCGAGTCACTTTTTGCATCCATATTTTGTTTATCTTATTGAATAATTTAATTATTTTGTCAATGTTTATGGGACCATTCATTCTGTCTAGTCGACTGGTTTCCATGCCAGTGCAAGATTATACAACAGCCTCTAGTCCGTGTTGAGAGTGGTTGGTTACCTTTTGTCTTCTCTCCCTCATCTAAAAGCTTCCATC
Organism: Muscardinus avellanarius; assembly: GCF_963383645.1. Taxonomy (NCBI): domain Eukaryota; kingdom Metazoa; phylum Chordata; class Mammalia; order Rodentia; family Gliridae; genus Muscardinus; species Muscardinus avellanarius. Next base: position 17,645,253 of record NC_137791.1, read on the forward strand.
GTCCCTTGGCATCTGTAGGTGATTGCTTCCAGAATCCCCCAAAACACCCAAATCTGCTCATGACTTCAAGTCCCTTATATAAAACGGCATAGAATTTGCATATAACCTATGCACATGCTCTCCTGTGCTTTAAATTATCTTTGAATTCTCATAATACCTACCACATTATAGGTAGGAAAAGTGTAAATATTCAACACAGATGCAGGGTTGTTGTTTTTGAGGTAAATTCTTGCTGATGTTGGGTGAATCCACAGTTAAAGAACCTGTGGTTGTAGAGGGCCAATTGTATCTTCAGATATAAATTAGAATATTTTTCTTTTGAAACTGTGGGAATCTGGGATCTGTAAGGTAGAGTGGCAGAGAGTATATCTTACAGATATTCATGCAGCTGGATAATTACATGTTTCTTTCTTGGTTGTACTGGGGGTGGAACCCAGGGGCTTTTCTCCCTCCAGGCTATACTCCCAGACGTATTTTATATTTTATTTGGAAGCAGGGTCTCACTAAGTTGCCGAGAGCCTCACTAAGTAGCTGAGGCTGGCTTGGAACCTGTGTGATCCTCCTGTCTCAGCCTCCCAAGCGCGGGGATTACAAGCGTGTGCCACCATGCCTGGCTCACATGTTTCTTTACTAGATGAGGCCAGGATGAAGAAAATACCCATTGTTTGTGCAATTGACTAGTTTTAAGTATAAAGTAAGTTACATAGTAGTTAATAGTGTTTTAATTTTTTTTTTTTTTTGCTTTTTTCCTTTTAACAATAAGGAATACCACCTAAATTGAAAAATTAAGGAGGAGTGTTACGATTATTTTTTGTTTTCTTATAGCACTAATAGAAATCTTGCTTGTGGGTGAGACTCCACAGGAGAAGCTTCTGAGTGTAGAATGCTGTATTTTTTTTTCCCTTTTTTATATTTTTTTTGTGGTACTTGGGATTGAACCAAAAGGCATTCTACCTCTGAGCTATACTCCCAATCCTGTTTTGTTCTTTATTTCGGAACAGGGTCTCACTGAGTTGCAGAGGGCCTCACAGGTTGCTGAGGCTGGTGCCAACCTGTGGTCCTCCTGTCTCCGCCTCCCAAGTACTAGGGTTCCAAGCGTGCGCCAGGAGGCCTGGCTTTAGGATTGCTCTTTTGAACTACACTCGTGTTACTTCCAGAACCAACTCACACTGCAAATCCAACCCATCTTCTGAGACTGTGTGGCTTGAGCTCATAAGAACGGCTTTGTGTTTTTAAGTTAGCAAATATTTGCAAAGGGAGGCTTTTTAAATGTTGATTTATGATTTTTTACTAAATGTTTAAAAAGTTTAGAAAAGTAGGAGAGAGACTTTACTGATCTTTCAACTCAGCCACGGTTAATATTTTGGCATATTTACCTAGTTGTCTGCAATTTTTCCAAATTAGTATATAGTTTTTGTGAACATAATCTTGAGTACATAATATTCCATCGAATGGATGTGTATAGATTAATTAGCTATTTTTTAATTGTTAGGTGCTGCCTTTTTTCCATCAGTGAACAATTCTCTGATGTACTGGGCATGGTGGTGCACATTTGTAATCTCAGTACTTGGGAGGCTGAGACAGGAGGATTGCAGGTTGGCTGCCAGCCTCAGCTACTTAGGCCCTCTGCAACTTAGTGAAACCCTTTTCAAAATAAAGAATTAAAAAATAGGGCTGGGGGGGTGTAGCTTAGAGGTAGAATGCCCCTGGGTTCAATCACCAGTACTGCAAAATAACAACAATTCTCTGATGAAAATCTTCGTGTGAAACTTTTTTCCCTTTTCAGTTTTTTGATTATTTCCTTAGAGTAAATTTCTACAGGTAAATTTCTACAGGAGAGTAAAATTCTTAGAGTAAATTTTAAAGGCTGCTTGGAAGGTTCTTTGCTGGATGAATGCTTTCTTTTTCCATCAGCGTGAAGTGTTTGTATTTGGACAAGAGGGAAGGAAATCTCTGTTTGCTGACTCATGTTTTTATTTTGTACTTTAGACTGATGAGGCCACTTAACATTTGACATAAACTAAGGCAGGAAGTACAAAAAGGGACAGAAAAAAATTAGTTGTCTTGCCAAGGCCGTAGTATCATGGATTCCTTTGGTTTCTTATGTGTGTGGTATTACGTGTTTGACTTATATATGAAAGAAAATGCCTAATTCAGGTTAGTAAAAATTGCCAGCATTCTGTATTTTGTTTGGTCAGTCATGTTTATGTACAAGTTTGTGGTCTCTTCACATTTAATTTTTAAGAGTTGCAACGAGACATTTAGTAACTGGCGCCTCCAGTTTTTGGAGGTGTAGGGTTTGTTCTTTGTTTTGTGGCACTGGGGATTAAGCCCAGGAGCCTGCCACCTCCAAGCTATACCCCATATTTCTTTTAGTTTTTATTTTGAAACCCTGTCTCAAGTAGTTGCTGAGCACCTCATCAAGTTGCTGAGGCTGGCCTCTAATTGGGACCTCCTGTCCCGGCCTCCAAAGCACTGGAATTATGGTGTGCCCCACTATGCCTGGGGTTACTTTTTGTTTTATTTACTTTATTTATTTTTTGCTCCTGTGTGGAGACATCTCCTTAGCTGGCTTTTAAAAACACAGATGTGGCCGGGCGTGGTGGCGGACGCTTGTAATCTCCACGCTTGGGAGGCTGAGACAGGAGGATCGCGCAGGTTCGAAGCCAGCCTTGCTGGCTTAAGAGACCCTGTTTCCAAATAAAAAGTATAAAATAGGTCTGGGAGTATAGCCCGGAGGTAGAAGGGTTTCCAGGAACCCCAGTACCATCAAATAAATACATAAATGCCACCACGCCCAGCCTAAATCAATCAATCAGTCAATCAATCAATCAATCACAGATGTGAGCATGTTGTGCTTGTCCCGGGAAGTTTCTTAACCTTCACATTCACACACAGCCTTGCCCTGCCCTTTATGTCCACCTGTATCGTCTCCACCCAGGTTAAACCCAATCGTTTTGATCACGTGTTTGTTAGAACTAGCACTGTCAACATGATTTACATTATGATGTGAGGCTATAATGCACCAATACAAGCGCGTTATAAAAACAAGTGGCTTAAAAATCCAGGTTCTCTGCCGGGCGTAGTGGCGCACACTTGTAATCCCCACGCTTGGGAGGCGGAACACAGGAGGATCGCGCAGGTTTGAAGTCAGCCACGCTGGCTTAAGAGACCCTGTTTCCAAATAAAAAAGTATAAAATAAGTCTGGGAGTGTAGCCCAGAGATAGAAGGGTTTCCAGGAACCCCAGTACCACCCCCCCAAAAAAAAATCCATGTTCTCTAGAGTCAGGCAGAATGGGCTCAGATGTCTCTGCCACTTAAAACTGTATGTAACTTTGAGCAGGATATTTAACTTTTTAATATTTTACTTTGTTTACTGTAAAATAAGGACAATGATAGTCTTCAAGTCTGGTAAGAGTAAACTCATTAATAGATGTAAAATACTTGGTGTCTGTCCGTGACGAGCACTCCAACTGTCAGCTCTATTGTTTTTGCAAAAGTTTGTTCATCCTTTAAAGCCTGTCTCGTATTTCCTCTTTGGAAAAACTCCCGAAATCTCTGGAATTGTTCTCAATTTTTCTTCTTTTATATACTGCATTATGTTTGCCTGAGCCCATTTGGGCTGCTGTAACAAAATACCCTAGGCTGGGTGGCTTTAATCAACAGAAATTTAATTCTCACAGTTCTTGAGGCCAGGAAGCCCAAGATGAAGGCTCTGGCAGTCTCACTAGGTGGAGGGCATAGACATCTCTCTAGGTCTCTTATAGTGGCAGCCATCCTTTCTATGTGGGCTTGGCCTTCACAACCTAAGCACCTCCCAATGCCCCACTTCCTAACACCTTCACCCTGGGAGTTGAGGTTTCAGCACAAGAGTGGGGTTGGGGTACACTCAGACCCTCGCATTGTGTATGCACGTTTCATGGCAGTGACTGCACTACGTCGTGATCGGTCCTGAGGTGCAGATGCACACTTCGCGAGCTCCTCTCCCACCCCTGTGCCGTGGCCACTTCTGTACAGTCCCAGCCTTCCTTCTGGGCAGCTTCAGGACCTCAGCCAGAGCTTGAGGGTGAGCGTGCAGGTTAGCAGTTTACACTGCTGAGTTGTTTACACACTGGCTCTTCCATTGACTGTGAGCTCCTTCTGGATGTTGGCATCTTTGTCTCCATGTCTGTCCAGCAGAGTGCTGAGGGATACTTAGCACAGCTTTGTTGAAAGAATAATTGAAACAAGGGCCTGAAATGGTGGTTCACTCTGCTTATAAAATAAATAGTCCCAAGTGATTCTGATATAAACCTACAGGAAAGAGTAAGATAGAGTTCTCTATTCTAAGAAAGAAGGATGTGTAGATTACACAGTATAGGTGTACAGTCTACTCTGACAGCTGCTCAAAATCACAATCTTTTTTTTTTTTTTTTTTGCAGTACCAGGGATTGAACTCAGAGCCATTTCACTTCTGAGCTACACCCCCAGCCCCATTTTTTGTTTTTTATTTTGAAACAGGGTATCACTAAGTTGCAGGACAGGGTGTTCACAAATTGCTGAGACTGGCTGCGAACCTACGATTCTCTTGTCAGTCTCCCAAGTTACCTGGATTACAAGCATGCCCCACCAGGCCTGCATTTTCATTATCTTCTTAAATTTGAGGATCAGTAATGATTTCTCCCTATTTTATTTCTCTTACTTGTAATTTGTGCCTTTTATTGATCAGTCTTGAGAAGAATTTGTCCAATTTTATTAATATTTTCAATGAACCATTTTTGATTTTACAGTTTTTTGTTTTTTGTGTAGTACTGAGGGCTGAATCAGGAACATTCTACCTCTGAGCTACACCCCCAGCCCAACTTATTTTTTATTTGGACATAGGCTCTCACGAAGTTGCTGAGAGCCTTGCTTAGTTGCTGAGACTGTCCACAAAGCTACAATCCACCTTTCTCAGCCTCTCAAGTACTGGGATTATAGGTGTGCGCCACAGTGTTCAATGATTTTGCAGTCTATTTAAAATTTTTTTTTGTGGTACTGGGGATAGAACCCATGGGCATTTTACCTCCGAACTACACCCCCAGCCCAATTTTTTATTCTTTATTTTGAAATAGGGTCTCACTGGGTTGCAAAGGGCCTAAGTAGCTGAGACTGTCTGCAGTGCCATCATGCCTGGCTTACAGTATACTTTTTAAAAAAGCTTCTGCTCTCATTTCCTTCTTCTTTCTTTGGTTTGATTTAATGTTTCTCCCCCCTTTGTGATGGATGTTTAGAACAGGTTTCGGTTTTTTTCTAATATATGCATTTAAGCTATACATTTCTCTCTAATTTTTGCTTGAGCTGCATCCTACAATTTTTGATACCATATTTTTATAATCATTCAGTTAAAAACATTTTCTACCTCCACTATAATTTCTTCTTTGACAGTGGGTTTAAAAATGTGGGTGTTTTCAATAACCATCTTTGTTGATTTCTTAGTGATATTAAGATTATGATTTTACTCTTGACACATGTTGAGATTTGCTTGATATATAACCAATTTGGATAAATATCCCATGTGCAACTTGAAAGTATTATATATTCTATAGCTGTTGGGTGCAGTAATCTATGTACATGAACTAGGTCAAATTTTTAAACATTCTACTCTATTGAACAATCTTTATTCGCTTGTTTATACCACTTACTAAGTTAACCTCCCACTAAGATTATGGCTTTGCCTCTTTGTCACTTTGATTCTGTCAGTTTTTGCTTTATGTATGTATCAAGGCTGTTAGCACTTGCATATGAATTTGAAATTGTGATGTCTCCATGGCGGATGAACTCTTGACGTTATGAAATGTCACACCTCTCCCACTTAAATCTCGGGTGATGTTTCTTACTTTGAAGTCTTGTTTTGCCTTAATAGGTAGTTATGGCAGCTTTTTGGTTTGGATATACATAATGAATCTTTTTTCATCCTTTTGCCTTTACCCTTACATTTAATGTTTGTCAAATGTGATCACAATATAGTAAAGTGGTGCTTGCCATTGGTACTTTGGGGAGTAGACCTAAATATACTACTTTCTGTTGTACCTGTTATTTTCTTTTTTCTCCTTATATTCTTTGGATCAAATATTTCTTTAATTTCATGTTTTTGTTTCTTCTATTAGTTTTTTTTATAGTTTTTAACTTATTCTTTTAGTTGTTACTGTATTATGACATGAATTCAAAACTTTGTGTGGGGAAGAGGATAGTAGAGATTGAACTGAAGGGCATTCTACCTTCAAGCACTTTTTATATTGTGTTTTTGAAGCAGGGGCTTGCTAGGTTGCTGAGAGTCCTGCTCTGTTGCTAAGGCTGTTCATTTTTCTGTGATCCTCATGTCTCAGGCTCTCAAGTATCGGGATTACAGGCATGCACACCATGCCTAGTAAATTCATAACTTTTTACTCCAGTAATAATGCTCTACTATGGTTTAGATGATACAAGGGCCGTAGGACACTAACTTCACTCACTCTTTTTACTCTCTTCTTTTGCTTTTTGTCGTGCATTTCAATTGTAGGTATAATTTAACCATTCATGTTACTGTTTTGAGGTCAGTATTCCTCCACACTGACCTTTACCCTTCAGGAGCTCTCCATCCTCTCTTGGAGTTCCTTGCTTCTTTCTGGAATCATTTTCCTCTGCCTCAGAAATTCCTGCTAGTATTTCTTTTAGTGCCAGTGTGCTAGGAGCCAGTTCTCTTAGAATCTCCTTGTTAGAGAGCATCTTTATTTCACAATAAGTTTTGAATACTTTTTTCCTCCACATGGAGGATTCTAAGTTACCAACTGTTTGTTGACATATGGCATGCCAGAAGAGGCCATTTGTCTTCTTATTTCCATTGTTTCTTTTGAAATGACAGCTGTCAACCTTATGTTTATTTGAAAGCAATGTGTCTTCTTAAAGGGTTTTGGGGTTTTCAGATATTTTACTGTGATATAAGAGATATTGAAACTTGTGGAGTTTTTTTGTGTGTGTACTTTTTCTTCATGAATCTATGGCTAGAATCTGTTTTCAATTTTGGAAATTCCTTGGTCAGGATCTAAACACATTGGTTCTTTCACAATCTTTCTGTCCTCTTTTTCTGGGGCTCCAGTTACATGGTTCTAGACTTTTCAACGTAGTCAATATGTCTCTTTAATTATTTTCCTTTTTTTTTTTTGTCTCTTTTTGCTTCAGTATGGATGGGCATTTTACACTGATTTTTCATCTACTGTAATTAATCTGCTGTTAAGTTCTTTATTTAAAATCCCAATTACTTATTGTATTTTTCAGTTCTAGAATTTGTAATTCATTCTTTTATGGATTCTAGTTCTCCGTTAAAATCTTCAATCTTGTGTTTCCTCAGTGTATCAGTTGGTACTCTGGTATTTTAGTCCACTGTGTGGCCCTCTGTGTGGGTCTGGTTCTATTCCATTTTGTTTTGGTTGTTTGGTCCCATCTTCACAGAGGCCAAGGAGGATGCTCCCCTCTCCTAGAGGGCTCACTTTCTTTTGGCAAGATGTTAGATCCATCACCTTGGTCTAATCTGGGATCATGATGACTCCAGGCAGCTTTCGGTGCTCGTGAGCGCCACTCATTTCAGTTTTGCCTGTCTACTAGGACAGGCACCTTCAGGAGACTCAGCGAGAGCCCCAGGGCTCCTCTTTCTCGGCAGGCCCGCGGCTCCAGGTTTTTCTGTTTTTGTGTGTGCTCAGGCAGAGGGGCTCCTGGAGGCTCTGCTCGGCTTCTTCAGCCACCAAGCTACCTTCTGCTTAATTTTTGGATCTCAGTGAAGAGTGCTCAGCTAAAGGACCAAATGGCGTGTAGCATCCTGTTTGGCCACCAGACCTTCAGTTGGGTGGTTTAAAGGACAGGCGATTCTTTTCTCACAGTTCTGGAGACTGGAAAGTCCAGGATCAAGGTTGTGGGCAGCTCATGTTGTCATGAGGGCTCTTTTCTCGGCTTGGGGACAGCGCCTTCTTGCTGGGCCCTTGCACAACCTTTCTTCTTGCATAGGAGCAGGTGTTGGGATCTCTCTCTCTTCCTCTTAAGACCAGCAGGCGTTTTGGATCAGGGCTCCACCTTTATGACCTAATTAACCGTAATCACTTCTTCAAGCCCCTTTTCCAAATTCAGTGACACTGGGGGCTAGAGCTTCAGCATGTGAACTTTAGGGGAACACAGTTTAGTCCATGCAAACGGATGCAGGTTCTCCTCTATTTAGGAAGCTACATCCCTTGTAAGGTAGAAATGTAAAGTTGAACCTTGATGAACCATAATGCACTTAAAACACTTGCTTGATACATAGTAATTCATTGTGGTTGTGTGGTAGAGATGTTTTTAAATGGCATTCTCTCCTTTCTCCTTCTAGGTGCTGACTTTGGTTATATTTCAGAACTCTAGGAATAGTAACTACTACTTTTCAGGACTGTGGACCTAGCAGCTACAGAATCCTATGTAAATAAAGGGACACTTATTTCACCGTCTTCGCATTGGGAGGCATCTTCGTTTTGCCATAGCTGAGCAGCGTCTAGCTGGTGCCGTCATTATGAACGTGACAAGTTTATTTTCCTTCACGAGCCCAGCTGTGAAGAGACTTCTTGGGTGGAAACAGGGTGATGAGGAAGAAAAATGGGCAGAGAAGGCTGTTGATGCCTTGGTGAAAAAGCTGAAGAAGAAGAAAGGTGCCATGGAGGAGTTGGAAAAGGCCCTGAGCTGCCCAGGGCAGCCCAGCAACTGCGTCACCATCCCCCGCTCGCTGGATGGCAGGCTGCAGGTCTCCCACCGGAAGGGACTGCCCCACGTCATTTACTGCCGAGTGTGGCGCTGGCCTGATCTTCAGAGCCACCATGAACTCAAACCACTGGAATGCTGCGAGTTTCCTTTTGGTTCTAAGCAGAAGGAGGTTTGCATCAATCCCTACCACTACAAGCGTGTAGAAAGCCCTGGTAAGTGAGTCTTTCTGTGTTGATGTACAGAGTAGCAGAATATGCTAAGTAGCAGATTCCTGTTGTTTAGTAATGAAATAATTGCTTTCTAGTTTTAATTGTAATTCTAAAATATTTGGTGTGTGTGTGTGTGTGTGTGTGTGTGTGTGTGTGTGTGACGTACACATAGAGAACGTGTGTACCTGTTCAGCTTTCTGTTACTGTAATAAATACCTTGAGACAATCATCTTTGAAAAGGTTTATTTGGTTCACATTTTGGAGGTTTCAGTCCATGAACTTTTGGCCCCGATGCTTTTGGGTCTGTGGCAAGGCTGCATGGCGTGTCCAGGTATGGACTGCATGGCAGAACAACGCTCACCTCTACAGAGGAAGGGCAAGGAGCTGGAGTCGCATTGCTCCCTTCAGAGGCACACCTCCAGCGCTGGAAGGCCTCCCTCCAGGCTCTCTATGGTCCCTTCACCTACCAGTAGTGGCATTCTGGGGAATAGACCTTTAGCCAGGGGCCTTTGAGGGGATGTTCCAAATCCAAAACCATAGCAGCCCTGGAGTTTTTCACGTATCTGAATGGCTTTATCGTCTAATTTGTTACAGGAACAGGCTATGAAAATTATTATTGCAGTGTCAGTTGTCCTACTTTTTAATGAAATTGCTTATGAATTTATTTTTGTTTCACACTGACCCTGCGCATTGCTCTAGACAAATTTGGCTGAAGTATATTACGAGGGAAGAAGCATAGTGTTGCTCCCGCCTGTCTGCATGAGGACTGCGTCTGACAGCAGGCGTGGCTTGTGCCGCTCGCACTAAGAACCGTTGCCTTCCTAGCATCTCTGGCAGAATTGTGCTGTGGCACATGCTCTGTGGAGAATGTGAAAGAGTTATGTTCTGCTGTGAAACCATTGGTACTATTTTATTTATTACCATTAGTACTATTTTATTTATTAGCATTTGTAGTTTTTAATGTAGTCTTTCTGGGCTTTGTATCTATAGATTTCCCATCACCATGTAGAACCAACTGGTGATTAGATACACTTAGCCAAAAAAATGTATACTGAACATGTATAGACTTTTTTCTTCTTATTCTTTAAAAGGTAGAGTTTAAAACTGTGTAGCATTTACATTGTACTAGGTATTACAAGTAATTGGGAGATGATTTACAGTGTAGGTTGTATGCAAATGCTTCACTGTTTTGTGTAAAGGACTTGAACCCACAGAGTGTGGAATGTGATGGGAATTCTGGAACCATTCTCTGGATACGGACAGATGACTGTACTTTTAAATTTGTGTAATTTTGAGCCGGGTGTGGTGGTGCGCGCTTGTAATCCCAGCATTCGGGAGGCTGAGACCTGGAGGATCGCGGTTCGCGGACAGCCTCAGCTACTTAGTGAGGCCCTTTGCAACTCAGTGAGACCCGGTTTCAAAATAAAGAATAAAAAGTAGGGCAGGGGGCGTAGCTCGGAGGTCAAATGCCCCTGGGTTCCATTCCCAAACCCGCAAAATTAAATAAATAAAGTAAATTTGTGTAATTTTGCCCCCAAGTTAGGATCCTCTAGATAGCTGGACCAATCTAAAAGTGATTAGAAATTGAAGCCTTTAAATATCTCATTGTCCCAGTGGGACCAATTTTGTTACTGTAACTGCTACTAATAGCCAGTGGCTCCTTGGGCTCCCAGATAGCTGTGCGCTGGGCTCATGTGGCCCTCCTCCCAGAAGCCCTAGCTGGCGTGGCTGGCAGGCCATGTTTTAACTGGAATTTCAGCTACTGCTTGCGTTGCTATTGGGTTGTATTTGGGAAATACCAAGCCAAATCATGTAATAACCTGCTTTTTAATTAAAAGGCATTTTGATCAGCTGGGCATGGTGGCGCACGCTTGTAATCCCCGTGCTTGGGAGGCTGAGACAGGAGGATCGCGCAGGTTGGAAGCCAGCCTCAGCTGGCTTAAGAGACCCTGTTTCCAAATAAAATATAAAATAGATCTGGGGGTGTAGCCTGGAGGTAGAAAGCCCCTGGGTTCTATCCCCAGTACCACCAAAAAAAAAAGGCATTTTATTTTTGTGGTATGTTTAAAACATACAAAAAGCATTTAAAGATGAGGAATAGTTTGTCTGCCATCCAGCTTAAGAAGACAGACTCCCTCTGATTCCCTCAGTGGCTGCTCTCAGATTTTGATATTTATCATTCTCAGGCATGTTTTATATTGTTAACACCTTTGTATGAATCCATAACAATACACAGTATTATTTTGTATATTTTTTAATGTGATACAATAACAGTTTCTTTGTTTCACTCATTCAACCTGTTTTGTGACTCTATGTGTTTTAGGATTACCTTGCCTAATTCTATGAAGAACCATTGGGTATTCATTGAAATTTCATTGCTATCACTTGGAGAGGATTGACATAATTATACTCTTGACCATGATAATATTTGGTACCTTTTAAGTTTTTTCTATATGGCTCTTGCTTATCTCTTCATAGACTTTTTCTAGATGACTGCTTTATTGTATTCTATTAAAGCTTAACATTGCTATGGTTGCTCTTGGCTAAAAGTGCAGTTCATTTCCCCCTCAATCTTGCCGAATCCTCCTTATTAGTTCCTATGTGGACATCCTAACTGCTTACTATACCAGATATGATGTATTTTTTTTTTTTTAAGAAAAAGCTCAGCACAGAGGCACATGGTCCTCTCTTAGCCAGAAAATTGAAAGAGAGCTGAGTTTTGAAGAAGGAAAAGTAGTGTGTAAGTTATAGGTACAGACGAGATACTTGAGTGCATGGTGTTTTAATCCCTTCCTGACTCAGGGAAGGTTTTTAATCCTGCATAAGCAAAGGATCTGAGACTCGTACCCATGAAGCGGCTTTGTGTCACACACCTGGGAAATGGAGACATTCGGACATTACGAGTATGCTGAAGCACACCTCACTACTGAGAAACACCATGGCACCTGCCGCCTCTGAGCTGGTGTTTCAGCACCCCACCTGTTCAGCACTTGCCTCCCGATGATCGCCCCTGCTGTTGTTCCCCAATCTCGCTACAGAAAGCAGTCTCTAAGCCAGGCGAGGTATAGCATGCCTGAAATCCTAGTACTTGGGAGGCTGAGGCAGGAAACTAGCAGGTTCAAGGGCAGCCTCAGGAACTTAATGAGACCCTCAGCAACTTAGCCAGACCCTGTTTGAAAATAAAAAATAAAAAGGACTGAGGGTGTAGCTTGGAGATAGAACACCTAACACCAGATAAGAAAGTGGGTCAAGATTGCAGGTGGGAGCCTGTCCCCTCTGCTTCCCTGTGCTCTTGGTCATCTGTGTGGAGCTCTGCACATTCGTCCCGGCCTGCCTGCCCAGCTTCCTTTCCAGCTCTGTGTGCCTCGTGAATTCATGCCTGTGGAGCACTCGCTGCCCTCTCGTCCTGTAGCCCTTCTCCCTCTTGCTCAGCTCACTCTTTCTCCCTCATGGTTAAGCTCATGCAGGTTAGTGTCATTGGGAAGCCTTTCGCGGCCCCTCCTTTACTCCCACAGAGGCTATGCCCTTCCCATAGTGGCCGAGTCTCCGAGTATTCTTCATAGCCAGTCCCTGCTCTGTCGTCCTCTGCACAATTGCAGTGGAAGCCTGTGCGTGTCACGAACATCTCTGTTCCCAGGAGCTAGCATATGTTAGGAGGTCTTTAGTCAGCAGTCCATCTTTTTAGACATGAATTTTCTGTGTGTCTCCTCCTGTTACCATCATCAGCCCTTCTCTGGCCATTTCATTGCTGGCATAAGATAGAAAGTAAAGCCAACACTGAGGTGGTCGTTACTCTTAACATCGCTCACTGTAATCAAAGATTTGACCAGGGGGAGGTAGAAAACTGGCTAAATAGGCATTTTGAGACTTTATCAACTTAAGCCTCCTCTTTACCCAAGAATCTTGCGAGCCATATGTACAGTTATTTTACTAAACAGAGCTTATGAGTTTGTGTGTATGTGGGTGTGCGTAGGTGGGATGGAACCCAGGGGCATTCGACCTCCAAGCTGCACCTCCTGCCCTATCTTCTTTTTAAATCATTCAGCTTTTTGGATTTTGCATGTCCTGATAACAGATATGAATATTGACTAGCTCTTTCCATATTTTTCCTCCTGCTGATATTAAGAATAGCACAGCCGTGTGTGGTGCTGCACACCTGTAAATCTCAGTACTGGGAGGCTGAGACGGGAGGATCACAGATTCGTGGCCAGCCTCAGCAACTTAATGAGGCCTTCTGCAACTTAGACCCTGTTTCAAAAAAATAGGGCTGGGGTATAGCTCAGACATAGAAGCCTGGATTCAGTACCAAAGGGGAGGGGGGTAGAAAACAGAATAGCCTTCTGTTATGAGATACTTTAAGTGGGAGGGCCTTGGGAGAGAAAGTTGCTTTTTTCATTTGGCTCAAGGCAAGTTTTGTCATTGTTCTTTGAGGTGTCTTACTTTTTCTTTGACCAAGAATAATTGTATTAATTTAAGTAATTGTAATTTGTTTCTTAACCAAGGCCATTTACTTTGTTTTAAATAAAATAGTGTAAAAGAATGGTGGTAAAAACTCAAAACATATGGAAACACTTGGGGGCAACTTATTATTATCATAAGTAACAATGCCAGAGTATGAAAGGGGAGGAACCTTCCTTGGGCGGGAAGATACTTTGACCATTATGGAGAAATACACCTTCAGGAAAGTAGGAAGTGTTAGGAATTTTGTTCTCTGACTGTGTGGAAAGGAAGCAAAGTTTGTGGAGCTTCCACCCCACCACTGATGTGGCAGGTGGACTGTTTACTTGGACTTTTACTGGCCGTCAGAATCAAGGCTGCTTATTAGTGGTTGAATTAAATATAGGTTTTCTATTTCTTTACCAAAGTAAAAGCTGGCATTGGCTGGATAAGTCATCTAGTTGTGGTATTGAGAAGACCATTCTCTTGCTATCTGCTGCTACTAAAATGCCTTAATGGAGATTTCCTGACATTTGGCCTTTTTTCTGATTTTCTCATGGTTCTTGAAAATTATCTTCTGCGCTTTGAACTTAATCAACATTGAACCTGAGCTTCAGATCCAGAGATGGAGATTTCAGTTTTTATCTTTAAAGTAACACCCTGGAGCTGGGTGTGGTGGCACATGCCTGCAATTCCTAGGACTTGGGAAGCTGAGAAGGAGGATCACAGATTTGAGAGCAGCTTCAACCTAGCAAGACCCCGAGCAACTTAATGAGACCCTGTTTCAAAATTTAAAAAGACTGAGATTGTAACTCAGAGGTATACTCCTGCTGGTTCAGTTCTTGTAGATGATGATGATGGCATTAAAGTAACACCCTGAGTCAGGGTCCAGGTGCTTTTATTTTCAGCGTAATACCTGCCAGCTGTTGGAAATGAAAATACCCCTAAAATCCTCCTCACCTGTTGAGAGAACGTGGGTTCTGATTTTTTGACTGTGTCCATCACTAATTCTTGCCTTGGTAAATTTTACCTTACAGTGAAAGAATTAGAGAAATAGAGAACAGATTGCTTGTTGTCAGGGGTGAGGGGGAGAGGGTACAGGAGAGAAGTGGGTGAGCAGAGGGGTCCTGGGGTGATGGAGGCTTTCTGTATTTTGACTGTATTAGAATCAGTACTCTGACTGTGGTGTAAAAATAATCTGGATGTCTTCACCATTCTTTTTTATTTTATTTTAATTATTTATTTTTATGGTACTGGAAATTGAACCCAGAGGCACTCTACCTCTTGGCTACACCCCCAGTCCCATTTAAAAAAATTTTTTTTAGACAGGGTCTCACTAGGTTGATGAGATTCTCACTACTTTCAGAGGCTGCCCTTTGACTACAATCTTTTGGTCTCAGCATCCCAAGAACTAGGATTACAGGCATGTACCACCATACGGGGCTTCTCCACTTCTGAAAGCTGCTTTTGAATCTAGAGTCATTACACTTTTAAGAATGGTGTTCCTTCAAGAAGTAACTAGTTCCGCTCACAGCTTAGTCACCTGGGTGCCTTTCCTTAAGACAGATATTGTACCTTCATGTTGTGAAGAAGCAATGTAGTTTAGTAAAAACTGTATTTTGAATTTCAATACTTTCTCCAGTAGCAATATGCAACACCCTCATGGTGCTGAGCACGGCATTGGGCCCCAGCTCTCTCAGTCACATGATCATGGGGAAATAGCCACACTCTAGGAGACTGTACATGTGACGGTAGTAGGTTAGGCTCTTCTGTTTCACTCAGCATTTTTGCCCCTGTGACACAGTATCTTAGAAGCACAACTGTAGAGGAAAGACGTTTTTGCTCATGGTTCTGGAGGTTTCAGTCCATGTTAGGCTGCTGGGTCATTGTTGCAGAGCCAAGGGCGTGGCAGCAGGAAGCAGAGGGAAAGAGGAGAGGAGGGGGAGGAGAGAAAAAGAAAGGAGAATGAGCGAGAGAGACAAAGAGGCAGAGGCCCAGGAAAGAGGCCATTGTCCCTGGCCATGCCCCTAGCTACTTATTCTCTCTAGCCACGTCCGGTCTCTGAACATGACTACCTTGTCTAACATAGGAGGTGTTGGGGGACACTTAAGTCCAAGCCATAATAATCTGCCCTTGTCCCCCCAAACCTCATGGCCCATCTCACAATGTAAAATGCATTCAGTCCATTTCCAAGAGCCCCACAGTTATAATAGTCCCACATTACTCAGAAATACAAAGTCCCCCCTGAGACTTAAGGCAAACTTTCAGCTGTGAGCCCCTGTAAACATACACAAGACCACATCTCAGCAGGACAGACATGAGATCCTGTCGCTGCATGTCTGGCACCTGGGGCACGCAGTGGTGAGATGTGATCTCCAGGAGGCCTCAACAGCCTGCCCCTGTGGCTTTGGCATTGCAGCCGGTGTACTTGACCTTTTATCCTGAATCCATCTCCCACAGCTTGCAGATTTCCTGGGCAGATGTTGCACATTTTTTATTCCTCTGCATTCTGAAGGTCTCCTGTGTAACTTTTGTTTCACCCTCACAGCTTCACAGATTGCCCCCTGAAGGCCTGCTTGCAGAAATTCTAAAACTGCCACATGCTGCTTGGCTCTGAGATGTGTGGGTCATGGCACATACCCTGACCTGTGCCATTTGCTTGGCTCTGTGGCCAGACCTCATTCCTGGTTCCAAGCCTGTATTAGTTGGGGTTTTCTAGAGGAACAGAACCAACAGGTTGGCTTACACAATCAGAAGCCGGGTAGTTCCCAACATGGCCATCTGTATACTGGAAAGTCAGTAGCTACTCAGTCCAAGAAGCTAGAGCCTCAACACGTAGGGACCAGTTCCAGTCCAAGACAGAAAGGCTTGGAAACCCTTGGAGAACCGCTGGTGAGAGTCCACGTAGGAAAAGGAAGGAGCTGGAGGCCCACGTCCCCAGCGGCAGCAGTAGATGTGCCTGCCAAGAGGAAAGGAGTGCACTGATTCTCACCGCCTCCTCCTCCTCCTCCCACCCTGTGCCCCATTCGGGGTGGGTGCCCCCTCTATTTGTTGTTCTAAGTGCCAGTCCTCTCATCAGCACAACCAGAGGCTTTTAATCCTCTGTCTCTCAGGCAAGTGGACAGTCTGTACTGGTCATTACACAAGTAGAAGTGACCAGCATTCTGCAGGGCTCTGTGCAGCTGTGCTGTAATGTCAGGTGAGCTAGCTGTCATTTGCTCTTTCAGCTTACAGGGTATATCAGGTACTCAAGTACCAGCTGTGTATATTTGGAGGGAAGGGGGAAAGTATTGGCTAAGCCCTTAAAGTTTGTTTGAGTGGTGATAACCAGGGATCTGATCATTGAGGTTGTAGGTCAGATGCCAAGGTGGGTTCATTTTTTTAATAAGTGTTTTGAAGAGTTGGGATTGATTAACAACAGTATTCATTTAAAAAATTATGAGGCATCATATTCTGCATTCATATACATTTAAATTTCTCTTCATCAGATGTCACACCACATATATCACTTCTTCAGGAATTGTGCCTGCCTAAGAAAGATGGATAATTACAGCATTCTGTGCTCAATTGAATAATAGGTATGGACAGAGGATGCTCTTAACTCATGAATCTGAGAGTACCAACAGATCTTCCTTAGTTCTACACATCTGGACATAGTGTATTCCAGCCTCCATTCCTTTTGTGTGTTAAAGGCTTGATCCCCAAGCCAGTGCTCTTGGGAGGTGCTGAGACCTTGAAGAAGTGGGTCCTAATGGGAGGTCTTTAGGTCACTGAGTGCATGCCCTTGAAAAGGATGTGGGGCCCACTCTTCCTCACTCTTCGCACCTTGCTCCCCTCCCGAGGTTATCAGCTATTCCACCCTGTGTTCCTGCTATGATGTGTTGCCTCATCACAGGCCCCGAGCAAAAGGATCATAACTGGAACTCAAAAGTAAACCTCTGAGCCAAAATAAGCCTTCTCTAAGTTGTTATGGTTTGGGTTCAGAATGTCCCCCAAAAGCTCAATTGTTAACATGTTCCCCAGTGCAGAAAGGCTCAGGGGAGGCATGGGTGTGGCCTTGAGGACTGTGTACCCTGGGGCCCCTCCGCTGCCTACAGCTCTCTGCTTCCAGCACAGTGAGCCAGAGCAGCGTGCCTTGCCCGCCCTGCTGCCACCCTGATGTTTCCGTCTTGGGCAGTGAGAGCCCAGATAAACCTCACCTCCAAGTTGAGTGTGTTGGGTGTTTTGGTACAGTGATTTAAAAAGCTAATTAGCACAATTATCTTAAGTATTTTATTCATAGATGTTCACAGGACAGAAAAAAAACATGAACCAGCTAGCAGTTGTTAAAGGCAGAAAAATCTGGCCAAAAAAAAGTAGCAGTTTAAAAAAATCATAAAAAATACTTCTCATAATCAGTGAAAGAATTAGTGTGGATACTAATTGCAATTGTGTGAGAAAATATTTAAATGAAAAGGAATAACCTGGCTAATACTTCCAAGACCGAGTTTGGGTGAAAAATTGAGACTTTGTGAGTTTGGGTTTTTGGCTTATTTTTACATATGGATCATTCTGAAACACTGATTTCTTGCATGTTTGAGGAGGTTTTATGTGTGGTTAGGGGTGAAGGAGTCACAGTTGATTTGCTGCAGAAGCAAAAGAAATAGATGGGAGAGCTGGCTTATGTAATGAGGGGGAGAGGGAGAGAGAGAGAGAAACTGAGACCGAGAGAGATATTATACCTTTGGGTATAAAAAAGGGGCTGTACCCCTAGCCCTTTTTTATTTTGAAACAGGGTTTTAAGTTGCTGCGGCTGATGTCGAACTTGTAATCCTCCTTTCCTAGCCTCCCAAGTATTGAGATGCTTCTTTTGACTTTCAGCCTCCTTGGTCCTAGGTATCAAAGGGCTCAAGAGAGAAGACTGGAGACTAATTTCTCCCAAATGCCATTTTCTGCTTTAAAATTAATTGTTCTCTTCAAAGACTTAATCTTATGACTGATAAAAATGATTTGACCAAATCATCAAACATTTGCCCTGATATTTGAGAAAATGAGATTTGTTTGGGGAGGAGATAGGGAAGTAAAAAAAGGACACAAATTTTAGAAAGCAGAGCTCGGGGGACTTCAGGCAGCCATAGGATATGTACCATGAACGGCTTTGTTAAAAATCTAAGCAAGTTTGAAAGAATCCCCAGTTTCATTGCTTTGCCAACTTGGCTGGGGATTAATGCAGTTGTTAGATACTGGTGTCAGGACTAGTTTGAAAGACTGCAGACTTGCTTCCCTGGGCCTGTTCTGGTCTAGGTGTGCGTTGTCTAAGCAGTTTTCCCGTGTGTGTGAGGTGGGCAACCAAGGACCATGCTGCCTGCCCTGTGCATCCTCCTGACTGCCATTGCCCTCTGTGACTTCTCGCTGCCTGTGGCCCGCAACACCAAGCCTGGCACAATATGCTACTGCAGTCTAGGTTCACGAAATTGCCATGAGCCAGAAATAACCAAACTTCCTCCATCATCTGGGCATGGTGGCACAGGCTTGTAATCCCAGTACTTGAGAGGTTGAGACAGGAAGATCCAGGTTTGTGGCCAGCCTTGGTGAGGCCTTCCGCAAGTTAGTGAGACCCTGTTTCAAAATAAAGAATAAAAAATAGGGCTGAGGTGCTCAGAGGTAGAAGTTCAAACTTATACACACACATACACCACCACAGTTTTCTCTATAAAAAGACCTGGAGGTCTGGAAACACATTCTGTGGTCTAAATGAAGATGCATAGGTTGACCAATGACTAGCAGTTGTCCCCAGCTGGTCCTTGTATGCTCTGGCTGAGCGATGTGCGGAGGGAAGCTCAGTAGGCAGCCCTGCAGGAGGTGCTGCTCTCCTAGTTCTTCACTTAGAGAGCTCTGGTCTGGTGCTCTGGCTGCATCACTCACACCACAGCCCCTGCCCGCCCACCTGTCCTGGACCTTCAGTTGGACAGAGGCAGAGGAAGAGTGTGATGTTTATCACCTTTATCTAGCAACTAGATTTGCAGTAGTCAAATTTCTTCCATGACAGTATTTTTCTTGAAGCATCTGATTGCTCCAAGAAAAATTTACCCAGTATATGCTTGTGTATTAGACAGATTTTAAGTAAGAGGCTAAGTTTGGAAGCTCTTGTGGGCAAACACTTTGGAAATACAAAACCTGCAGCTTTTAAATAGGAAAAAGAACAGCTAATTTTACAATGAGGTATTTAAGAGACAACTGATGGTAGCTTGTCACAAGGACCGTGGGACCAGCTTGAGGGGCTGTCCCTGGCCAAATCTGAGGTAGACTGACTAGCAAAATATGGACAGAAATGGATTGTAAATTATTGTCTTGGCAGGGACAGGAACCCAAGGACTCCCTGATGACAAATAAGTAGGGGAGAAGTAGAGGAGCCCTGTATATAGTAGATTGTTGTTTGCCAGCTAGTTAGTGTAGAGAGGAATTCTGAGGAAATTCAGGACAGATAAAGCCTTTTAAAGGAGATACTAATTTCCCTTTAGCAGTAGGATTAAAGCATGATAGTACAGAATGGGGGTTAGAAGGTCTGGGCTGAAGCCGAGTGTGGTGGCGCACACTTAAACTCCCAGCCTTCTGGAGGCCGAGACCGGAGGATCAGTGTTCACAGACAGCCTCAGCTACTTAGTGAGGCCCTTTGCAACTCAGTGAGACCCTGTTTCAAAAATAAAAAGACTAAAATTAGGGCTGGGGGTATAGCTCAGAGATAGAATGCCCCTGGGTTCCATCCTCAATATTGCACACACAAAAAAGTAGGTCTGGGTGATTTTGACACTTGTTAACTCTGACCTTGGGCCCCTTTGAGCTTGTGTTCACTAACCCATGGAATGGGGGTGATTTATCTCTTTCCAAGGTTGTGGTGAGGATCAAATTAAATATATACAAAGGTCCTCTGCAGTAATGCATTTTTGAAACAATGTGACTATGACAGGACAAGGAACATCTCTGTCCATCTTCCTTAGAATAAAAATGAATCTGTAATGTCTTAACTAAATAAATATTCAGAAAACTCTTGGTAATCATTACAATAAAAATGGTAAGAGTGAATTAAAATAGCTACTTTTTGTTCCCACCCATGTGGTAGACACCAAGCTTCCCACTTCATCTGTGTTCTTACTTAATCCTGACCAGACTGGGAGCAGCAAGGCCCAACAAGGCCCCTGAGATGCGTGTGACAAATGGCTGACACTAGAGCTTGACACTAGAGCCAGGATTCAAATGAAAGGCTAGTGCCCCGGCCACCCTTCTCTGCAGTGGACTGCTGCTCAGAGAAGGGCTCCCCCTTAAACCGCTCTTTCTCTTTAATAAAGAGGACACACAGCATGTTGGGGCGGAGCTTGTGACCAGAAGTACCTGTGTGACCAGCCTTAGAAGTGTGAGGTTGATAATGGTAAATTGAGAGCATCCACACCCTGTGGCACTCTGTTTGTGTTCATTTCCCATTGGTCAGTAATCATCATCAAATAGCAAGTGTCTGTTTCATGGAATATATTGAACAGAATCAAATTTGAACTCAGAGTGAGCTGACTATATAATTAATTCAGCAGCAATTACAAATTAAGCCAAGCTGCTGGGTATGAAGCCTGGGGTGTTCATTTGCATATCAATAGGTGATTAGGCCTCTTTGCCTACTGTTCTATGTGTGGCTGGAACTCTTTTCCTGAATGCTTGCTCTAGCCCTGGATCTGCACCTGTAATCCCAGTATTTAAGAGGCTGAGACAGGAGGATCGCGGGTTTGAGGACAGCCACAGCAAGTAATGAGACCCTGTTTCAAAACAAAATAATAAAAAGGGCTGGGAGTTTATCTTGGAGGTAGAATGCCCCCGGGTTCAATCTCTAGTACCGAAGAAGACAGAGACTAACCTCTGCAGCACTTTGAGGGACGCCGTAGTGCCACGGTGGGAGCTCCCCCTGGACGGAGGCTGCCCAGGTCTGCATGCTGTCTCCACTGGTTGTGTTATGTGTTCGTAGGCAAGTTGCTTATCTCTCTGTACCTCCGTTCCCACTTTTATAAAGTAGAGGTTATGATGGTGCCTAGGATTTAAGTTCATATTTGGTACAGCTTGGTAGAGCACTTGGCAAATGTAAGCACCATATGAGTATTAAAGAAAAAGAAGATCTGAAAGAAGTACTATTCTTCCCATTTTAGTGGTAAAAGTGAGGCTTAACAGCTAAGTTGTCCTTGCTAATTAGCTAGTAAATCATTGAGCAGAATTTCCAAGTTTGGAAATCTATAACGAAAACCCACCTCTGTTTTATTATTCCTCATGTGTGCCCCGTGAAAGATTTCTTTTTCCTTTTGATATTTTTAGTTTATTCCCTGAAGTTTTTTCTCCCGCTAAGAACTTTTGCAGTCTCTTAACTAACGACATAGTGCCTTTCCTCTGCGGAAGTTAAGCAAATAAACATTTGGCAGAGGAAAGGACCCCAGGCTAAGAGTAGGAAGAGGGGAGGCCAGAGGGAGCAGTGTTTGAGGGGCTGTCCTGTAGCTTGTGTCATTACCCCTGCACGGACACCAAGGCAAGGACTTGCGGGGCCCGAGGTCATACAACAGAACACCGAGCCGTCTTGATCAGTGCCAGTGCTGTGCTGCTTAGAAGTGGCACTGTGCAGCTTGACCAAAGCCACTAGACACTAGTCGATTTCCCCCAACCCTTTTTGTTTTGAGACAGTGTCTAACCAAGATGCCTGTGCTGCCTTTGAACTTGTGGTCTTCCTGTCTCAGCCTCCCCAGCCCCTGGAATTGCAGGTTCCTGGCTTCCAGATCATTCTAATTTAAATCTACATACTACCGAAGAATCTGGACTCACTGCATAGTCTTAGCTTGTGATAGGGATGGTCTCTAACAATCTCTGAAGCTCCAATTGCCTCGCTTATTACAGATGTAGACAGTGCTCTGATGCCAGCAAGCATAGTGGCGTCCATCTTCATTCTCGGCTGCTAGGGGCTCCCATCTGTTGGCCCTGGGATTGAGTTCAAGAACCTACCTTTGTAAACAAGTGTCTTGTTAATCCAAATACAGGGAGTTTGCAGTCTCTGCTTCAAGAGAGATTGCTCTGTCCTAACCGGTGTATAATAAACAGGCCAGGAGCAGTAATGTAATTCACAAACATAGAGTAATTGAAAAACACATATTAAGGACCTGTTATATATTACATACCAAAGAAAGAAAACCAGTCTAGGAGGTGGGGTAAAGTCAAGTTAGCAATAAAATGTTGCACGTCCTAAGAGAACAGTAGCTGGGCACAGAGGAAGTTTTTTCCACTGGGGCCAGAGAGAAAGATCAGGAAAGAAACATAAAAGAAGGCACATCAGAACTGAGACTTAAAGCCCGGGGTGCCTGGGCCGAGAGCATAATGGTGCCCCAAAAGACAAGGCACAGCAGGAGTCGCTAGGAGGGCCCCAGGTCTGGCGATGTGCGCTGGGTGCCGCCAGGGCACATCAAGGAAATGAGCTGGTATACAAAGACAGTCACTGGCCTGGCATCCTTAGGAAGTTGAGTGCTCAAAAGTCAAGGTAGATTTAGTCTTTTAAGTACATCTAACATTTATTAGTTTTAAACTTGACAGTATTACTGGATATACCTCAGCCCACTATTTATATTCAAGTTGTATTTGCATGTTTGTATTTTACTAGTAGATTTCTTCTGAAGAGTAACTAATATATTCCTAGAAAGTAAATGTTGCTTAGCTAGGCTGAAGCTGCTTCTTCGTCTGTAAAACAGAGATGGCGGTGACGAGGAAATTGGGACCCAGAGAAGTTGGGGGATTCAATCAGAGTTCAAAGGTAATTAGTATCCTGGCATGACTGTGGTTCAGGGGTCTCAGCTTCTACTCAGATTGTCTTCTACCCCTGCAGAACTAGGAAGCATTTATCTACTACCGGGTGGCAGGAAGTTTGTCGGTCACTGTCTGTGTGAACAAATACAGATGAGGGTCTAGCACCCTCTCTTGGATGTAAAGAAAGAAAGGAAGGAAGGAAGGAAGGAAGGAAGGAAGGAAGGAAGGAAGGGATGGAGAGAAAGAAAGGGAGGACAGGCCTGATGTGATGCCCACGCCTCCAATCCCAGTACTTGAGAGGATGAAATAGGATTGCCGGTTCTAAGCCCCCCCAGTAACTTAGCAAGACCCTGTTTCGAAATACAAAGTTACAAGGCCTCAGGGTGTAGTTCAGAGGTAGAATGCCCCTAGGTTCAACTCACAGTACCAGAAAAACAGAAAAGAAAGAGAGGCTGCTTCTTCCTGAACATTTGATGGGTCCTACACACAGCCCACAGGATCTGTCAGATTTAGACTAGCTGTATTATTAGATTGCCTTACCCCTGGCCACTTGGTGGTAGAATTTCAAGTCCTACTTCCAGATCTTGACAAAGCTCAGGCTTC
Organism: Muscardinus avellanarius; assembly: GCF_963383645.1. NCBI lineage: Eukaryota > Metazoa > Chordata > Mammalia > Rodentia > Gliridae > Muscardinus > Muscardinus avellanarius. The sequence goes on from NC_137791.1 coordinate 17,669,016, forward strand.
AAGTGTGCGGGATGCCTTCCAGCACGCAGCCCTCCAGACAGCTTCAGCTGCTCATTCCTTCCCCTGTGCCATGGCAACACAGAAGGGCTGAGGCCATGGCAGAATCACAAACGCCTCCTACAGCTCCTGCTTCCCGAGACGTTCTTAGTTTGGTTTCCCTGTTGACTGGAAAGAGATTTTGTTTTTTAACTGAAGGAGTTGTAGTTTAGAAAACAGTTTTATCACTGAAATGTTTCCCCCATGAAGGGTCCAGAAGAGAAGTGAAGATTGTATCTGCCCTTTATAGGTTTCAGAGATGCCCAGTGCCTGTGTGGAGAGCAGGTCCATCCATCACTAGGCTTGTCCAGAATGCCCTTGGGGAGGATGCCAAGTGCCAAACCAGGTCAGGTGTCCCAGGGCCAGAGCCACTAGAATATAGGACTGATACACACAATCTGATTTAAATGACTATATGAAAAAGGAATATGTAGCCAGGTGTGGTGGCACACACCCTTGTAATCCCAGTACTTGGGAGGATGAGACAGGAAGATCACAGGTTTGTGGCCAGCTTCATGTACTTAGTGAGGCCCTCATCAACGTCATGAGGCCCTGTTTCAAATAAAGAATAAAGAATAGGACTGGAGATATAGCTCAGAGGTAGCATTTTCCTGGGCACAATCCCCAATACAGAGAGAGAGAGAGAGAGAGAGAGAGAAAGAGAAAGAGAGAAAAGAAGAAGAAGAAGAGAGAAGAGAGGAGAGGAGAGAGGGAAAGAAGTGTGTATGGAGGAAGTTTTGGTTTTGCTGTTTGTTTGTTTGTTTGTTTGTTTGCAGAAATTGAACCCAGGGGCATTCTACCTCTGAGCTACACTTCCAACCCTATTTTATTTTTTTATTTTGAAGTAGGGTCTCACTAAGTTGCAGAGGGCCTAAGTTGCTAGGGCTGGCCAGGAACCTGCAATCCTCCTGTCTCAGCCTCACAAGTACTGGGATTATAAGTGTACCACCATGATGCCTGGCTTAATTTTTTTTTTTTTAGCACTGTACTTCTTTTTAAAGGAGATTATTATAATTCAAATTTATCAATGGAGCAGCCTTCCCTTACAGGGGAGCCACATTTTTGGAAGTTATCAGTAGGAATAACCTTACTGTACTAAGATAACAATGCTCCAAGAAACTAAGAAGCTAGTTCCCTGGGGAAATCGATGCTCCCATATGTCTCTTTCCATAAAACAGAAATAGCCTACAATACAGAAAGAAATAGTGAGGAAATTGTTCCTTACATCTCTTCCCTGCCCAGTGCTGATGTTATACTTGGTAAGTTCTCAGAGTAGAGCGTATATATAGGAATTTAGTAAGATAAAGTAAAACTGTGGTGTAATTTCACAGTTCCAGTGGAGCTACTCGGACCCCACTTGATTCGCTGTCACTGAGGTTCACTGTCCTAGAAAGTGTTAAGGAACATGGGAAGCGTGGATTGCAAGTGCTGGTGGCCGCTTCGTTAGGGAGGTGACTGGACTTGGGATAAGCTTAGAGAAGTCCTCTCCTGCCAGTGTGTAGGGGCCCATTTGTTTTATACCGTGCAGGTTACTTCTTAACTTCTGTGGCTCAGACAGGCATCACATGTCTGAAATGTTATCACCACTTTAGCTGAGGCTTCCTGTAGCTCTTTACTTTTGGTGTCTGTGGTTGATTTCACAACAGCACCCAAGTTTTGTGATAGTGATAGACAGAATAGAGCTGATGATCTTGAAGGTGGGAGTGGGGAAAGAGTGGACAGTAGAAAACTTTCAGCCTTTTAAAAAAGTTGGTAAAGGACAACTTAGAATCCCTTCATATTTTTTTTAATTTTTTAAAATATTTTTATGGTACTGGGGATGGAACGTAAGGGCATTGTCTCTACACCTCCAGCCCTAATTTTTAGTCTTTTTATTTTTTTTGGAAACAGGGTCTCACTAAGTTGTGATGGCCTCGCTAAATAGCTGAGGCTGTCCATGAACTGTAATCCTCCGGTCTCAGCCTCCCAAATGCTGTGATTATCATATTTATTTTTTGAACAGCTTTCTTGGGGAATAATTGGCATACATCCCTGGGATAGCATTACCACAAGCGAGTAGGCATTCTCATTACCTGTGTACTCCTGTGCCATTGTGATCCCCTCCCTTCTGCACCTACCCTTGTCCCTATTAATTACTGGTATATTTTCTGTCACTATGCAGAAGTACCTATTCTAGATTTTATATTAATGGAATAAATAGCATATGCCTTTTTTCTATTTTGTTTTGACCTAATCTGGGATTAATCCATGTTGTGTGAAGCAATATTTTGTTTCTTTTTATTGCTGAGCCGTACTTCACTGTATAGATATACCATAATTTGCTTATTCATCAACCCATTAATAGATAATTGGTTCATTCCCTGTTTTTGCCTATCATAAACAAAATGTACAAGTCTTTGTGTGGAATATGTTTTAATTTCACTTGGATAAATATCTAGGAGTAGAATAGCTGGGCCAGATGAAAATTACATGTTTAATTTTATAAGAAACTGCCAAACATCTGAAGTATTGGCATTTTTTAAATATTCCTACCAATAGAGTAATCCCTGTTATTCAGTGTTCTTTTTAGCACTTGATGTGGTCAATGCTTTTGATTTGGACTACATATATATATGTATACATTCTAAAGATATATATATGTATATGTATTTTTCTGTGATGAGATACCTGTAACACAATACTTATCATTGTAATCATATATAAGTGTAATTTAGTGTATTATATTCACCATGCTGTATAACCTTGCCTACTATTCAAACCTAAAACTTTTTTATCATCCCCATGAAAACTCTATACCCATCAAACAGTACCTTCTTCCCTTCACCCTATCACCTGATAAATCTCCATTATATTTTCTTTCTGTTTGTTTTTTGTTGTTGGTGGTAGGGTTTTGTTTTCTTTTTGATACTGGGGCTTGAACCCAGGGGCATCCTACCTCCCATTTATACCCTCAGCCCTTTTATTTTTTCGTTTGAAACAAGTGCTCACTAAATTGCTAAGGCCGACCTCAGTCCTGTGCTTTTCCTGTCTTAGTTTCCCACCACACCCAGCCTTCATTCTACTTTCTGTCTCTATGGATTTGCCTGTTCTAGGTACTTTGTAGAAGTGAAAGCATAAAATACTTGTTCTGTGTCTGGCCATATCACTGAGCAAGCATAATGTTTTTCAAAGCCTATCTTTGATGAAGAAACTAATCTTTTGCCTAATTTTTAATTGGATTTTTATATTTTATAAATGACTTTTGAGGGGTCTTATATATTCAAGACACACAAGTCCTAAATCAAATACATGATTTCCTTCAGGTCTGGGGCTTGAATTTGTTAAATATAAAACAGTACTTCAGAATAAATATCCTTAAATAAGCATTTTTGGGTAAAATCTGAAATTCATAAAGTATAGAAATAGACAAAAATGGAAGAAAATCAGTGAGAGTTGAACTTGGGAATAAATTTAAAAAGCAAAAGAAATTACATGAAAATAACAAAATATAGTGTACAAAGGGAGAGTAGTTGTATATTAAAATCATAACGTTTACAGAATAACCTAGGAAACCAATTTATCAAGGGAAAGGAGCATTTAAAAGGAACAAAGCGGGTCCAGGAAAAAGAAATGGACAACATACAAAGAAAATCCAAAGTACGTATAATTGCAGCCTCCAGTTTCCTAGAGACAGTAACGAAAGACTATTTATTTATTTATTTATTTATTTATTTATTTATTTATTTATGCGGTACTGGGGATGGAACCTAGGGGCGTTCTACCTTCGAGCAACACCCCAGCCCTATTTTTCATTCTTTTTTTTTTTTTTGGTGGTACTGAGGATGGAACCCTTCTACCTTTGGGCTATACTCTCAGACCTAGAGAGGCTGGCTGCAAACCTGAGTGATCCTCATGTCTCCGCCTCCCAAGCTGCGGGGATTACAAACCTGTAACACCACGCCCGGCTTTTATTCTTTATTTTGAAACAGGGTCTCACTGAGTTGCGAAGGGCCTCACTAAGTAGTTGAGGCTGTCTGTGAACCACGATCATCCTGTCTCGGCCTCCCAAATGCTGAGATTACAAGCATGTGCCACCATACACAGCAAGAAAGACTAATATTTTAAACTCAAATCCAAAAAAACTTTCCAGAAGCAAATATATATTAAAAGGACATTGTGTACTTGGGAATATTCACCTTAGAATGATCAACTTTGAAATGAAACCTACCAAAACGGTTAGACTTTAAAGACAAAGGAATGTCTCAGAACCTCCAAGAAAGGAGAGCACATTACTTATAAAATTAGGAAGAGAGGTCTAGAATCAGGATTCTTAGGAGCTTCTTACAGAGGCGGGCAGGAGTGAAAAACATTTTCCAGAAACTTAAGGAAAGAAAATGCAAACTAAGCTATGCTTCCAGTGTTCAAGCCACAGGAAAAGTCCCGAACTACATGTGTAGGAGCTCAGGGAGTACTGCTCTGAAGCTCATCTGCTGAGGTGCCTGCCAGAAGAGCTCTGTTCAACTAGGAGATGCCTGCGGAGACTGGAGAAAGGCAGGTGGTGAGCTTTTAATGAGTCGTAGAGACACATGGTGATGTGGGTGAGAGGTAGTGGGCAGACTAAATAATCTCACAAAGACAGTCCAGGCAGACAGTAGGCTATAAAAGGAACATGAAAATATGAATACCCTTTGCATATATAATTACCACCTAGAAGATTTAATGGAGAAACCCCTTTACAATAGCAGCAGAAAATAGACAATGCTCAGTACATTTAACAAGGAATGTACAAATCCTGTATATGGTGCTCTGGGACTGTGGTCTGAGTTGTGTGTGTACTCCTCCAAAATTTATGTTGAACCCTAATCCCTTGTGCTGCAGAATAGGACTGCTTGTAGAGACAAGAAGTAAGTAACAGTGAGGGCCTGAGGAGAAAGCCCTAATGCAGTCTTTCTGGTGTCCGTCAGAGAAGGGGGATAGGATATGCAGAGAGAGAGCAAGACAAAGGCCTGTGGAGACACCACAGGAAGGCAGCCATCAGCAAGCCCGAGGACCCACAGCAGGAAGACAAGGTAACAACTGAATGTGCATGGAAAAACAAGCAGACAAATGGAGTACCGGATGGAGCTGTGAAAGGGCAGGCCCTGTCAGATATTAGCACTTGTACAGTTAAAACAGAGCAGTACTGGGCACAAACTAGAACAGGATAAAACTTCTAAAAAGGACTCAAAGCACACTGGGCATGGTGGCGCACACTTGTAATCCCCGCGCTTGGTAGGCAGAGACAGGAGGATCGCGCAGGTTCGATCACGTGCTGGCTTAAGAGACCCTGTTTCCAAAAAAAAAAAAAAAAAATTATAAAATAGGTCTGGGAGTGTAGCCCGGAAGTAGAAGGGTTTCCAGGAACCCCAGTACCACTTAAAAAAAAAAAAAAAAGACTCAAAACATATATGAACCATCATGAGAAAAATGATATTTCCAGTCACTAGGGCCAAGGCAAGTTTTTGATGAATAGTGTTGGGGTAACTGGATGACTCTTTAGACAAAGATAAAATTAGATTCATTCCTCATCCCATAAATAAAACTGAACTTCAAATGGATCCGAATAAAAATCTAAATAAACTATGAAACTTTATTTGCACCCACAGAATGCATGGATGAATTTCTCCTGTAAAATGTAGGAGCTAAAGACTTCTTATGACTCAAAGTCTAGATACAAAATTTCCATGACAAATTTGACTACCAAAACCAAAAAAGTTTGGCACATTTGGCACATAAGCAAAGTCAAAAGACCTCTGGCAGATTGTAATAAATAACTGCAATATATATATATGCAACACATACATATATATGGTTAATAATATCTCTAGTGTATACGTTTATATTTAATTGGAAATGAAGGTTGAGAAAAGAAAAAAGCAGGAAAAAATAAGCAGATCATTGACAAGAGACATAAAATCACCCTCTGAAATACATGAAAAGATGGCCAACTTTTACCTTAAGAGATACATAAATTCAAATCACTCCAGAATACCATTTCTCACCTAACATTTCTCATCTGTTTTGAAAGACCAAAATTAAATCAACAATGACTGGGGAAATGAAACTCTTAAAACCAAATATTAACAGCAACAAATGTATCCAACTATTAATTCACCAAAAAGGAAAATATGAGTAAAATTTCAAGTTAAGAAAGTAACACTGAGGGGAAATGGACCCAAGTACATTTTGAATGAATTGGAATGGATCCAAGGTGTGTGTATGTGTGTGCGTGTATGTGTGTGAATTTTTAAAGAAAACAAACCCTAAATATTTCTTAGCTTTAGTTTATAAAGTGGTCAGAATATAGTGGTTCTGGAAATGTGTGGGTCATTTTAGGTTAAGGAAATTCATAAATATACTGATGTTTAGCAGTTCTCACTGTGGTAGTGTGGATCTATGAATATGAACTAAAGGAAGGCAAAAGCCCTGTGGAGTTGGATTGGACTTGGAGATAACAATATAAACTCAGGATTTCATGTGCACACAGCCTAGAATTAGTGTGATCTCAATAGACTTACAGAACACAGAACCTAGATTTTGGTTTCTAAGTACCATTCCTTACTTAATGGAACCATGGATTCCAGAGCTGGAGGGAAGGTAAGAGACAAGCTTGGAATGTCTTGTTAATAAGAAATTAAGTAAATGCTCAGAAAATGGTATACTGAATGGCATACTAAAAAGGCATAGGAACCTCCTTGAATGGGCTCCCGAAGGCTAGTGCTAAGACAGTAGGAAAGGATAGTAATGTTATAGCCATTAACTAAGAATCCCTGGGTTCATACTGATGATTGTCATCAATAGGCAGTTAGATGAGGGAGAAAAGAAAGAGCTTCCTAATACTAGCATTCTGAAAGGAATAATGGAGTTAAAAGAAAAACTACCATCTTATAATTATCACAGAAATTGGTTCAAGAAAAAAATGGATGCTACTTATAATGGGAAATTTTTCATGAGAAACAGTATTTCATAGTTTCAAGGTATATCTCCCTGGTAATTTATTGATTATAAAAGGAAAAATTAACTGTAGACAGTGGGTGAGTTGGACAGTGCGATAAGCCAGTGGTGGAGAGGACAGCTGTTAGTAACAGGCAGACCCTGTGGATCTCTGGATGTGTACCCAGAGAAAGGCGCCTCACTTATGGAGAAGTTCAGCCGAGAATCTCTGAGTTTAATCACGAGGATATGTAGCAGAACCCCCAAATGAGAGACATCTATAAAATAACTCCTATACTTTAAAATGCTAGCAGCATGAAACTGGAAATGGTTCTTTCATTTGCTGAAAGCATATTTGTGGGTTTCTCTTTTTAGGAATTACTCTGAAATGTGAGAGGACAGAGGGAATATGACTCATGGTTTCTGCTCTCGGATGATTCAGAATGTGTGCATTTGGGGACATGAGAAGGGAGGAGAACATACATGATTAAGTCACTCTTGGCATGATGTTAAAAACTGGTGTATCTGGGTAAATAACATACAAGAGTTCTTTACACTGTTCTTGGTAACTTTGAAATTATTTCACAATAAAGGAAGCCCCATAGGAGCTTCACTGTGATTACTCCAAACTGGAAACAATCCGATTCATCAGCAAAAGATAAAATTATAACATGAAATAGATTGCAGTCTATAGATGTAATAAAATGGTACACACATCACTGGCTGAATCTCGCAGGCATCATATTGAGCCAGAAAAGCTCAAATGCAAGAGAATATAAGATTGTGTTTATATGAAGATTTGTGCATTTCACTATCTCATTACAGTTTTGAAATTCATTAAAAGATACTTGTGCCTACGTGAGCCGTGGCAAAATTATGGTTTTTTTTTTTTTTTTTTTTTTGGTGGTACTGGGGTTCCTGGAAGCCCTTCTACCTCCGGGCTACACTCCCAGACCTATTTTTTACATTTTCATTTTGGAAACAGGGTCTCCTAAACCAGCGCGCGCAGCTGGCTTCGAACCTGCGCGATCCTCCTGTCTCTGCCTCCCAAGCGCGGGGATTACAAGCGTGCGCCACCACGCCCGGCCAAAAATTATGTTAACAGTCAGAGGTGAGGGTTGGGTGTAGTTCAGTGGCAGAGTTCCTGCGCAGTGTGTGCAAGGCCAAGGTTGAATCCCCAGCACCACACTCAGACTCCCCCAGAATAATCAGAAGTGAGACAGAAAGTTACTTTTCTTACCAAGTTTGTCCATGGGGTGCTGCTGTGCTTATGTGGTGGCGCAATTTCCAGGTCATCTACAGAAGCTGACTGAGCTCCGCTCTGCACTAAGGAGCACGCCTTAGAGCAGGCCTCTGCACACCAGGCAGAAGGGGCGCTGTGGGACCGCTTTTGCAGAGCATCTGCTCAGGGTGCAGAAATATTGTCCTTGACTATAGATATTGCAGAAGTTAACTTTCTCCCTGGCTGCCCCTACCTGGAGGCCGTTGAAATAGTAAGTCCTCAGTTCCAAAATTCTTCTAAGGAACATAAAGTCAATGAAGTAGGTGCTGCAGTAAATAGAATTCATGGGCGCGTGTATGCGCGTGTGCGTGCGTGTGCGTGTGCGTGTGCGTGTGTGTGTGTGTGTGTGTGTGTGTGTGTGTGTGTCCTCTGATGTAGAGAAAGATGGAGCGCTTATTCAGGCTGCGTTCTATGCTGTGCTTCTGGGGAGTAGTTCAGGGATTAAGAGTGATTTGGGTGAAAATCATAATTGAAGCTATAGCTCCATAGCTGCAAATGTTTATGATACATAATAATTTAAAGTAGCATTTCATAGCTTACATTTATTTTGTAAGATAGTTTTCTGTTCGTGTCAGAGAAGCTTTTATGAGGAGCTGCCTTCACAAAACAGTGAAGTTTGCACTTCAGATGTCTATTGAAAGGTAGTAGCAGAAAATAATTGTGCTTTGGTTATGCGTAGATTTGGCTCGGGCAGATTTCATCACAGTGAAAAGATAAAAGATATGTCCATTACGCTCAAAAGATTTGTTTCTAAAGGATCAGATACTAAGGAAATCAACAAATCTAATTGCTATAAGATTATTCAGAAATTTAAGATATAACATGAGAAATCTTAAGGGGAAAATAATGTTCATTTCATAAATAAGTGATAACCCGAGTGTTCAGAGCATATTTTCCCCTAAAATAATATAAATCATGGCTAGATTCCCAGGAGAGCCCTCAAAAGTCAATTCAGTTCCTAATGCCATTGTGAAAATACATTCTGCCATTTAACTCCCAAAACAAGTAGTAGATTTTAAATCTCCCCTTTTGTGTTGTATGGTTTAAAAAATGGGGTGTTTTCCTCTTCCCAGCTGAGGCCACAAGGCCAGAGAGTTCCCAGAGGTCTTTACATTAGGAGGAGCCATCGGTGGGCCTGGCGGGGAGCTTGGGGTGAACCTTGTTAGGCTCCGCAGCTGGCCGCACCGCAGCCAGCCTTGACTCTGGGACCCGTGTTGACGGTGGAGGTCAGTGCGGGTAGTGTGCCTACTGTAGGTTTCTGTGGAGCTTGCAGGGATGCTGGGAGTTGGTTTGGCTTCTACCCACATGCCTACCTTTGGAGCCTCATGCCTTGAGTTTTTAATTAGAAGACTGTGAATTTTATCCTCTGTTCTTGTTGGCTTATGAGTTGCTAGTGAGGATTGTTGAGAAGTAGATAAATTCATTAAACTCCTTAGATGAGAACACCTATTATCCCAGTACTTGGAAGGCAAAACAGGAGGATCACTGGTTCGAGGCCAGCCTGAGCAGTTTATTGGGGCATCAGTAACTTAATGAGACCCTGCTTCAAAAAAATAAAATAGGCCTGGGGGTGCAGCTCAAGGATAGAATGTCCCTAGGGTCAGTCCCCAGCACTCCATCCCCTGCACACACCCAGTTAAGATCCTTAGAGTAAAGAAGGTCATAAAGCGTAGCTACTAGTAAGGACATAGCATAAATTCTGCCCCACAGAACATGGCATCTGCTTGTAATGAACTGTCTTTCACTGCCCTTGGGAAGTTACATTGCTCACTATGGACTCTGCAACTTTATTTACTGGGCTTCTTTTTGTTTGAAAGCAAGCTAGTATGTCAAAACATTACTGGTGAGTAATTCATTTCTTCCAATAAATATTAACTCTAAAATCTTATCAGTGGGGCTATAAAGTGGAATTGTTGATGGTGACATATATTCTTAATTGTGCTTCAGTTTTAAGTTTTTTAACCTAAAAGAACAGCTTTCACAGGCTTTCCTGGACATTTTGTCGGTGCCGAGGCCCTGGGCGGATGCCATCCTGGTTCTGCGGAGACCACACTTGCTCCGGTGTCCGTCCCTGAGTCTGCGGTGGCCTTGTGTTTGCCTGGCACATCTGAGTTGGCAGCAGGGCAGGGTTCAACTGTGTGTTGCAGACAAACCTGCAAATTGCCTTTCAACTTCAGTGTAGCGTGGTCACAGTTTCCGTCATCCTCACTTTTCTTTCTCTTCTCTCCCTGTTCCAGTTCTTCCTCCGGTGCTGGTCCCAAGACACAGTGAGTACAACCCTCAGCACAGCCTCCTCGCTCAGTTCCGGAACTTGGGGCAGAATGAGCCACACATGCCACTCAACGCCACTTTCCCGGATTCTTTCCAGCAGCCCAACAGCCACCCGTTTCCCCATTCCCCCAACAGCAGTTACCCCAACTCTCCCGGAAGCAGCAGCAGCACCTACCCGCACTCTCCCTCCAGCTCGGACCCCGGAAGCCCCTTCCAGATGCCAGGTAGGGTGGCTTCGGGGATGCCTGCGGTCACAGGGGCCGGCAGCCTGGCGCGAGGGGCCTCTCATGCTGGCCTCTGGCCCTGCGCGCTGGTGCTCTCAGATCCCACTGCAGGGAGGAAGGCGCACAGCTAGGGAAGCAAATGTCTTGCTTTATTTGTGAGGCACAGCTGCTTGCATAAGCCCTATCTCCCCTTGTTTCTTAAAAAGTTCTGAAACATCTGCATCCTTCTGGGAATGGTATAATTGCTGCAATCTTTGTGCTTGATAAAAGAAAGAGAAAAATCTGTGTTACACACACTGCCGTTATGAGAAACAGCCCCGAGTAACATCATTTCAGACAAGGAAAGAGGCCCGCCATCAGTGCAGCCTCCAAAAGATACTTCCTGAGACCCCCCCCTTAATTAAATTCATTTAAATGATGATGTAATCCCAAGAAACATATACTTAACAACAAAGGAATTGCAACAGAAGTACTGGAAACCATCTGCTTGTTTAACTTAGCAAAGACAAAAAGCAATTATTTTCCTTTTTAGACATAACTGATTGTGTAATAGTGATATCAAAATAAACGATTAATTAGGGTCTTTTTAAATTATAGGTTAATAAGCAAGCACCTCAGAAAAAATAAATTAGTACCAAATTTCTTGCCAGTAGACTTTAAGAAAGGGGTACTCTAAACAAAGATATACTTGAAACTTATTAACATTTTTGGAAGGGAAAATGGGCAGGCGTGTTTATTGAGCCACCAGAAGTGTTTCTGAGTAAACTTGAATTGAGCATCATCGTGGGGCCTTCCAAAGCTGGAGTGGGCTGCACAATGGCACCTGTCTACAGTCCCAGCCACCCAGGAGGCTGAGGCAGGAGTGTGAGTTCAAGGCCAGCGAGGCAGCTTAGTGAGACCCTGTCTCAAAATTAAAAGTAAATAAACAGATAAGAAGAAAGGGAGGGAGGGAGGGAGGGAGGGAGGGAGGGAGGGAGGGAGGAAGGAAGGAGCGAGCTCTGTAGCTCAGTGGTAGAGCACCTGGGTTTTTTTTTGTTTGTTTGTTTTAAGAAAAGTGGTTTGTATATTGCTTTCTTTTATTTTTTTAATGTGTTTATTACTCCCTTTTAAGTCTGTTTATTTTGCATTTGCTGTTCACTTTTGATCCAAGTCTGGGATGAATGTGGGAGCTAGATGAGTTTAAAAGTCAAACAAGGTAACACGGGGTGGTTTTTTGTCCACCTGCTCCCTCACAGAGCCTTGGGTTTGGAGGGCTGGTTAGTGGTAAGAAGGTGAAGCATGTGTTCACATGTTGAGGATTCGTGCCTGCACTTAGACTTCGTCCTCGCTGTGAGGGAGTAAGAGAGGCCAGGCAGGGAAGATGGAGAAGGGCAGAGCTTGGGTAGCAGCCCCCGCCAGCAATTAGCTGGTGACTCACTGGATTCGCCGCCATCACTCCTGACTTGAGGAGTCAGCCAGCAGCTTGAGGGAAGAGGCTGAGAAGACATGCAGATGAGGTTCCCTACCCTGCTTGTTAGCAGCAGGATGGAGGAAGCTGCTGTCGGGACTTATGACTCAGCAGCAGAGGCCTGGACGTCCCTGAGCATCCAGAGGATGCCCTGCGCTGTGTGCCACACTTGCCCCGAGTGCCCGGCCACGCCCCCACGCTCCCCGGGGTCCCAGTGTGTCTCATGAGAGCCCAAGAGGAACTTCCTTTCAGACCTCAAAGGACTGTTTGAGAAAAACCACAGTGCCCTTTATTTTCTAGTAAGAAAACAGTAGACTTATATGAGCGTTTGTTGTCAGAAATCATATTGTTTGCCATCTGGCTATCGGTGCTTTTCAGAAGAAATATATTCATAACATCTGAAATAGATTTCAAAATTGAATGTGAAATAAATGATTTATTTTTCATTACTCTGTTATTAGGGGTTTTAAAACTAGTGGTTATTGCCACCACGCTTTTAATCCCAGCATTTGGGAGGCTGAGACAGGAGATTCACGGTTCGAGGATAGTCTCAGCTACTACTTAGTGAGGCCCTTTGCAACTCAATGAGATCCTATTTTAAAATAAAGAATAAAATAGGGCTGGGGGTATAACTCGGAGGCAGAATGCTCCTTGGTTCCATCCCCAGTACTGCAAAAAAAAAAAAAACCTAGTGGTTATTTAGATGAGAAGGTAGTCCCAGCAGATTGCTTAAATCATGGAAAATTAACAGTTTCAATCAGGGCATAGTGAAACTTGACTAGTAAATTTCTAAAAGGCCACAGTTTAATACAAGAGCCCATGTAAGCTACTTTTCTTAATAAATTTTATGTAGTTTTCAGATATTTTCTATTCAGTTGTGTAACTAAAGTGCAGAGGTTTCCTCTGAGCAGACTGTATGAGAGTTTGTTTAACCACCCTTCTGATTGTCTTTAAATGGCATGGTCCTGGCCAGGCAACCAGCTCCTGGACCTGGCATGAAGTGCTTGTCTTCCACTGAAGTAGCACTAAAATATCTGTGGTCTGGGGATGGTAATCATCTTCAGAAACTGAGTCGAGCCCAGTGTTGGTTGCACCCAGGTTTTTGGTGTGCAGGTTAAAATGAAACTTGATCTCTTAAGAGGTGCAGTGCAGGCTGGGCGTAGTGGCACACACGCCTGTACTTTGGGCTCAAAATACAAAAGGGCAGGTGATGCAGGGCAGTGGCAGACCCCCACTGGGTTTAGGCTCCAGTCTTGGAAAGGAAATCAGGACTAAAGAGAATCTGTGATTGAAACAGTCTATGTCTTAAATATTTGCAGCCGATACTCCGCCGCCTGCTTACCTGCCTCCTGAAGACCCCATGGCCCAGGACGGCTCTCAGCCAATGGACACAAACATGATGGCGCCTTCCCTGCCCTCGGAAGTCAGCAGAGGAGGTAACGTGTGTTCCTGCTTAATCCCTTTTCAGAGTCCAGAGTCGGTATGTCCAAGTGTTAGTTTCTTTCACAAATTTTTATTAGTTGATTAGAAAGATAGCTATTTGAGAAAGGCAGCGCACAGGAAGAAGCTAAATGGAAAGAATCCTTGGATCAGGAAGGCCTGAGTGTAATCTGCAGTCACCTGTGGACATTCTCAGCACGTCACAGTATAGAATCGATGATGAGTGTCTCTAAGTGGACAGGGGGCATGACACCAAGTGGAGCTTCCACAGGGGACTTGCGGAGTGGGGAGTTCACACAACCAATCCTTCCAGAAGGTTCTTTTGAGACTAGAATCACCATTCAGGGACCCTGTCTATTTTCCCTTATCCATGCCTCACTGTAAGTGAAACAAACTAGTAGGGCTGCTCCTTTCTCCGTGAATTTGTTTCTTGGTTACCAAAATACATGGAGGCACAGGTTTTTCATCATCTCACCCTGAAGTGCTGGCAGACAGACATGACCATGTCTCTCCCTCGAGTGGAGGGTGGGTCCTTATATAGCTCCATGTTACCAGGTGTGGAGGATGCCATCCTCTTCCAGGTCATCAGTGGCAAGTTGAGGAGGCTTAAACACACAGGAAGCTCAGGCAAGTCACATGGCAGAATCCAGGTCTCTTAATTTATTCTTAGCACTTTTTAAATTAAAATAGGAGACACCTGCCAGGCGTGATGGCACACGCTTGTAATCCCCGTGCTTGGGAGGTGGAAACAGGAGGATCACGCAGGTTTGAAGCCAGCCTTGCTGGCTTAAGAGACCCTGTTTCCAAATTAAAAAATATAAAATAGGTCTGGATGTATAGCCTGGAAGTAGAAGGGTTTCCAGGAACCCCAGTACCACCAAAAAAAATAATAATAATAAAAAAAATAAACACCTCAGATTTTGTCATAGTTCCTTATATTTGTACTTAAAATTTGATGGTGTCTTGCTGGGTGTGGTGGCGCACGCTTGTAATCCCCACGCTTGGGAGGCAAAGACAGGAAGATCGCGCAGGTTCGAAGCCAGCCGTGCTGGTTTAAGAGACCCTGTTTCCAAATAAAAAAATATAAAATATGTCTGGGAGTGTAGCCCTAAGGTAGAAGGGTTCCATCCCCAGTACCACCAAAAAAAAAAAAAATGTGATGGTGCCTTTATGATACTATAATGATAGCTGTGTGCCATTATACATTGTCCAAACCCATAGCATGGAAAACACCAAGAGTGGATCCTAAGGGCTGAGAGGGCTCCGTGGTAGACACTTACCATGCACATGCAAGGCTTGGGATGCCATCCCCAGTGCCCCCCACACACTCCCTAATGCCGGCTCTGGACTTCTGGTAATAGTTCTGTGTCAGTGGTCAGTGTAACAAATGTACCAGCCACTCCAGTGGTGGTATTGATAATGTGAGAGGTGATACCTGGGGATCAGGAAGTAAGTGGGAAATTTCTGCACCTTATGCTTAGTTTCACTGTGAACCCCATGCTGCTCTTTTTTTTTTTTTTTTAAAAAAAGAAAAGTTACTTTAAAAAATTGATATGCTATGCCGGGCGTGATAGCGCACGCTTGTAATCCCCATGCTTGGGAGGCTGAGACTGGAGGATCACACAGGTTTGAAGCCAGCCTCAGGTACTTAGTGAGGCTCTCAGCAACTTATTGAGACCCTGTTTCCAAATAAAATATAAAAAAGGTCTGGGAATATAGCCCTTAGGTAGAAAGCCTCTGGGTTCCACCCCAGTACCACACAAAAAAAAAAAAAAAAAAAAATGATACGCTAAAAGAACCTTTCTTCTTAGATGTGCAGTGTAATAAATAGAGATGTGTAACTCTTTAATTGGTAAAACATTTTTTACATCTTCTTTTTACTGGCTTTGTATTTACAGTTCCTAATCATCTTTAGGACATCCTGTCAAATATATATGATAAGCCAACAGATGAAGGCTCTGGATGGGAAGAATCACTACTATCTCACACGATTTGGGAGTTTGTGTTTGGGAAGCTAAATAGAGAGTAGCATGTGGACCTGTGACCATTGTGGGTACATCCAAAATGTTGATTTGGGGAAACAGACATAGCTTTACGATCGTTCCCTTCAAGTAGCTTCAAATCTTTTCCCCATTAATCAGTTAATATCTTCTTAAGGAAGGGGTGTTGGCCTTTTTCTTCCTTTTGTTGGGGTTTTTCCTAGAGTAGGGGTCAGCTGACCATAGCCCACAGCATAATTAGTGGCTTGGTTTTATAAATAAAGCTTTATTGAGACACAGGTATGTCATTTCTGTGGCTGCTTTTACATTACAAGGGCAGAATGAAATACTTGTGGTAAAAAAAGCATTTTGGCATTTATAGAAAAAAAAATCAGTCTCCCACCTAGTATTTTGAATAACCCTGAAGCTGATAAAAGACTTGATGCCGCAGCTGCCTTTGAGACTGAGCACTCGTAAATCACTAAAATTTTATTCTTTGAAATACAATAAATTGACAGGTGAGTTGCTTAGTAAACGGAGCATAGCGAATGTTTTTAGCTGACCTGCTTAAGTTTAGAAAGGATCTAATGTGTGGGTTTTTAATGATCCTTTTCCTTGTTATTGTTGTATTTAACCCAAGTCTAAAGTAAAGTGCATTTTAATATTTGTAGAAGCTGATGTTAAGAACACGGAGGTTCTTCTATTACTGCCTGTGCCTCTGATGTAGATTTTCAATTTTTTATGATTGTACACCCAAGACTTCATAAAACCTCAGATCATTATTTATTGGTATGCTGGAAATACTACAGCTTGTATTCCTGGAATCTCTTACGCAGTTGTACAAGAGGTTTTACTACAGAGGGAACTTATCTTGAAAACCTTTTAGTTGCAAGTGTTTAGAAGCATGTTCTGTTTGGGAGCTTGTTAGTCTTAAGAGATTTGAATTAACAAGCTGCATCCTGTCAGTAAAGTTGGGTAATTTCCATTGTTGGCCCATTCTGGGAATGGAGAGACAAAACACACCTGCTCTGCATGACTTAAAGCAAATATAAGGAAGTTAGCGTGAAATCTGGATGAGAGAGATATGATTCATTTTGTAAGAATGGCCAGCTGGCAAGATTTCTTCCTGCATTTGAGAACCGGAGCAAAACGGGGGCTGGGATCATTATTGGCCACTTAATGTGAAGTGAAGGAACTTCTTATCAATCACTAAAAAACTGATTTTCAGTGCTTTCGAAAGAGCAGAGGTGTCCCAAGGCTTCGCCAAAAGCAGTTCCTTTTTTTTGTTGGTGGTACTGGGGTTCCTGGAAGCCCTTCTACCTCTGGGCTACACTCCCAGACCTATTTTTTAAATTTTTATTTGGCAACAGGGTATCCTAAGCCAGCGCGCACGGCTGGCTTCGAACCTGCGCGATCCTCCTGTCTCTTGCCTCCCAAGCGCGGGGATTACAAGCGTGCGCCACCACGCCCGGCAGCAGTTCCTTTTCACGTGGCCGCCGGCCTGTCCCGGCCTCCCTTGTTCCTCCTCCTCCTCTGTGTTCTCGCTGGGGCTTGTTGCAGTTTTTTAGATGGCCAGCCAGGGTCTGCAGCAGAGGCGGCTCCCATTTCTGCATATTAAGGAGCAAGTAGTATGTTAGTATTCAGCCAGGGCCGTTGCTAGGCTTGCTTAGAGGGCGTTTTTGTTTTCTGATAGTAATTGGAGAAGATTACCTTCCAATTAAAGGGGAATGTCACACTTAGTAAGTACCTGCTTTAGATAGCATAGAAAACCTGTACGCGTTTTAAGCGCCATCACGCTTCTGTCTTCATTCCATGATCCTGAGCCAGTTTGACACCACATTTTCCGTGCTGAGAGCTCGAGGCACAAACTTTGGTTGATAGAACCTCTTCTTTTTTCAGATGTCCAGGCAGTGGCTTATGAGGAACCAAAACACTGGTGCTCTATTGTCTACTATGAGCTCAACAATCGCGTGGGTGAAGCATTCCACGCCTCCTCCACAAGCGTGTTGGTGGATGGTTTCACCGACCCGTCCAACAACAAGAACCGCTTCTGCCTCGGGCTGCTCTCCAATGTGAACCGGAATTCCACCATCGAAAACACCAGGCGGCACATTGGAAAAGGTGAGTCTTCACTGTGACCTCTTGCAAATGCTTATCTCACCTGTCCCTGTCCTTCACTCCCGTGGAGTACCAGGTCAGCAAGCACCAGGTGATTTCAGTTGCCGAAGTTTAGAAATATTTGCAGTTTATATTATCTGGAAATTCTCCCAATCAGTGATTTTTGTGGTCTCACAAAAGTAGCTGAAATAATGATTTACTATTTGGGGGTACTATTCTAGCTCTGCTTTGCTATAGAATAAAATTCTTCCAATCATTGATTTTTGTGGTCTCACAAAATTAGCTGAAATTGTGATTTACTATTTGGGGGTACTATTCTAGCTCTGCTTTGCTATAGAATAAAATTCTTTTTAATGAAGACTTAGTTATTTAGTAGTGGTGTGGGTGAGGCAGTTCTTGAAATGTGTTAAGCAAATGACTAAACATGTGGATAATGTCAGGAACCTGGGTTTGCACTGTGAAATAGACCTACATACAAATTTAAAGGAAAATAGAGAAACACTGTGGAGGTAGACAGGAGGATCCCAGGTTCAAGGCCAGCCTCAGCAACTTAGACCCTGTTTCAAAATAAAAAATAAAATAGGGTTGAGGGTGTAGCTCAGATGTAACATGCCCCTGGATGCAATCCTTAGGAGCACAAATAAAATAAGAAAAGAAAGAAACAAAGGCACCCAGTAGCAGCAAGCACATCACATGCCCCAATTCCAGCCTCTAATGCCATCTTCTACAAAGAGGAACCAGGGCGCCATTGAGGAGTGGCAGGCTCTGAGGCAGGGACACAATTAGCTCAAACACTTCTGGTTGTGGCAGAAGTAGAGAAATGTTGTGTAAATGAGGGGCACAAGCAGGAGTCAACTTGGGGGGCTTGCAGTGCTCAACTCAGATGGGTTTCAGCACAAAACAGTTGTCCTTTGGTACCTGTAGGGCGTTTGTTCCACGACCCCTGAGGGTTCCAAAATCTGTGGATACTGGGTTCTCTTATATAAAATATAATGTCTACTTTTAACCTATATATAGCCTCCAGTATACTTTAAACCATCTTTTGATTACTTATAACTAAAGCAGTATAAATGCTGTGTGAGTAGTTGTTGAGGGGATCCTGGCAAGGAAGAAGTCTTTACCTGTTCAGAACAGACATAGGTTTTTTAATTTTCAATCTCTGGATGGCTAAGTCTATGGATTCAGAACCTACAGATACCTTAGAGCAAATTAAGTACAAAAATAAATTTTAGCCCATTCAAAAACAATACTCTTCATACGTCCATACCCAATACCATGTAGATGAATAAGTGAATTTGGAAGGCTGATTGGTGGATGTAGAGTACGTGCTAGAATTTGAGACCATTGTGCAACCATCACATCAAGGATCAGGCAAGAATCATCAGTAAATGCTAAATTTTTCTTTTTTTTTTTTTCGGGTCTGGGGATGGAACCCAGAGGCATTTGACTCCTGAGCTACACCCCCTGCCCAATTTTTTATTCTTTATTTTGAAACCGGGTCTCACTGATTTGCAGAGGGCCTCACTAAGTAGCTGAGGCTGTCCACGAATCGTGTTCCTCCGGTCTCAGCCTCCCAAATGCTGGGATTACAAGTGTGCACCACCACGCCTAGCTTTGAATGTTAAATTTGAAGATAATTTTTTATGAGAATAGCGATATTTGCCCACCAACTACCTATTAGGCATTAAGGAGACTGGAAAGTGGTAATTACACAGTGGAGAAAGTATATAATTTGTATTTGCGGTTATATAGTTGATCTCACATCTTGACTGGGGGATCACAATTGTACCCGCAGTGGTGGACAGACAGTATCATGGACTCCAGGTGAGGCGCCTGACATGGCTGTGACATCACTGTGTGACTCCTGGCCAAGAGCACACCTGGAGCCCAATCCTGAGCAAGTGCCAGACCCCACGGAAGAACTTTATTTAAAAGAGTGAGGACCCACTGTATTCTTCCAGACTATATCTCAAAAGACAAAGAAGGGTGTAGAAATGTTCCAAATTAAAAGAAGTTAAAGAGATATGACACCTGTTTATTTATTTTTTTATTTTTTATTTTTATTTTTTGTGGGTCTGGGGATGGAACCCAGGGGCATTCAACCTCCGATCTACACCCCCTGCCCTATTTTTTTTTTTTTTAAACCGGGTCTCACTGAGTTGCAGAGGGCCTCACTTAGTAGCTGAGGCTGTCTGCGAACCTCGATCCTCCGGTCTCAGCCTCCCAAATGCTGGGATTACACGCGTGCGCCACCACGCCTGGCTATGACACCTGTTTATAACATCTGACTGTGGATGTGATCCTGTCACTGGACAGGAGGCTATACTGGATTGTGAATTGTGGACAGAAGTATAATACCAATGTTAAATTTACTGGCATTGCTAACTGTGCCATTGCTGTGTAAGAAGCTATCTTATGTTTCTTAGCAAATACACACTTGAGTTCTTAGGGGCAAAGGGTCATGGTGAAACAGCTTAGGGAGAAATTGTGTGTGTGTGTGTGTGTGTGTGTGTGTACACTGTCCATCTCTCTCTCAAACAACTGTGTCAAAATATGTATGGACGCATGCTGGGATGGGGGAGTGAGGATGACGGAGCCGGTGGAATGAGTGGTCACAGCAGGTGAATCTGAGTCATGCCTCGTCGGTGTCCTTTGTTCTGTTTTTCTTTGTTCTATTTCAGACTTGCCTATAAGTTTGAAATTATTTCCAGAGTAAAATAATTTTTAATGACCTGTCAAATTTAAAATAATGGACCAGACAAAAAGGTCATTCAGTAGGTGTTCAGAAGGCCTTCAAGAGCCAGGCGTGGTGGTACACACCTCTAATCCCAGTACTTGGGAGGCTGAGACAGAAGGGCCAGAGATTTGAGGACAGCCTCAGCAACATAGCAAGAATCTCAGCAACCTAGCAAGACCATTTCTAAACAAATAATAATATAAGGGCGGGGGTATAGCTTGGGAATAGAATGCCCCTGGGATCAATCCACAGTAGTACAAAATAAATAAATACCCTTGAAGATAAACTTTTAACATTTAATTGGGGGACAACAGTTCTCATAACAGGAATTGATAGGTATCTCCTTAATGTAATTAAAGAGGAAAAAATTAAATATGCTTAATGATGAACTGCTAGAAATTAGGTTTGTAACATATACAATTTTTTCTATGATCTGTAAATCCCTAAAATGATATATAAACACAGATCTGCATTTGGAATGGAAGGACTTATTTTTCATTAAGTTCTAAGGGACTATTCCCCCAAAGTAATAAAAAGCCCTTATATAATTTCCTTTTCAAAAATTAGGAAGAAAATAAGGTTTCTGGGAATGCCATTACTTAACATTGCTCCCGATGCCCTGAGTACTCAGTGGTTGGAAGTAAGCCAAGATGATTATTATTTGCAGATGATATGATTGATTAATAATATTCATGAGGTAAATTGTTGAAGTGAAATTAGTGGGCCCAAAGCTCTAGATTTATTTTGCCAAATCACTTTCCAGAAGCTTTTATTAATTCACACTTCCACAGAAGTCTGTGGGTATCTTTTCCTTTCACAAATGGCCCGTGTTGTGGAGGAGCCCTGTGTCTATCAAGTGGTTCTGTTTCTGGAGAAGCTCCAGGGAGTCTAGTATTTTCCAAATTATGTCAGTTTCCCTTAATTTGGCAATAGCCGGTTAGAAAATATAAGGGAGGGGAAATTCTTATTCGCAGTAGCAACAGAAAACCTAAATTCCTTGGAAATAATCTGAGCCTATAAAGTATAAGAATTATATAAAGAAAATAAATTTTACTGAGAAAAAAATTTTCAATGAATAGACAGTGTATATCTTTAAAAGGAAAGCTTAATATGGTAAAAGCATTTTAGGTATTCTAACTTGCAGATTAAAGCAAATTAAACTATACTGTAAGGATTTTTGGAAGTTGGATAATGTATTCTGAATATAAACTGGAGAATAGCTAAAATGTTTTAATAGATGAGTAAAAAGGAATTCTTGACATTAGGGCTAATAAAATGTTATAAAACTACAAATAAATCAATGTGTAGACAAAACAGGAGAATAAATTAAATTGAGATTGTACCGTATTTAAAAATTTAAAGTTGCGGGATGTGGTGGTGCCCAGCTATAGTCCCAGTACTGTCGAAGGATCGCACACTCAAAACCAACCTCGGCAACCTATGGAGACCCTGTTTCAAACAAAAGATAAAAAGGGCTGGGAGTGTAGCTCAGAGGTAGAATATTCCTAGGTATAATCCCCAGTACCACAAAACCAAAACGAACTACAACCAGAAAAACTCTTAAGATTGTTAAATGAAGCATAGCAAATCAGTAGAGTCTTCTAATGGTTTTACAGTAGTAAAATTAGCTTTGGGGGCGTTTGAGGGGAAATCCTGACCTCATACCACATATGTGAATGTATTAATATATTTTATCTAATTTATTTATTTATTTATGTATTTATTTATTTATGGTGGTACTGGGGGTCCTGGAAACCCTTCTACCTCCGGGCTGCACTCCCAGACCTATTTTATATTTTTTAATTTGGAAACAGAGTTTCTTAAGTCAGCAAGGCTGGCTTCGAACCTGCGTGATCCTATCTCCGCCTCCTAAGCGCGGGGATTACAAGCGTGTACCACCACGCCTGGCAATAAATATATTTTAAAAGTCAAACAATTAAAAAGCTAGAAGGAACCAGGCATGGTGGTACATGCCTATAATTGCTATATTTGGGAAGCTGAGACAGGAGGATTGCGGGTTCAAGGACAGCCTCAGTTAATCTGGAATAAGAGCCTGGTGTGGTAGCGCAGGCTTGTAATCCCAGCATTTGGGAGGCTGAGACTGGAGGATCAGGGTTCATGGATAGCCTCAGCTACCTAGTGAGGTCCTCCACAACTTAGTGAGACCCTGTTTCAAAATAAAGAATAATAATAAAAGAAAAATAGGGCAAGAGTGTAGCTCAGATATCGAATGCCCCTGGGTTTCATCTCAAGACCTACATTAAATAAATAAATAAGGCTGGGGGATGTAGCTGGGAGGTAGAATCCCATGAGCCACTTAAAAAAAAAAAGGGGTGATTTCGTTCGAAGTACCCTTTTTTAAAAAAAAGCTAGAAGGAAATATATTTGATCTGAGACATAATTTTCTAAGCAAAGCAACAAAAGTCATAAGAAATTGAATTAAAGGATTTCAAACTTCACATGTTAAAAAATATATCATGAACCAGTTTGGAAGACAGAGGACCTGCTGGGTGCAGTGGCACACTCCTGTAATACCAGTACGTGGGAGGCAGAGACAGGCAGATCGCAGGTTTGAGGTCAGGCTCAACCTCAGCAACTTAGCCAGGCACTCAGTAACTTAGTGAGACCCTCTTTACTGTTTTTTCTTTATTTGTGGTGCTGGGGATTGGACCCAGAGCCTTGCACATATGAGACAAGCACTCTACCACTGAACTACATCCCCAGCCCAATGTGAGATCCTCTTTAAAAATGAAAAATAAATGGGGCGGGGGTCTAGGTCAGAGCAGAACTCACCCACTCTCTCCACCCTTAACAGAAAAATAAGAAAGTGTATCCTACCTCTCTGCACAGCTCATAACAATACTAGAGCTGCAATAAGATCAGTAGGTAAGATACACGGAGAGAATTCACGGTGAAAGGCAGGTGAACAGTAGACTGGGCGAGCATATCTGGCCTTGCTTGCAAATTAATTATTCTTTAAGTACAAAATAGGTAAGTTCTGCTTCTGTTTGAGCTCAGATGCAGTACTGGCCGATGGCGCGTCAGGGCAGGTGAGGAAGGCCCTCTGCGAGCTGCTGCTGGTGCAGATGTAAATGGACACAAGCATTCTGGAAGGTCATGTGGCAGAGTGAGCCCAGAAGCCTTCGATCAGTGGTTTAACTTCCAGGAATCTCTCCGAGAGCTGTTATTGACATTACCCAGAGACATTTATCATTGTCACAACAGCAGAAAACAAGTATCAACACAATGCTCCCCTGATGGGAGAATTGTTAAATAAATGCTTACATCCATAGAATCAGGCCGATGTTTAAGTATTTGCTGAAAAATTGTAATGGTACACAAAGCTGAATACAGTATTTTAAACTTAACTATTACCTTCTTATAAAGAAGTGATTTTCTACTTGACATTTTTATTTAATTCTAAGTTTTAAAAATGAAAATGAAAACTCATTATTATTATCATGGGTAAAAGTCTAAGTGGTTTTCTCTACATCAGACCACAATATGTGTTTCTGGCTCTGCAGCTACTTAGTTGTTATAGAAGTCTTGGCCCTTAGGTGTGTATAAACACAACACGTCCTATTTCAGGTAAGACTGTCCTTTGACATTGACTGGGCCATGCAGTTACCCGCAGGAGGGATCGTTTAAATTCACAGGAGATGTGACTGTTTGCTGGGGGGCGATCTAATCTCCTTTCCTGGTGTGGGGCTTTGCTAGAGGGTTGTTGCCCCTTTTTCTTCTTTTAAAAAGCTGGGTGAGGGCGGGTGTGGTGGCGCACACTTGTAATCCCCGCATTTGGGAGGCCGAGACAGGAGGATCGCACAGGTTCCAAGCCAGCCTCAGCTACTTAGTGAGGCTCTCAGCAACTTGAAAACTTACTGTTTTCAAGTAAAGTATAAAATAGGTCTGGGAGTATAGCCCAGAGGTAGAAAGCCCCTGGGTTCCACCCCCAGTACCTAAATAAATAAATAAATAAATAAATAGGGCTGGGGGTGTAGCTCAGAAGTAGAATGCCTCTGGGTTCCATCTTCAGTACAGGGGAAATAAAAAAAAGCCAGGTGAGACCAGTTGCATTCCCTCGGGGCACTCGGGGCTCCAGAGAAGTGTGCTGCAGGTACAGTTTGGGGGACTCTCCTTTCACCGGTGTGACTTTTTTTCTTTTTTTCTTTTTTGTGGTACTGGGGTTCCTGGAAGCCCTTCTACCTCCGGGTTACACTCCCAGGCCTATTTTTATATTTTTATTTGGAAACAGGGTCTCTTAAGCCAGCACGGCTGGCTTCGAACCTGCGCGATCCTCCTGTCTCTGCCTCCCAAGCACAGGGATTACAAGAGTGCGCCACCACGCCTGCCTTTTTCTTGTTTTAAATTTGTTCTTACAGC
The DNA here is from genome assembly GCF_963383645.1 of Muscardinus avellanarius. Classification (NCBI taxonomy): domain Eukaryota; kingdom Metazoa; phylum Chordata; class Mammalia; order Rodentia; family Gliridae; genus Muscardinus; species Muscardinus avellanarius. The sequence goes on from NC_137791.1 coordinate 17,693,881, forward strand.
TTTCAGCAGTACTTCCCTCACCGCAGGTTTTCTAATTCTTCTGCTTTTCTTGGTCTCTTCATTCTAAAATTTTCCAGTTTAGCTGCAGAGTAAATGCAAGAGACTCTGTCCAATACTGCAGTAAAGCCCAGATTTTATTGTAGAGTATTTTTAGAGTGAGATGCATGTCCAGCCATGGCCAGATAAGTAGTAAGCACTTATCAGAATGAGATTGTTACGCTTTGTTATTATTGTCAAGAGACTTGGTCTACTATTTCCTGTAAACCTCCTAGACATGCTTTCTGACACGTGGATATTGTATTAACTAATAGAATTAACTAAGATTTTATCCATTCTGCTGTGCTTAGAGATTATCTGTCTAACTAGCCGAAGTTTAAATCCATTTCAATGTATATTTATACTTTGAAGCTGCACAGTTGCCTTTCAGCTGTAAGAAATGATGGGCATGGTGGTGCACACTTGTAATCCCAGTACTTTGGAGGCTGAGACAGAAGGATCGCAGGTTGAGGCCAGCCTCAGCAGCTTAGGAAAACTCTCAGCAACCCAGCGGGACCCTGTTTCAAAAAAAAAAAACAATAGGGCCAGAAGTGTAGCTCAGGCAGAATGAATGCCCCTGGGTTCAGTCTCCAGTGCCCCTCCCGCAGTGTGGTGGTCACTAAGTGAAGTGCTTGTCTCTGACAGGGGTCCATCTCTACTACGTCGGAGGGGAGGTGTATGCCGAGTGCCTCAGCGACAGCAGCATCTTCGTGCAGAGCCGGAACTGCAACTACCACCACGGCTTCCACCCCACCACCGTCTGCAAGATCCCCAGTGGCTGCAGTTTGAAAATTTTCAACAACCAGGAATTTGCTCAGTTATTGGCACAGTCTGTGAACCATGGCTTTGAGACTGTCTACGAGCTCACAAAAATGTGTACCATCCGCATGAGCTTTGTGAAGGTGAGCTGCTCCAGCTGCTCGGCTCGGCTTCACACATTTCTCGGGCTTTCCCGCAGCACACGAACCTGGGACCTCCTGATGGGAGCCTAGGTCCGAGATCCATTATCGAGGGATTTTAAACTAACAAGGAGTCATTGACACAAACTTTATTGGGGTGTAGGAGTGCAAAGGTCCTAATTCTCAGTAGCCTTTTTCTTATTCAGATAACACGGATTTAGCTACCACTAGAACATGTTTTTAACATATAGCTTAAATATATGGTTGTCTTATGAGATCAGTTGGATAAATACATCTTCCTTTGTTTCATTCTTTGTTTTTAGTGCTTTCGGGATAGTGATGCTTGTTGCCCAATGATAAAACATGTGACCTTTTTGTAAAAAAAAAAGTTTATCACTCTACAAATTATTTTTCACTGGTCAGTTTTTTTGTTGTTGGTTTTAAGTGGTTCTAGTAAATCTTTTGCTTTTCATATAATTCAAAAGTTAATAAGGCCTTTGTCCAAAGATAAATAGATGCCTTAGCTATGAAAAGTGTAAGGTGTTGTGGTGGTGTATGCCTGTAAATCCCAGTACTTGGGAGGCTGAACAAGGAGCCTCAGCAACAATACAGTAAAACAATCAAAATAAAAAGGGCTGGGGGTAAGCTCAGAGGTAAAATGTCCCTGGGTCAATCCCCAGTACCACCAAAAAAAAAAAAAGTCTAAGATTGGAGGAGAGAGAAGGTTAAATAATAATTGACTTTGATGTCTCTTCTGCTCTGAGAAATGAGCTTTGAGATGCCATTGAGATTGAAATTTGTAAAAAGTCTTAGATTTCTGATGAGGTTTCATAAGTCAGTGAGTTATCCTAGAAACAGAACTGCTCGTCTCTCAGTTCTCAGGTAAATCTTCCTCCGGTGTTACTCAGAAACAAAACTAATTATACACTTGGGTGAGGCAGTGGCCTTTCATGTCCTCTCTTCAGAAGCTCACCTAGCTTGTTGTCAAACCTGTTTTGTAATGTACTTATTACTGAGGATAATTTTGGAACCTTACTTTGTTAATCATCTTTTAGATCAAAGATAGCTTTCCCTGAATACCATTTTTTCATTTTTGTTTTGTTTTTGGTGCTGGAGATTGAACCTAGGGGCATTCTACCTCTGAGTTATACCCTCAGACCTAGTTTATTTTTTATTTTTGAAACAGGGTCTCCCTAAGTTAAGAGTCTTACTACTTGCTGAGGCTGTCCTCGACCTGCAATCCTCCTGTCTCAGCCTCCTAAGTACTAGGATTACAGGTGTGCGCCATTGTGACCGGCCCATTTTTTTCCCCCTACTTTGAATCATCTTAGATTTTCAGAATATTCTCTTACAGTTTTTTTCTCAAAATATAATTGAACTGTTCTTTGCAGCTGAGTATGATACCTCTTCAGTATTAAAAGATGTTTTTGTCTTTTATTCCTTACAAAGATTGCCTCTATGCAGTGCACATATGAGACTATAAAGACCTTTCATTGACTTTTAACCTTCATTGTTTAAATTTGACCTAGCATTTAGGCTCAGGTGATTTTTAGAGTGTGGACAGTGACTTGGCAGAGGTGTTTTTTGTTTGTTTTCATTGGTTTAGAGGAAGGAACAGCTCTTGAGTAAGGAGATGTAGGTTCTTGTTGCAGCTGCTGTTTTAAACTGTGGTTAAGGTGTAAGGACTCCTCTTTGGGCCTCCTATTCGTCGTCTGTAAGATGGGATGCATGGGGTCAGAACTGTGTGGACCATTCCTACGGTCCGTTGGTGCGTCTGTTGTTACTAAAGAACCACGCTGGAAGAATCTAGGACTCCACTGCTCCAATTAGCTTTCTCTCAAATTCATATCTTTTTTATTACCCAGTCAATTTTAACTACTTCACTTTTGTACAGTTCTCATAATTTATTTTTGCACAAGTAAAAACAACCTTATAGTAATAGAAAGTATTTATAATGCAAAGCTATGCATTCAAAATTTATTAATTTCATTCAGCCAATATTTTAGCTTGTTCCAGAGAAGTAATACAGAGATGAGGAAGTAACTGGGCGTAGTGTGGCATACCTGTAATGCCAGTCCTTGGGAGGCTGAGAGGGGAGGATTGCAGGTTTGCCAGCCAGCCTCAGCTACTTAGGTCCTCTGTAACTTAGTGAGGCCCTGTTTCCAAATAAAAAAATAAAATAGGGCTGGGGGTCATGTAGCTCTGAGGTAGAATACCCCTGGGTTCCATCCCTGGTCCTACAAAGATGAGAAAGCACCCAAAGTCTCTAGCTTCAAGTTGCTTAAGGCCTTGTGGATGTAATTAATGTCATACATGTCATGTCATACACACTAGCACGGAAGGTTTATAAGATGTAATGGACAGAGCTGGGAAGCTGGTTTAGAGAGTGGAGTATCAGTAAATCTTACTAACAACTCTTGCTGACATTGTAAGGGATTATCATACATTGCTAACAAAAGAAATTGTAGTTTTACAACATTGTTTCTTATTATTGTCAGGACAACATACTTTAAAGCCTTTTCCTACCCGGGACCTTGGAGAAATGATAAGGAACGTTAATATTATTAACATTAATAGCCAACCTTGAACTGTTTTTAAGATGATCATTTTATGTCATTAATATAAAACATATATTTTATAAATTAACTTCACCTTAAACTCTCCCATGACTGGAAAATACCAATCGGTTCAGTTGAACAATTATTTACGGAGCTTCTGCTCTGTGAAGTGACTACTGGATATCACAGGTCAGAGATAGAGCTCTGCCTGCTGTGGTCGTACTGTGTAATGGAGACAGACCTACACATTAAGTTTAGTAGTTTACTGATACAGGCACAAATGCACGGACTTCCACACACATGCAAATAGAGTTCATATATCAACACGTAACACTTACATTTAGAGGTTTTTCTTTAGGCCGCGGGAGCAGGTAGGTAGCATAGATCCATAGAACCCCACCTTCTCTGATATTCCTCATGAAACAAGTACTAATCAGAACTCTCCGTCCTGTTGTTCACCCACACTGATATGTTTCAGTCTCTGCAGTAGCAAAATTACCTCTCTTTCCTGGCGACTTTCTCCCATGACCTTTAGTGTCCTAATTCAGGAATTCCAAGATGCCTGGCAGGCCCTTTCTGCAGGTGGATGTTGGGATCTGTTGATTCAAGGCAAGGCCGATGTGTTAGTTACAGCGTTGAGGAAACATATGCACCCCTGCACTTTTGCTTAGAGATTGAAGAATCAAGATCTGTGTTGGTGAGAGGGCCTAGAGTGGCCGAATAAGAAAGAAACAGAATGTCAGTCTATCTGATGTAAGCCTTTCCCTTTTTTTATTGATATGTCAGAATTAAATAATAGTTAATGTTATTGTCAGAAAGGAATGGGAAATGAATATGGAAGCTTATAAGTGTCTTTATGAAAACAACTTTTAGTGTATTTAAAACGTTCATTCCCAAGACCAGTAATTCCTAGTCTGGAACCCACGGTAGACTCGAGGTGACCAGCACCCGCCCCTGCCCGCTGCCGGCCAAGTTACACATGCACTTGTTAACGCACGTGTGCATTTTTCCTGTGGGAACGGTCCACTCCTCTAGTCAAGTCTCTGATGAGGTGAACTCTTTACTTGCTAAGTTGAACCATGAGTAAACAAATGACCCCTGACATGTCTTTTTCCAGGGCTGGGGAGCAGAATACCACCGCCAGGATGTTACGAGCACCCCCTGCTGGATTGAGATACACCTGCACGGCCCCCTCCAGTGGCTGGATAAAGTTCTTACCCAGATGGGTTCGCCTCATAACCCGATTTCATCAGTGTCTTAAATGGCCTCAGGCTTCTGCCTCTTGAACACTCTTGAGCCTTGCATGTACTTGAAGGGTGGATGAGTCAGACACTGTGGCGCGCTGACAAAGGAGCCTTGATAATACTTGACCTCTGTGACCAACTGTTGGATTCAGAAATCAGAAACCCTTGGTAGCATACTGTTGGTATCAAGAACCTGTTTAGTTTACATTGTAACATTCTCTTGTAAAGCCAACTAAGATGCAGACTCTTAGCAGGACTTCGTGTACAGTTAAAGGAGAGACGGCCAAGCCTGGGACAAACTGTCTTCGTAGAAAAAAGGTCCTGAGAGATTCTTTTCTGTTTGGCACTTTAAGGTCATCGTTTGGCAGAAGTTTAGCATCAGTAGTCTTTCTGGAGTGTGTTTTTATCAGGTTTAGAGCCCATGTTGAATATTTTTTTCATGGGTTTTCATAATATTTTAAAACTATGTTTAGTGATGGTTTTTGTTTATTTGTTTTTTAAGTAAAGATTAATCTTTATGCTATACATAGTAATCTTTCTAAAATTGTATGCTGACCATACTGCTGTCAGAATAATGTTACGTATATGCTCTTTGCTAAATATGTATGTACAGAATATTTGAAAGTTAAGAATTGATTAGGCTAGTGAATTTTAGGAGTATTTGAGGGGGGTGGGGGAAAAGGGAAATGATAACTGTAAATGTAGAATATGCTATAAAAATTCGGTTTGTTGCCTTAAACAAGCTAATGTCTGAATTTTGCTGTGTTTTCAATTTTTTAGAGATTCTTAATCCTACTTTTTTTTTTTTTTTTTGGCATTCTTCTATCCCATCTCTTTTCCAAAAAGCAGTTCTGCAGCGGGTTAACTCCTGTCACTGTTGAGAGCAGGTGAAACTCCCTGCTCTTCTGAATTGAACTGCCTGTGTGGTTCAATTCCAACCGTACAGTGCTTAGGTTTAATAAGTGGTTTTTATGGCGTTTACAGTACAGAAATAGGCTTTAATTTTCAAGTGAATTGTTTGCCAAACCTAAAAACTCGGTTAAAAATTTGGAGGATTTAAACAATATCCCTATTTAAATCCACTTCAAGCTTTTTAAATTTTTTTGTACTGTTTGGTTTTATTTTTCTTCTGTTAATCTTTTATATTCACTTACACTCTCATACATTGAGTACTTTTGTTCCAAAACTAGTGGGTTTTCTCTACTGGAAATTTTAAATAAATCTGTCATTATTGCTTACTTTGATTAAAAAAAAGTGTCGTTTCTTTTCTTTACATGTTAGAATTTAGGATTTGTTAGATTTGCCACTTTTTGAGATTTTTTTCTCAAATATTCTCTGCCAAATAAAATAAGCTAAATTATTAATAGACTCAGAATACCTGAATCACGAAGACAGCAGTCTTTTTAGATTAGAAAAGAAGGGACATGTGGAACTTTAAGAGTCATGAAAACACTCGCACTATCTAAATGTATCAGCCAGGCGTGGTGATGTGTGCCCGTAATCCCAGCACTTGGGAGGCTGAGACAGGAGGATCACAGGTTTGCGCCAGCCTCAGCTACTTAGTGAGGCCCTCCACAACTTACTGACACTCTGTTGAAAATAAAGCAAAATAAAATAGGGCTGGTGGTATAGCTCAGAGGTAGAATGCCCCAGCTTTCATTCCTGGTACCACACACAAAAACCAAGCCCTAAATGTGTAGACCTTTTCCTGTGGGGTTGAAGGTTCACTGTAAGGTCTGCAGCAACAGGTATTGGTTGGTGCTGCTCAGAAGCAGTTTCTGGACTTCAGAGGCAAATGCAGGGGTGACTGGGTGGCTGTGACGGGGTCGGGGATCAAGACTGCCACCAGAGGAAACGAGTACTTTTACACTTGGATTTGGCATGATCCCAAACCCCTCCTAAAGGAAAAAAATAATAATGTATGCACGAGGGACACAGATTTCAGGACTCCTGCATTCTTTTCTGGCAAATAGAAGCCATTCTCCTTCACATGTTCTTATGCATTGTGTGTGAGACCTAAAGTCTAATGACTTTACTTTTCCCATTTTAAACTCAGTTTAAAAGAAAATAATGCCTTCTTTTACCGAAAACATTTCTATTCCCCAAACTATGACCAAGCATAATTCCTCTTTACATTTTATTCAAAACATCATGGTCCAAGTGAAGAAAAAAAAATCCCTTGCCAGAAATCCTGCATTAAGACAAAATTTATTCATTGGTATGTTAACTTCTATTAACCTCTATTTCCTCCTTTGTTAAGTGAAGATAATTGTGTCCTTATCACAAAATTGAAGTGAGGATCATGTAGATAAAAATAAGTGTAATTTGATTCAAATACAAGTACAATCTTTTTGTGTGTGGTGGTGGTGGTGATACTGGAGATTAACCCAGGGGTGCTGCACCTCCAACCTGTACCCCAGCCCCCTTTATTTTTTATTTATTTCAAAATAGGTCTCGCTAAGATGCCGATGATGGCCTTAAGTCTATGGTCCTCCTGTCTGGGCCTCCCAAGCACGGGGATTACAGTCATATGCCACTACAGCACACAGCTAAAGTTACTAGCTTTTTGGACTTCCTTTTATCATCTGTATTTTCCACTTATCTGGTGGTGATTGGCAAGATATAGCCAAAAATCATGGTAAAACCATTGGGCTTAACCATGAACATAACAGGAATTTGTGTAAAAGTAAAGATCTCACGTCAGAATTTCTTACCCTTTACCTAGTAGTAAGGGTGTGTGTGTGTCTGAGACTTGAATCCAGGATGCTCTCTCCTTGTCTGAATTAGCTTTGTTGTTGCTATGACCAGGTAGCTAATGATAGCAACTTAGAGGAGGAAAGGTTTTGCTCCCAAACCTCATGATTTCAGAAGCCCAGTCCATAGAGAGAGGGAGGGGGGAGGGGGAGGGGGGGAGGAAACAGCCAGGGAGTAACAGATAGAGTCCTCGGAAGCCATGACCCGGTGTTCCACCTCCTCTAGCAGCGCCCAACTCTGAACCTCACTGCAGTGCAACACGTGAGCTTTTTGGAGAGGGGGCTGGAGAAGCCCATTCCGTATATTTAGGAAATTGCCACTGAGCCACATCCCTAACCCCTTTTATTTTTTATTTTTTCTTTTGAGACAGGATCTCACTAAGTTACCACAGCTGGCTTTGAATTTACCATCCTCCTGCCTCGGCCTCTTTAGAAGCTTGTGCCACCACACCCAGCCACAAAGCTTTTTTTTTTTTTTTTTTTTTTTTTTTGCTTTCCTTGGGTTTCTGTGGTTGCCTGCTGGTTCTGCAAGTCCTTAGTCAGTGGTAGCAATGCTGGTAGCCAGCTTGAAGACCTACCAGGTAAAACACTAAGATCAGCCAGTAGAGTGGGAGCCACTAGTTGGGAACCCCTGGAGTTTGCAGCATGGTGCATCAGTATCCCTTCATGTCCAAGGGCAATTATTTGTAAATTTTATAAAAGTCTCTCCTTAACTACAGAAGGCTATTCTGTCCTTTGGAAATTTTTATTTAAAGGAATGAAAAAGTCAAAGTAACTCTGTTTAGATTACTAGAACAAATTAGTTCAAACGACAACAAAGAAGACCCAGTAGCTGGGATGATAAAGTGGAGGGACCTGAAACTACTGTCTCACTCCATCCTGTAAGAGTATTTGGCCCCCAGCAAATTTCCTGACTTGTCTCTACCTGTTCCCTCATCTGTAAAAAAAGAAAGGCAATAAACCCTCTCTCATGGGGTGAAGATTAGGTCAAGGCATGCAGAGCACTTAGAATCCCTCAGTGGGTGAAGAGCACCACGGTTAAATGTGGCTGAGAAGACAACGCAAAGGAATTTGATCCCACGGACATTTGATCAAGACTGACTTCCTTTAGAGTCCTTAAACACATGGGAATCTGGTCTTCAAGTCGCTTGTGAAAGGAAGGAAATGAGCAGGTCGTGGGTACCTGGCCCATTGTGTTCCAGGCACCAGCCCTCGTCCTCACAAGAACATAGGAGATACCACTCCATCCTCACCTGTGTTCGTCAGTTTCCTGTTAAACACCTGAAATAGTTCACTTGCAAGTAATCCACCTGGAAAGGGAAAGCGTTTTTTGGCTCACAGTTTTGGAGGTTCACGCCCACGATTGGACAGACTCACTGGGTTTGGGCCCAGGGCAGGCAGACGTGTGAGGTGGAGCAGATCTCACCTCTCACCTCGTGGTCAGCAGAGAGTGGAGTGGGAGGGAGGGATGAGTGTCCCACGATCCCTTCCAGTGCTCAGTCCCTGTGGCCTGATAACCTCCCTGGAGGCCCTGGCTCCTAAAGCATCTCCCTGAGACCAAGCCGCCATCATAGTGCTCCTTTAAGGGACATTTGTGATTCTTTTTGTTTTTTTAAATAAGTTTTTTAAAATAAACACGTAGTTACTGTGGGAGTCAGAATTTCAGTTACTATCTGACTTTAAGGTTAATTTTACTATATCCTTCCTCCTGTTGGTTTGAAGCCGTATAAAGTTATTTACGAGGTAAGACAGAATGTGGTTGAGTGGAGATCAACAATGGTTTTTACAGAGGACGTGGCTTTATGTGGAGCCTTGAAGGATGAGAAGCATTTCAATAACTGGAGAAGCTCCAGGCAAGAGAAGAGTCTAAGTGAAAGTGTACGTGACAGATAGCTGTCATTTCCTAGGCCCCAGCATCCATACCCCGTTTCCCACAGATGGGCCTCCAGTCTGTGGGGTTCATCATACCGTGTGACATGATGTCCCTTCTGGGCCCTATGGCGTGGTTAAAGCAAGAGCCTGCTCTTTGGGAATTCTGGGGCTGAAAGTGAAGGAGGGCATTTTGTTTCTGCATGGCTGAAGACATAGTAAACCTTAGACACTGTCCCCTGCCACCTTGTCAACCATGTAGACGAGACAAGGAAAAAGAGAGTTTTTTGTTTTTGTTTTGTGGAAGTGGGGGTTAAACTCAGCCCTTTTTATTTTTTGCTTCGAAACAAAGTCTCACTAGGTTGTCAAGAGTCTCACTAAGTGGTTGAGGCTGGTCTGGACCCTGAGATTCTCCTGTCTCAGGTCTCAGGCTCCCAAGGATGGAGGTGAGAGGCAGGATTCTTTTTTTTTTTTTTTTTTTTTTTTTTTGGTACTAGGGGTTGAACCAAGGGGCATTCTACAACCGAACTACACCCCCAGCCCTATTTTTTATTTTGAAACAAGGTCTCACTAATTTGCAGAGGGCCTCAGTAGCTGGCCGCCATCCTCCTGCCTCAGCCTCCCAAGTACTGGGATTACAGGCGTGTGCCACCACACCCGGCTAGAGACAAGATTCTTAAAGGGGCACCTGGGCTACTGGGTCTAGGATTTAAAAAGCCCTACTACATACCTGTCTTTCATTAACCTCAGACACCAGAATCCTTATAGGTAATACTGTTACCTTCGAAGTTTGGGTATTGGAGGTTTGCATAAAAGCATAAAAGTAAGGGTTTGAAAGTCTGGACTGAAAGAAATGACAGAGACTATCTTGATCTGAAAAAGTCGGTCAGCAAGAAGCAGAATAGAATGTGGCTGCTGGAGAGATGAGCAGGAAGGCTGTGCGGAAAGGAGTGAGCCTCCATGGTGAGGTCACCCTCTAGAAGGTGACAAGGAGGTAGCTGAGAAGGAATGGGAAGGCTGGGGCAGCTGCTATGAAGAGCGGAGCCCTGGATAACAACCCCAGCGTTGTCAAGCAGCGTCGTAGGCACAGCTGAGTGGATCCCAGCCTGGAGTAGAGCCAGACCCTGCTGGTACAGAAAGATGGGACTTAGGGATCAGAGAAGAATGTAGTAGCGTCCTGAGAGTCGAGGACTGACAGTCTTGGGGAGATCCCGCAGACTAATTAATGACTGCCGCTGCGATGATGGCCCGTGTGTTGCAGGCTGAGAATCAAACGGGATCAGAAGGGAGTGACCAGGCAGCTGAGAAGATATCCAGAGAGCACACAGCACGGGCGAGCCCAGCCTGCCATGATCTCGCTGAAAAAGCCAAGGATGCGAGCTCTTCAGACTCCCACAGATAACAACAACCCAAAACCAGACCTTGAGAGCTGCCGACAGGGAGCTGTAAGAAAGTCGCTGGAGGGAGAGAAATCCTGACACCCGAAGGCTGCTGAGAAAGGCGGGTGGTTTTGCTCATCACTGTATCATCAGAGAACACCTGGCCCATAGTGGGCACTCAGTAATACTGAATGAACGGATGGAATGGTGTAGCCTTATGACACTGAGGTCATCTAGGGTGTGCAGAAGACACCGTGAAGGTGTCAGCAGGGTTAGGGCAAGGGAGGGACAGCCCGAGAGAGGAGACAGCCCGCCAAGAATCCAGAAGAAATGGACTACTTGCTTTCCTAGGTATTACCAAGTCCTTGATGATATCCCAAGTACGTGACACCCAGCGGCTAGCAGGGAGAGTGGAAGGCCATGGGAGGTCCCAGAGACAATGGCAGGAGACAGTCCTTGTCTTCTCAGCAGCTCTCCTGTGCGGGGACAGACCCCTCCGCTCCCTCCCAGCCGGTGAAAGACAGCGGGTCTCTGAGAACCTAGCCGCCCGTTGTCAGTTCTAGTGGCCGCGAGCTTGGATACGTGGTATTTCTCGGATGCTACAATACCAGGAAAGTCATTTGGAACAGTGTGAACTTCATAAAAGACTATGTTTGAGAGCCAGGCGTGGTGGCGCGCGCTTGTAATCCCAGCACCTGAGAGGCTGAGACCGGAGGATCGCGGTTCGCGGACAGCCTCGGCTACTTAGCGAGGCCCTTTGCAACTCAGTGAGAGCCTGTTTCAAAATAAAGAATAAAAAATACGGCAGGGGGTATAGCTCGGAGGTAGAATGTCCCTGGGTTCCATCCCCAGTACTGCAAAAAAAAAAAAAAAAAAAGACTACGTTTTATTTATTGCCTGCATTTTCTTACACGAGCAAGATTTCTTAAAAAGAAATAATTTGCCAGCGCCTTGGCAGTATATCGCTTTCAGCGGCGTTACTATGTGGTGTCACCCAGCGCAGATGAGCTGTGGGCCACGGGTTAACTGGCTTCTTTATTACTTATATATTTCTTTTTCTTCTGGGAGAATTGGGGTTGTATGAATGGTAGGCAGTTTGCTGAAAAAAAATCTATGTTTTACTCTGTTGGAAAATTGTGCACCAGCTACAGTTTGGTAACACTTAAGTGGTTCTTAATGCAGGGGCCTCCAAAGATAAACTTGTGGCCTATGGTTTCCAAGCACCGGAACTGAAAACTCTCTGGAGATCTGGAAACTTGGGGCCAGCAGCAGCAGAGGTTAGGGCAAGGCCATCATCTCTTCAGTCTAAATGTAGCATGATCATTAGCAGGCAGGGAGGGGCCCACTGCACTAGAAAAGCCTGGGAGCGATTCCTCTAAGGAATACTTTGTGAGAAGCTCACAATTAGTTAACTCTCCCTTGATCAAAAAAATAAAATTATACCATGTTGTTTTTTGAAATCCCCAAATGGAGGCTAAGTTCTTTGTTTTGTTGATGTTGTTTTTGGTTTTGGTTTTGTGGAACTGGAGATGGAACCCAGAGGTATTCTATCCCCAAGCTACACCCCTGGCTCTAACTTTCATTCATTCATTTATTTATTTATTTATTTATTTATTTATTTATTTTGTGTGGGGGGGTGGGTCTGGGGATGGAGCCCAGGGGCATTCTACCACAGATCTACAACCCCTGCCCTATTTTTAATTCTTTATTTTGAAACAGGGTCTTACTAAATTGTGGAGGGCCTCACTAAGTAGCTGAGGCTGTCCTCCTTTGTCAGCCTCCAAAATACTGGGATTACAAGCGTGTGCCACCATGCCCGGCTTACTTTTTTTTTTTTTAATTATTTATTTTGCAACAGAGTCTCACTAAGCTGCAGAGGGCCTCACTAAATAGCCGAGACTGGTTTTGAACCTGCGATCCTCCTGTCTCAGTCTTCCAAGTACTGGGAATACAGGCATGTGCCACCAAGTCTGGTTTAGACTAATGGTTTTTTTGTTTTTATTTTTGTTGTTTTGGTTTTTGTTTGTTTGTTTTTGTGGAGCTGGGGATGGAACCCAGGGGCATTCTACCTCTGAGCTACACTTGGGCTTTATTTTTTTTAATTATTATCTATTATGAAACAGGTCTCACTAAGTTGCAGAGGGCCTCACTAAGTAGCTGAGTTTGGTCAGGAACCTTCAATCTTCCTGTTTCAGCCTCTCAAGTACTAGGATTACAAGCATGTGTCACCAAACTCAGTTTAGGCCAATTTTTTTTTTTTTTTTTTTTTTTTTTTTTTTTTTTTTGGTGGCACTGGGGTTCCTGGAAACCCTTCTACCTCTGGGCTACACTCCCAGACCTATTTTATACTTTTTATTTGGAAACAGGGTCTCTTAAGCCAGCGCGGCTGGCTTTGAACCTGAGCAATCCTCCTGTCTCCGCCTCCCAAGCGCAGGGATTACAAGCGTGCGCCTCCACGCCCGGCTTTAGGCCAAATTTTATTAAGAGAAGAAGTAGCCCAGGGCAGTGGCACATGCCTGTACTTAGGAGGCTGAGACAGGAAGCTCACAGGTTTGAGGCCACCCTCAGCAACTTAGGGAGACCCTTAGTAACTTAATGAGACCCTGTTTCAAAATTAAAACTAAAAAGGACTGGAGGTATACCCCAGAGGTAGAACGCCCCTGGGTTCAATCCTGGTACCTAAAAAAATAAGTACGTGAAAATAAAATAATAAAATACGCTCTTGTCACTCGAGGTAGCCATCATTAAGAACCACAATGTACTTATACATATCGAAGTCAACCACTAAGCCGAGCAAGGGAGGGAGGGGCAGGGAGGGAATGGGGTGGGGATTGGGTAGGGGTTAAATCAGTGATGTGTGCATGTCTGTACACACAAGTTTTTTTTTTTACCCCAATATGATGTATGAATATAATGCACCAATAAAAATTAAAAAAAAAAAAACCTAACATCCTTAAAAACAAACAAAAAAAAGAACCTGAGTGAGAATATTTTTGTCTTCCTTTCGGCCTTGCGTCTACTCAGGACGAGTCAGCCACAGCTCATCCGCACCTCACAGACTTGTCATTAAGTTGCAGATGTGATGACTGAGAGTGGGCACTGGGCTTATATACACTTGCCTTTTGATGCCAGCTCCACCACTTTCTAGCCGCACCTGCTCAGGCAAGCGAATTAATGCCGGAGCGTCAGCCTCATTACTGTAAAATGGACAAATACTAGTCACTGTCTCACAGGTCCCGCGGGGCCGCACTGGTATGGTGCAAATTAAACACTTGGCTCTGCGCCACATGGTAAACGCTTAAGAGTGGCTTAGCTGCAATGGTGACACTGACCTAGAAGCTTCCTGATACAGGCCTAGTGAGCTGAGCACGCGGACGTGGAGGTGCTGGGTCCTCAGCACCCCTGGAACATGATCAGTGATACCCCCAGTGGTAAAGAAAGAAATCAGCCAGAGGCGGTGGTGCACACCTATCACCCCAGTGATTGGGAGGCTGAGGCAGGAGAGTGGCAGCTTCAGCAATTTAGCAAGACTCAGAAACAAGACCTGGTCTCGAAATAAAAAAAATTAAAATGGCTGTGGGTCTAGCTAGGAGGTAGTACTGGGGTTGGTACTTGGTTGGATTTGGTACTGGGTTTCAACCCCCAGACCAAAATAATAATAATAATAATAATAATAATAATAATAATAATAATAGCAACAGGGCTGGAGGGAGGTAGAGAAAAAAGCATTGCTTTGCTAAGTCATTCTTTCAAGGAGCCTATAAATACTGGTCTTCATTTACATCTCCTCCTACACCTCCAATTTACAGACTGCTTAGTAGAGCATCTCTTACCCTTGTGTTTTCCAATATTAAAATAATTTCTGCCAGGCGTGGTGGCGCACGCTTGTAATCCCCGCGCTTGGGAGGCGGAGACAGGAGGATCGCGCAGGTTCAAAGCCAGCCGTGCGCGCTGGCTTAGGAGACCCTGTTTCCAAATTAAAAAGTATAAAAATAGGTCTGGGAGTGTAGCCCGGAGGTAGAAGGGCTTCCAGGAACCCCAGTACCACAAAAAAAAAAAAAAAAAAAACCTGTAGTGTTCTTCCTTGAATAGATACCACTCCTGATCTCCCGCCATTGATTCCAGAATGCGGGGGACCCCACAGGACTCAAGCTGCTCTTTGGTTCTGTCGTTTTAAGCTAACATATGCCTTTGCAATAACTTGGCATGCTCTCAATCCCTCTCTCTCCCTCTCCCTCTCCCTCTCCCTCTCTCTCTCTCTCTCTCTCTCTCTCTCTCTCTCTCTCTCCCCCCCCCACTCACCCCATAGTTCCACATCCCAAATTTCTGTTTATCCCTTTGTAGTCAAGGGTTTATTTTGGTTTTGGTAGGGTAATTTTCTCTCTCCTGGTCAGGACATGGAAGTCTTCTGTTCTACTCCTGGAAGCGTCTGATCTGTTGATCCGTAACTGGGTGAACTGGCAGACACTTTGCCCTGGGTGTCTGCCTAAATACACAGCACATTCTGCCTTCACCAGTCATGGTATATTAATAACTCACTTGTATCTAGTAAAATGCCTTCACTCGCGTCTCTACCAACTTCCCCACCCCACCCGTGCACTTGCCTAATATATTTAGAATGTTAAATGAGTTTAGGTCCTTTTCAGATGAAGGACAAAGGCCAATTTCACACTAGTAGGATGTATAGTTTACTTAAGAACAGGCATTAAGTGTAACACCACTGAGACAGTTCTTCGAAGCTAACCCTCATAGGACAGTAAGACATTTTAAAGTTAGAGCTATCAAGACTCCAATGCCAAGGAGTTGTGACATGGATCTAGCTTTAAAATGGGGGAAGGGTTTTCTATTTATTCCAAACTGTAGTTTCTGTCCCTCGAGAGACTGGGAACTGAAGGAAGAAGAGCTGGGTGTGCTGGTGCACGCTTGTAATCCCAGCATTTGGGAGGCTGAGACGGGAGGATCCTGGTTCGACGACAGCCTCAGCTATTAAGTGAGGCCCTTTGCAACTTAGCGAGACCCTGTTTCAAAATAAAGAATAAAAAAAAATAGGGCTGGGGGTGTTTCTCAGAGGTAGAATACCCCGGGTTCCATCCCCAGTACCTAGGGGTGGGGGAGAAGTTTCCACACCCTGGATCCTCTAATTCTTCCTGGGATTGTAGTCTGCCCTTAATTCAAACATTAATTACTACGTTTGTATTGCAAGATTATTATGATATCCGTATTTTGCACTGGGAAATAATTTGAGGTCCATGGAGAAGGACATCGCCATGCTTTGATAAGTGAGTATAATTATTTCCCACAATTTTGCTCATAAGCCAAAGCCGGTGTCATCCATCATTAAAAGTCCCATTAAAATTAATGTAAAAACCTCAGTGTTGGTCTTAATGGAGAATCCACAGAGAAGAGTGCCTCACTGAATCGTGTCGGAGGTCCCCACAACTCTGCTTCACTGCGCTTCTCTACCCTTCCACCCGCTTTCCCGAGGTGACTTCCACGTCTCCAAACCATTCCAAGGCTTAGAGTGCCTCCCATGGACCACTGATTCCCAGCTGCGGGTCCAGCTAGGTCGTCGCCAGGACACTCAAACATCTAAACCAACATCTTCTTGTGGGCGTCACCTCAGACTTAGCACAGTCAAAACTCAGCAGATGATCTCCACGCCAGGAGCAGCCAGCCACCGTCTCCCATTCTTGGTCCCCCGTGACCACGAGCATTCGCCCAGTTGCTAAAGCCAGAGTCATTCCTAACACGTCAATGCCATCAACACACTCCATCGCCTCTGCCACTGGCGCATCCTCGGTCTGTCCATTTCTTTTTGCCTCTGCGCCTCTATCTCTTCCTAGACGACCGCCATAACCTCCTGGCGGGTCTCCCTGCAACCGTTCTCGCCCCTGCTGCAATCGCCTCTCTGTGTGTCCCTCTGGACAGTCTTAAAATGCATGTCAGTTTATGTTACTTCCCAGAATGAAATCTTGTGGTGGCTTCCCATGGCACTTAGAATAAAATCCAGACTCCTTCCTACAGCTCGGAAAGCCCTGCCTCAGTGGCCCTAGGGAGTCCTTGATTTTATGGGACATTTTTTATTGTCATAATTATTGGGAAGGGGGGGCTGCTACTGGCATTTAGCAAGTGGGCTGGAGAAGGCAAGATGCCCCACAGTTGTAGGACTGGTCTTCATTCTCCTTGAGGATCATTATCTAAGCCAGGGCTCTGGTTCAATATTATACATCAAATGGTAAGTACTGATAGGATTTTCCAGGAATGCAACTACTGTGTCAGTGCAAAAAACATATTTGTTTTGTTCCAAGCTTTATCTCCAAATGTTCACCATTTCAGAGAATCATCTGTATCATCCTTAGAGAAACCACTGGCTGGTGAGTCACTGTTGCAACATACCTTGACGCATACCCTGGTTCTACCTACACAATGATTCTCTGATTGTTCCTCCTCCTCCTCTTCTTCCTCCTCCTCCTCTTCCTCCTCCTACTTCTCCTCCTCCTCTTCCTCCTTCTCCTCCTCCTCTTCCTCCTTCTCCTCCTTTTCCTTCTCTTCCTCCTCCTCCTCCTCCTCCTCTTCCTCCTCCTCCTCCTTTTCCTTCTCTTCCTCCTCTTCCTCCTCCTCCTTTTCCTTCTCTTCCTCCTCTTCCTCCTCCTCCTCCTTTTCCTTCTCTTCCTCCTCCTCTTCCTCCTCCTCTTCCTTCTCTTCCTCCTCCTCCTCTTCTTCCTCTTCCTCTTCCTCCTCTTCCTCCTCCTCCTCTTCCTCCTCCTCCTCCTCCTCCTCCTCCTCTTCCTCCTCCTCCTTCTCCTCCTCCCCCTCTTCCGCCCCCTCTATAATGAGTATTGAATCCAGGGTCATTCTACCTCTGGGCTACACTCTTGGCCCCCTTTTTTTTTTGCGGTACTGGGGGTGGAACCCAGGGGCTTTCTACCTTCGGGTTATACTCCCAGACCTATTTTATACTTTATTTGGAAGCAGGGTCTCACTAAGTTGCTGAGAGCCTCACTAAGTAGCTGAGGCTGGCTTCAAACCCGTGCGATCCTCCTGTCTCAGCCTCCCAAGCGCGGGGATGACAAGCGTGCGCCACCACGCCCGGCTACACTCTTGGCCCTTTTTTATTTTTATTTTGAAATATGGTTTTGCTAGGTTGCTAAGGCTGGCCGTGAACTCGGAATCTTCCTATCTTAGCCTTCTAAGAACCGGGATGACTGGTGTGTGCCACCATGTCTGGTTCCATCTGATTCCATCTGATGCCATCCAGTGGTCATGCCTGAGCATTTTGCATGTGGAAAAGCTCCCTACTTGATTATAAACTGCTTTTTAACATTACTCCTTTAACCAAAACGAACGGTTGATTCATTCCTAATGCCAATTCAGGCTTATGAGCAAAAGTTTTAGGTTAGTTATACTTACCCATTGAGGGATACAGGTACAGATGATTTCCCAAATCACAGAGTATGGTTGAGATAGCATTCTTAGGAGAAAATAATAACTAATATGTCATCACCAGGAAAACTGCTATGAGCCTATCAGTCACCTACACACTAGCAAACACTGAAGTTTGCGCTTTACTGTTACCCTTGCATTTCCTAGAGCAATCGCCTGGCTTTTGTCTTCTTAATGTCTGTAAAGTTTAAAGCAAGATGAAAATGACATATTGTGTAGAAATTCCAGTTTAGAGCAGTAGAAGGGTCAGCGCAAAGCATTTTGCTTTAAGAAGACATCGCATTGGGCGTGGTGGTGCACGCCTGCAATCTCAGTGTTTGGGAGACCGAGACCAGAGGACAAGAGGCTGAGACAGGCTTAAGGCTAGCCTCAACAGTTTAGCAAGACTCTGTTTAAAAATTAAAAATAAGCGGGGCGTGGTGACGCACGCTTGTAATCCCCGCGCTTGGGAGGCTGAGACAGGAGGATCGCACGAGTTCAAAGCCAGCCTCAGCTACTTAGTGAGGCTCTCAGCAACTTAGTGAGACCCTGTTTCCAAATAAAAATATAAAATAGGGCTGGGAGTATAGCCCGGAGATAGAAAGCCTCTGAGTTCCACCCCCAGTACCACCAATAAATAAATAAATAAATAAATAAATAAATAAATAAATAAAATAAAAAATAAGCCAGGCATGGTGACGCATGCTTTTAAGCCCAGCCAGCATTTGGGAGGCTGAGACAGGAGGATTGCGGTTCGTGGACAGCCTCAGCTACTTAGTGAGGCCCTTTGCAAATCAGTGAGAGCCAGTTTCAAAATAAAGAATAAAAAAATAGGGCTGGGGTTGCAGCACGGAGGTAGAATGCCCCTGGGTTCCATCCCCAGACCCACAAAAAAAAAAAAAATAGGGCTGGGGGTGTAGCTAGTGGTAGAATGCCTCCTGGGTTCAATGCCCAGTCCTAAAAAAAAAAAAAAAAAAAAAAGCTATTGGTACCCTGGCTCAAGAGCCGCTGTCCTGGGGACTCTGGCTCCGCTTATCTCTCCCTCCTCAAGGCTTTTACACATCTGCTCATTGCCCGCTGCTGCAATACTCGCCTGACCACTGGCACAGCGGGATCACTGCCGACGATCCCCTGCTCGCCAGCGCAGGTCGATCAGCAGCTGTGGTCCCACGGCTTTCTCCATCACACTGCCCACTCGATTCCTTGGTCACTTGTCACCTGATCAAAGACCTTTTCTGTGGTACACAGCGCTCTTCAGACACGCCATCTCGGGCGCTGGCATCCCAGCGGGCTTCCTCCTCACAGTCCCCACGCCACCGCTGCTGCTGGAATCCTGGCCTGCATCTCATTTCTCTTAGGGTCCTCAGAGCTCCTCATGGGATCAGAGTATGATAAGCACGAAATAAATTTTGTCTCCATGAACAAACGAACTCAGCTAACGCTTACCCACTCTTTATGCAGGACAAATTGGATATCCTAGACTAGACTACTACTTTAAATTTGATTTTTTGGGAGGGGGACTCTACCTCTGAGCTACACCGCCAATGCTATTTTTTAAAATCTTGAAACAGGGTCTAAGTTGCTAAGTGTCTCACTAAGTTGCTGAAGCTGGCCTCGAACCTGTGATCCTCCTGTCTCAACCTCCCAAGTAGTAGGATTATAGGTGTGTGCCACCCCTCCCATCTTAAATCTGATTTTTATCTTTTTAAGAGTTGAGCATGTCTCACTTTTTCTATGGTGAGGTCTCAATCGGTCTGAATGTGCAACCTGAACTTTTCCAAAAATCCTTGGGAGTTTTAGTTTAGCAAAAACCCAGGTAATATAAGAAGGCGGGTGAATAATTATGTGCATGAAACTGGGCAGAAGTTTATCAAGGATGCTGGAACCATAATACTGCAGCGGAGCTTCCAAAAGACTGGAGCCTGTGGCCCAGTGTGGTTCATAATGAATCTGGGGTGGCCCAGCATGCAGGCAGAGAGGGAGAGAGCTTGAGGGGCTTGGCAGATCACGCCACCCTTGGTTCATCCGTGTGTGTGTGTGTGTGTGTGTGTGTGTGTGTGTGTGTGTTTGGTGTATTTGTATGTGTGTGTGGTACCGGGGATGGAACCCTTCTACCTCTGGGCTATACTCCCATACCTATTTTTTATATATATTTTTTTATTTGGAAACAGGGTCTCTTAAGCCAGCGCGGCTGGCTTCGAACCTACGCGATTCTCCTGTCTCCGCCTCCCAAGTGCGGGGATTACAAGCGTGCGCCACCACGCCTGGCTCATCCTTGTGTTTTGTTAGGGTCAGGGGTGAAGCCCCAAAACCACGTGTAAAACATTTTGTGTATTTCACTGAAAGGGTGGGGGCGGGTGGGGAGAATTTAACGTGCATTCAATTCTCAAAACCATCTGTGACCAACAAAAGATGAAGATCTGACCCCAATATCCACCCTCTCTCCCTTAGAAGAGAGCTGAGGCCCGAGTGGTCAGGACATCTGCTGAAGGCCTCAGAGCACCTGTTTCTGCTCTCCAAGGATTTTTCACTTCTTAGCCCTGTTCTCACTCTATCAAAGGTGCCTAAAAAGCCAGACGTCGTAGCGCTTGTCTGTAATCCCGGTTCTTAGGAGGCTCAGACAGGAGGATTGCAGTTGGAAACCAACGTCAGCAATAGCGAGATTCTCAGCCATCTAGCAAGACCCTGTTTCAAAATGAAAAAAATTAAAGGGCTGGGGGGGTACAGCTTGGAGGTAGGATGCCCCTGAGTTCACTCCCCAGTACCACCAAAAAAAAAAAAAAAAAAAAACCAGAACAGCCCAGCGCCCGTGTTTATTCCATTAGAAGCATTGGAAAGGCTTCTTAGAGTTGATGGCAGCATTCCATTTATTCTAAATTAAATGCAACTTCTAAAGGTACCACTTTAAAACCAGGGCAAATAATATGCTTATTGCATTTGATCTCTGTTTTACACCAGATAATGTTACAGTACTAGGATACTTTACCCACACCCCCCCCCACACACACACACTTTGGATACATCTTAAAATTCCTTTTAAATTTGCACCACAGGTCAAAATGTAAATTTTATAATAAAATTACCTTGCTACATTCGAGCTTTTAAAATTGCAGCTTCATAGGCTCTTCGGTTCTAAAATAGCAATGACTTGCTTTATTGATACACGAGCCAGGTATTTAACTCTTCTAAAGGGACTATGCATTCGATTACTTGGTTTTCTCTGTAGGAAATGCCAATCAGAAGTTCCCTGGGAAATTCTCATTTCATCTCCTTTTGTGTGCTTTTGGAAAAAGGGGCATCCCTGCTTCATGGTTTGGGGGGGAGGGACAGAGCGGGGGAGAGGGGAGGAGAGATTGTTTTGCATTTCTGTTGTTCATGAGATATGAACCTTATTGACTGATTGATTGTGGTACTGGGAATTGAATTCAGGAACATTGGATGTCTGACCTACATCTCCAGCCTTATTTTATTTTTTGTTTTGAAACAAGGTCTCCCTATGTTGCTGGGCCTGGCCTGGAACCCGTGATCCTCACGTCTCCGCCTCCCGAGCACTGGAGTTACAGGTGTGCACCACCACGCCGGCCATGTCCCTCTGTAGGACTCGCGCTTCCATGCAATGGCTGATAGAGGTGACAAGAGCTGTCCGTCACCCTGCACTCATCTTCTTGGCTTTCAGACAGCGCTGAAGGAGGGCAGGAAGCTCTGCCCAGGTTGCAAGCTGCCTACCGTGATTCTACCTGACACTTGGTTTTATTGCTGCAAGGTTTCACGGAGAGTGTCAAACAGGGCGAGGGAGGGGGCAAAAGCTCCCAACTGCAAAAGACCTCAGGAGATTTGTTACTATCATGAAAGATGGAGGGGTTGTCCTCCTCTCTAGGAACTCCTTGGGTGGGGGGAGAATATTATGAAGGAGGAAAGGTCAGGAGGAAAAATAGAGCATTATGCAAATCTAGTACAATGAAGAATTAGCATTATGCACATAGAAGGGACAAATGTATGTAAATTCTAAATGCAGCAGTAGGGCTGACCCTGAAAGAGACACAAAACCCTGTCCTGGGACAAAGACAGACAAGAAAGGAGAGGAAAAGCAGGGCATGGTGGCGCACACTTGTAATCCCTGCGCTTGGGAGCTTGGGAGGCGGAGACAGGAGAATCACGCTGGTTAGGAGCCAGCTGTGCTGGTTTAAGAGACCCTGTTTCCAAATAAAAATATAAAAATAGGTCTGGGAGTGTAGCCCGGATGTAGAATGGCTTCCAGGAACCCCCAGTACCACCAAAAATAAAAAATAAAAAAAGAAAGGAGAGGAAAAAGAGGAGGGCCGGGTGTGGTGGCACACACTTCTAATCCCAGTACTAGGGAGGCTGAGACAGGAGGATCACGGTTCGTGGACAGCCTCAGCCACTTTGCAAGGCCCTCAGTAACTCAGAAACCCTGTTCAAAATAAAAAACAGGGCTGGAGGTGTAACTTGGAGGTAGAATGCCCCTGGGTTCAATCCCAGTACCGCAAAAAAAAAAAAAAGAAAGAAAGAAAAGAAAAAAAAGAAAGGGGTGTCTATCGGGAAGAAGAGGAGGAGGAAAAGGAGGAGGAGAAACAGGAAGAGGAATAGGAAGAGGAAAAGGGGAGAGGAAGAGGAGGAGAGGACCCGCCATTTCCCTGAGGCACACCTGATAATTCCCAAGGTCCCCTTGGAAGCTGATTCCTGCAGCCTCTCCTCATTGGCTGGGGTTGACCAGCACTGCTGCGGCACCTGCATACTGAGAATAATAGCTTTAGCAAGAGTCAAGATTTCCTTCAGCCTGGGAGCAGGGCTCCAGGAAATTACGATGAGAAGCAAAGCCCGGGAGACTTCCAACCGGAGCCGCAGTCACCTGCAGCGTGTGGTTACACTCAGACAGAATCGGGGTCCCTGGCAAAAACGGTCCCTTCTCCCCAGGTTCCCTTTCCCAGCAGCTGAGGTGTCATTTCATTTGTGCTGAGGGTGTGAGACAGCCTGAGCAGTGGGCAGGGGCGAGAGGCAGTCTCCTATTGACCAGGGGTCAAGTGTTAGGTTATTCTCACATTATCCTGGACCTGTTCTCTAATATTCGTCCCCCGGTGCCCAGGCCGGCTGCTTATTACCATGCTGAACTGAACTGCTCCATCCATCTCCAGTGGGAATCTTGGGGTGTTTCATTGCAGCTAAAGTTGATTGCAAACATAGTTGTTATTTCTGGTGTGTGTGTGATTCCCGGAGTGGAATCCAGGGGCTTTTCTACCTCCGGGCTATACTCCCTGACCTATTTTATATTTTATTTGGAAACTGGGTCTCACTAAGTTGCTGAGAACCTCACCAAGTAGCTGAGGCTGGCTTCGAACCCATGCGATTCTCCTGTCTCAGCCTCCCAAGCGCGGGGATTACAAGCGTGTGCCACCACGCCCGACTTGCAAACATAGACAGTAGAAGACTGAATGGTAATCCTGGATTCCCACTGCAGAGAATATGATGGCTCTGGGTTCTCTCTCTTGTCTAGCTTTCGTCTTTTACAGATACACACATACATCTCTGTTTTTGTTTGGGATCTTTTTCTACAAATGCAATCATTTACAAATTCTAAAAGATAGCATGCTGAGCCAGGCTATCCCCGCGCTTTGGAGGCGGAGACAGGAGGACCGCGCAGGTTAGGAGCCAGCCTCGCTGGCTTAAGAGACCCTGTTTCCAAATAAAAATATAAAATAGGTCTGGGAGTGTAACCTGGAGTTAGAAGGGTTTCCAGGAACCCCAGTACCACACACACACACACACACACACACACACACACACACACACACATAAAGATAGCATGCAGAGCTGCGCATGGTGGCTCACGCTTGTAATCCCCGTGCTTGGGAGGCTGAGACAGGAGGATCACACAGGTTCAAAGCCAGCCTCAGCTACTTAGTGAGGCTCTCAGCAACTTAGTGAGACCCTGTTTCCAAATAAAATATAAAATGGGTCTGGGAGTATAGTCCGGAAGTAGAATAGCCCCTGGGTTCCACCCCAAGTACCACGAAATAAATAAATAAATAAATAATAGTGTGCATTTAATGAATTAACATTCAAATAGTACAGAAAGACTTAAAATTGCAGAGTAACCATCCTGGGCTCTACCTTCTCCTTTCTTCATTTTTTGCCCCCAAGGCAACTGTCGCCAACATTTGTTATTGTTTTTCTTCTGGTTGCTGTCTCCACAGTTCTGCATAAGAAGTGTCAGCTTCTATTTCTTGTTTTTATTAACTCTAGACCTTATTTATTGATTTGCTCCTGTGATGGAGGAGTTAGCTAACTGCTATGGTCCCCACCTCCCCTTCCTGCCTACTCCCCGTAGAGAGATGGTGTGATTCTAATTTCCTTCCCTGGCTTTCGTCATGTCTCCAAACCCTAACTTTCCCTTTCTTGTCCCACTGATTACACACAGCTCCTGGCTCGGCCCACTCTCTGAGATGAAGGCGGCCTCGACCTTGGCCCTTGGCCTCGACATCAACCTGGAGTCCTCTCAACATCTTTGCTGGTTTACTTCCTCATGTTGTTGGAATTCTGCTTTAAACTGGTTCCTATAATAAAAGAAAGCAAACAAAACCCATGAAGGTAAACTCGGAAAAAAATGTCTTCCATTTTGCTCAGCTCTGGAGTGGCAATTTGAGCACAGAATTCCAGGTTGAAGATGATTCCTCCCTCCTAATAACTTTGAAGGCATTGGTAGAGTTTCTCCCTCTTCTCTGGGACTACTGCAGGAAAATGAATGTTGGGCTGGTTATCAGTCTGTTTTAGAAGACCTGTTATCCCACTCTTCCCCCAGAAAGCTTTTAGGATCTTTTCTTTTGCCCTGGCATGCTGAAATCCAGAGTGAGCGTTCCAGCTGTGAGTCCTCACCTCACCAGTTTGACTACGGTGCATTCAACCCCTTAACCCCTGTGACTGTGTTACCAGGCATAGCACAAAGGGACTTTGCACAGGTGACCGCCCTGAGGACATTGAGACAGGGAGGTTGTTCAGGTAGGCCTGATAGAACGGACTGCCTGGGCTCCCTGAGGGGAAGAGGGAGGCAGGAGAGTCTGAGCCCAAAAAGAGGTGTGATAACAGAAGCAGAGGTGAAAGAGAAAGCAGATCTGAAGATGCGACACTGTTGGCTTTGAAAATGGAGAGAGGGCCAACAAATGCAGGTAGGTGGCCTTTAAGAGCTGAGAAGGCAAGAGGCAGACTTTCCCCAGTCTGGCCGGGACTCTGATTTTAGCCTAGTGAGACTCTGTTGGATTCTGGTCTCCAGAACCATACAGCCATACATTTGTGCTATTTAAAGACACTGAGTCTGAATCTGTGATCATTTCTTATAGCAGCAATATGAAACTCATACAGATGTTTATGAGTCCTCTCTCTCTCTCGGTACTAGAGATTGAACCCAGAGGCACTACTTTACCACTGAGCTACATCCCCAGACCTTTTTTATTTTTATTTTGAGGAAGGGTCTTGCTAAGTTACCCAGGCTAGCTTTGAACTTATAATCCTTCTGCCTCAGCCTCCTGAGTAGCTGGAATCACAGGTATGCACCACTGTGAGATTTGCTCACCTTTATTATTTACCCTCCAAATGTGCGCTTCGTTTCATATATCATGTTTTCAGTTTCTAGGAACTATTGTTGCTTCTTTTTTTAAAATAACATTCTATTCTTATTTTATGAGTATCCAAGCTTCTTAAGTCATTACTCAGAGAAGTTTCTTCTGAAATGTTTCTAATTTCTTCTTCCACTGTAAACTCTTCTGTTGTGTTTTGCTGTTGTTACTTTTATGTTGGGCTTTTTTCTTGGAGGAGGTACGGGAATGGGAATGGTGGACGTTTGTGTGCGGGGCTCTTCGTGTGTGTTGTTATGGCAACGCGAGCCCTCTTTGGGGAAACCATACTATCTTCTCAGCTCATGGGAAGATTCCTAGAAATGGTCATGTATCTTAGGCCGTCTGGGGGATGTGGCAGGTTGGAAAGGGAAATGGCTATGTGATCAATGAACCAAAACAATTTGTAGAATTAAGCTGGCTCTGCTACTTGAAGCGTGTGACCTTCAACCCTTTGTTTATCAGTTTGTGCTTATTCTTGAACTTGATTAGAAATTTTTATAGTTTGAAAACAATATCAAAGCGAATTGCTGACATATGTATTGAATTGCCTATATATAATATACGTGCCTATATATACACATATAAATGTTTTATTATTTTATTTGGTACTGGGGATCGAACTCAGAGGCATTCTACCTCTGAGCTACATCCCCAGCCCTTTTTATTTTGAAAAAGGTCTCACTAAATTGTTTAGGCTGGCCTTGAACTTATGATCCTCCTCTCTTAACCTCCCAAGTACTGAGATTACAGGCATGCAATACCACACCCAATTTGCCCATGTATATATGTATGTATATATGTGTGTGTGTGTATATATATAGTGTGTGTGTGTGTGTGTGTGTTACTAGAGACTGAACCCAGAGGCACTCAATCTCCAAGCTACACCCCTAACCTTTTTATTTTTTGTTTTAAAACAAGCTCTTGCTAGGCTGTTAAGGCTGGCCTCGAACCCAAAATTCTCTTTTCTCAGCTTCCTAAGTACTGAGATTACAAGTGTGTGCCACCACAGCTGGCTTGCCCAGATATTTTAAAATAGGAATATACAGCTGGGCATGGTGGCGCAGGCTTATAATCCCAGTACTAGGGAGGCTAAGACAGGAGGATCACAGGTTCAAAGCCAGCCGCAGCAGCTTAGGCTCTCAGCAACTTAGTGAGACCCTGTTTCCGAATAAAATATAAAACAGTCCTGGGGGTATAGCCCAGAGGTAGAGGCCCCTGGGTTCCATCCTCAGGACTGCAAAAAATAAATAAATAATTAGAAATATACATTTGCATCTCTCTCTGTTTTGGAAGGTTTTCATTTGTTTTTTTTTTTACTTTTTTGCTGTGCTAGGGATTGAACCCAGGACCGCATGCACACGAGGCAAGTGTTCTGCCTCTGAGCTTCATGCCCCGGCCCCTCCTCTCAAGATGATCCAGAATTTTTATTCATTCATTCTTTCATTCATGGTCCAGGGGATGGGACCCAGGACCTCAGGCATGCTGTACAAGCTCTCTACCACTGAGCTACGCCCCCAACTATGAGCCTCAGTTTTAAGGGAGTCCATGATTCCACCAGAAGGGTGGTCTCCCGAAGAGTCAGAACCCAGACATGCTCTAGCTAACCTCTGGGGAGATGTGCTCTGTGATGATTTCTTTGGGTGGTTTAGAAGCAGAAAGTAAGTCCGAGTCGTGACTACCAAGGTAGGGGAGAGACCGCATTGGAGCCACTGAAGAAAGGGCCGAGAGAAATGCACCCCTTTCCTCCCGCCTCGCGTTCCTTCCTCCCTGAGAAGCAGCCGCCCACCAGCCGAGCGCATGCTCCATCCCTCCTGCTCTCCCAGAGCCTTTGAAGAACAAACGTCATTACATCATCAAGCCATCGCGTCACTTCGCACCGGGTTTTAGGTTGCACGTGCCAAGACTTAGATAGCGTCATGTTTGGGAAAGTGGCGGTGCGCCCTACGGATTTCAAAGACAGGTTCCTAACCTCGGGGAGGTTCTGTGTCTCTCCCACGCTGTGCATTGAACTTTGCATTTCGGGGGCTAATCACCTTCTACAGTCCAGAGTCTGCGAGGAGAGGACAATCTGTGCATAAATAAATGCATATAAACTGCTAATAGAGGTCTCAGGGATGAGTCGCTTTTAAGTATTCATTCAAGAGTGGTCATACGTTCACAGTCAATCACACGGTCACACGGTCAACACATCAAAGTCAGCCCTGAAGCCAATCGTGAGAAGGAGGGAGGGGGAGGCATGGGGTGGGAGCTGGGGAAGGGCTGCGGGAGAGGCGTGAGCATGAAGCCTCTAGCATCCTGTCCTCCATTAGGATGCATGACTCCAAGGCACCAATAAAAAAATTGAAAAGAGCTGTCTTATAGGCGAATATGTCATCAACACACAGAGCCTTTATCAGCTGTGGCAACTGCGTGTGTGAGAGTGGTCCTAGGGACTGAACCCAGGGGTATTCTCTCTTTGAGCTACACCCCCAGACCTATTTAATTTAATTTTTTATTTTATTTTATTTATTTATTGCGGTACTGGGGATTGAACCCAAGAGCATTCTACCTCTGACCTACACCCCAGCCCTATTTTCTATTCTTTTTTTTTTTTAAAGCGTCTCACTGAGTCACAAAGGGCCTCACTAAGTAGTTGAGGTTGTCCACGAACCGCGATCCTCTTGTCTCAGCCTCCCAAATGCTGGGATTACATTGCGCACCACCACGCCTGGCTTATTTTTTTTTTTTTTTAAACCAGGGTTACAATAACTTGCTGAGGCTAGTCTTCAATCTGTGATCCTCCTGTCTCAGCCTCCCACGTGCTGGGACTACAAGTGTGGGCTCCCATGCCTGGCTTACAGAGCACTCTTAAAAGATAGGCATTTGGTGGTCACAACTGAAAGTATTAAGAACTTTCACTAACTGTTTTCTGGGGATAAAGCCATGGATACAGGGACAACCATTTTTATCTATATAGTGAACACTTTCTCATTGACCCATTATCATGGCCGCTAGCATCTTCACAGCTTCCATCGTGGCTCAGGAAACACTTAAAGCAACCTACAAGAACCTGTCTCTTGCCTGGGATTGGAACAATAAACTAAGCGGTTAGTCATTCAGAACTTAGCTTTCATATATTTCCTTTTTTTTTTTTTTTTCTTGAGTGGAATTTTCCATTCTTCTAAGGATGGAGCCCTTGACCGGAAGAAACTCAAAGAAAGGAGAAACTGCTCCCTGCGCCAGCAACATCCTCACTCACAGCTCGGGGTCTGGAGCCTGCGGAGGCAGGAGGAGGCGATTGCAGGGGACAGCTGCGTTCGTGGCATTGACCGCGGCGATGTCTTTCGATAGCTCTGCACCTTCCCGCCAAGTGCTGACTGGCGCTCTGCACGTCTCTGATTCTTTCCAAACGCAAGCCAAGGATCTGCTGGTGCGCACCCTACCGGACGGTGTTTTTCTGTGCGGTGTGCCATTAATAGTGGAGGATGGATGGCAGCCCATTTAGATTATAAAATCCCTATTAGCTAATTGAAGTTTCTTCCCGAGCATAGCAATTATCATTAATCTTATAATTGGTCTTATAAACTTGTTAAATATAGTGTGATACAGAAGTGTACACCTACACACACACACACACGTGCGTGTGTAGCATTGAATGCTATTTTAGTCTTTATATGACAGAATTTATCGATTTTATACTTAGAAGCATTATTTTGTGCTCGTTCAGGAAAAATTCAATTGGTTTACCAAAAAGGTCGGGGTACTCTGAGAGCAATGCAGAAGCTCCAGCGGCTCCATGCCATTCTTTAACAAAGCTTTGCAACAGACAATGCAATAGATACTGGAGGCAAATTGATTGCTGGTCTGATAAAATCCAATTTTCACATATTCATCAAGACTCGCTCTCACGAATACAGTTTCACATTTCAAATTTGCATTGGATTTCTGCTGGGGATGGAACCCAGGGGCATTCTACTTCTGAGCTATACCCCCAGCCCTTTTCTTTATTTAATCGGGTCGGGTGTATGAGTGTGTGTGTGTGTGTGTGTGTGTGTGTGTGTGTGTGTGTGATTGGAGGCTAAACCTAGGGGTAATCTTCATCTGTTCATCTGAGCTACAGCCCTACTTTGTTTTATTTTTTATTTTGAAACAAGGTCTTGCTAAGTTGCTGAGGGCCTCTCTAAGTGGCTGAGGCTAGCCTCGAATCTGTGACTCACCTGTTCTATTCACCATTCGCATATATAGTATTGCCCTTACTTATAATCTTCATCATAACTTTTACACTTTGAAAGAACTGATTTATATCTGTAAATTGTCTTTTATTCTACTCAATAAAAATGTAAAATGATAGATGTCAATGACATTTAAATATATAAAATTTAATAATCAAGGCAAAGTGTAGCATTAACTGTTAGTAGAAATGAGCAACTTTGAGGAACACAGTGGTTATTAAGTAGTGGCTAGATGAGTTAATTTTGACTTTCAAGTTCATAAAATGAACAAGGACTAAACTGTGCCCGGGTTCTTTCCTCCTGGGGCAGCCTGGGGCACCGCGACGTACACAGTCCACCTGGGATCAGCAGCTCCCTGTAGAGGACGTTGGGGCAGCCGCCTGCCCTCCAAAATGAGCCCAGCATCCAGGTCATTATTTATCCTTCCTGTGCCTGTAGGATAAATCTGGTTTATGAAACTCAAGACAAGCCTGGCGTGGGGCCATAGACGGATAACTTTAGTACTTGGGAGACTGAGATAGAAGGAAGGGAGATTGGAGGCCAGCCTCAGAAATTTTATCAAGACCCTCAGCTACTTAGAGACACTCTTGGCATCTTAGCGCAACCCTGCTTCAAAATAAAAAGTAAGCAGGGCTGTGGTATATATCAGAGGTAGAATGCTTTTGAGTTCAACCTCCAGTACTGGGAGGAAGGAAGGAAGGAAGAAAGAAAGGAAGGAAGAAGGGAAGGAAGGAAGGAAGGAAGGAAGAAAGGAAGGGGAGAACAGTCATTAATATGGAGTCTATGACATAAGGGTAGGCTGTATATAAACTAGACATAATTCCTGCCTTCCCAAGCATTCAGACCTTACATAACGCAAGCAGCCTGGTGGTGCTAGCCTGTAATTCTAGTCCTAGAAGAACTGAGACAGGAGGATTGCAGGTTTGAGCCCAGCCTCTCAGCAGCTTAGCCAGACCCTGTTTCAAACATTAAAAGATAAAATAGGGCTGGGTTGTAGCTCGGAGGTAGAACACCCCTGGGCTCAATCCCCAGCACCACTATAAATAGATACATGAACACAAATAAATCGCAAGCTAGCGGCTGTGGTAAGTGCTTAAGGAAAAGAATGAGCAGAGGGAACAAGGCAGTTGTGTGTCTGTCAGCGAGTTGTGAGTCTGTCGGAGGGGTCGAGTAAATGGACTGTCCCGTCAGAGGCGGTCGGGTGGAGCTATTCCCTCGCAGCTCCCCTAGGGGGCGCTCTCCACGTGCTGAGTCGCTGTTCCCGTTCTAGCCACAGTCGCGTAGTAGCAATAGGCGGGCGCACATTCCTTTGTTCTCTCATTCAGGTCTTCCTCTCTTCGTTTTTCTTTTGAGCGCCGCTCACCCTGTAACACGCCCTATTAAGGCTCTAGAGGGAAGAGCGGGGAATGCGGTCCACAGGGTTTAGTCCACAGAATGAGGTCCACAGGATCTCTGTTCTCACGCCTTGTATCCTAGAGGTGAGCTGTTCTTCTCAGAACACAGAGAGAAAAATATATGACGGATCCCTGAACTCCTTAAAACACTAATGAAGGTCTCCATGGGGATAAGGAAACGCAGCCACAGCTGACGGTAGCTGCTTAGATTTTTTTTTTTTTTTTTTTTTTTTTTTTTGGTGATACTGGGGTGGAACCCAGAGGCTTTCTACCTCCGGGCTATACTCCCAGACCCATTTTATACTTTTATTTGGAAACAGGGTCTCACTAAGTTGCCGAGAGCCTCACTAAGTAACTGAGGCTGGCTTCGAACCTGCGTGATCCTCCTGTCTCAGCTTCCCAAGCGCCGGGATTACAAGCGTGCGCCACCACGCCCGGCTAGTTATTTAACCCTGTGTAATGCACGTGGCACCGGGGGCCAGCAACGTGGACGAGAACCCCCGACGGAGCTGGCAAGCAGGTGTTCTAGCTGGGCGACACCGGTCATTGGTACCATCTTACTCTTCTCTGGTCAGAGTTTTACCTCGAATGGAAATCTGCCCGTGGAGAGAATTCTGGTCCCTTCCATTAGTCTCCATGTATGTGCCTCACCTGAGTTGCTGGGGTTGGGTCTGGATGAAGGGCCATGCTGTCACGGCTCCCCCAGTGGGGGCTCCAGACCTTCCCCCATGAGCCTGGGGCTTTAGGCAAGTTCTCTTTCCAAACAGCAATTTGAATCCATCAATAACCGTGACATATTTTGGAGACATTTCATCAATTGTCCCTGGGAAGAAAATAGTGACTTAAGATGACAGAGAGGAAATGGACATTTCAAGACTTCTAATAAAACATTTTGAAAACCTGGCTGATATTCCCAAGAGCTGACAATATAGACGAGAAAATGTAGGACAATTGAACCCTCAACTTTTGGTCCTTTTAAAGTGCAGGGGCCTATGCTTTCAGTAGGAAGCCGAGCTAACGGCGGCCAAGGAGGATTTTTTCTTTTTTTTAATCAAATCGACAGACATTTCTCATTTATTTCCACAAGCCAAAATAGTGTGTAAAATCAAATAAGAAAGCAGGTGGTAGCTCAGACTTGTCTCCTTTTCTTGTGAAATTGAAAAGAAACAAAATAAGCACATTTGAATTTGGCACAGGGTAGACAAGGAATATTTATCACAGACAGCTGAATATTAGTTATCGGAGACCAAAGCTACTATTTCCAAGTTCAGCAAAAATACACAAAGAATTAGATAAATATTGAACTGAGCTTCTGGCCAACAGCTGATGTTTTTAATATAATCTTTTTCAAAATGTATCTTTTTCTTTGAAATTAAAATTCACCACCAAATAGAATTTTTAAAATGCACTGTGTTGGTCTTCATCTCAGCTTAGGGAACAGCTTTGCCTGCTTTTATACCATAACCTTGAGTCATTTTTTCTCTTAAATGAGAAAGAAACAATAACAACAAAAGCTTGGAAAGTATATTTAGAAAATAGGCTTCTGTAAAATGATGTGGTCATGTCAGATGTATTACACATATTACTGTCAAGACAATGTGTGTAAAGACATTAGATTATGGCAATTAGTTTGAAAATTTGTAGTTTCGTTTTATGGAGACTTGGATAAAATGGAGGATATTTAAGCGAGTAAAAATCTTGACAGTGATTTTGCTAAGTTTTACTGATCATGAGAGGTGGGCAGGACGCTCCAATACGCCTGGCCCTACTCCTCAGATTTGGGCTTCCTAGCTGATTAGAATCTTTAGTCAAGATTAAGAACCACTTTTCTCGTATAATTGTGGAAACATGATCATAAGAATTCTAGAAAATCAAAATGCATTGAGGTCTAGACTAGATGCCAGATAAAATAGAGGATGGCTAGCTAAATTTGAATTCAGATAAATAGCAAATACATTTTAGTATAAATATGTCCCAAATATTGCATTGGCACCCCGTATTTTTATTTGCTAAATCTGGAAACACTGATTTAGTTTTTTTTTTTTTTTTTGCTTAAAAGGTCTTTGAAGCCGGGCATGGTGGTGCATGCTTGTAATCCCCATGCTTGGGAGGCAGAGACAGGAGGATCATGCAGGTTCGAAGCCAGCCTTGCTGGCTTAAGAAACCCTGTTTCCAAATAAAAACATAAAATAGGTCTGGGAGTGTAGCCCGGAGGTAGAAGGGTTTCCAGGAACCCCAGTACCACCAAAAAAAGAAAAAAAAAAAAAAAAAAGGTCTTTGAAGCCAGGCATGGTGGCACACACTTGTGTCTCAGCATTCAGGAGGCTGAGACAGGAGGATCAGGGTTCGCGAACAGCCTCAGCTACTTAGTGAGGTCCTTCGTAACTCAGTGAGACCCTGTTACAAAAGGTCTTTGGAACAAAGTTGTTGATCTACTACTTGGGTCTCCTTGGAAACAAAGATTACTGTGATTTAAAACAAAACAAAGTGTGTAATGATGTTAGACATTTCTCCAGCCCTGGGGTACCAAAGCAGTTTGTCTATTCCTCTTGCTTCCTGAGCACACCTTGCCTTTTGTTCAAGGGTTATGGTTGTCCTTAGCAGACAAGGCCAGGGAGGAACAAGGCTATGCCATCTTGTTCAGATCAGAAGCATGCTATGTCTCTGCTATCATTGTTAGATATTAACTTTTAAAATATATACTCATTTGTTAAACATATTTATTTGTACCCATGTCTACACAATTCTATAAAAGGTGTATTGGTGACTTTTCTTTTATATGATATGGTGAGGCACTCCAAAGAGACAAGGAGGCCTTCATATGTACATGAATAAATTTCAATTATCTATCGCATATTTATATGATTATATATTCTTACGTATATCTCATAAATACGTGTTCACATGTAGATTTATGCAACTACTTACAAAACAAGGTTATTTATTTATGTATTTATTTTTGAAATGAAGATTGAACCCAGAGGTGTTCTACTTCCAAGTAATACCACCAGCCTTTTTTATTTATTTAATTTTTAAATTTTGAAATAGGGTCTCACTGAGTTGCAGAGGGCCTCACTAAATTGCCAAGGCTGGCCTTGAATCTGCAATCCTCCTGTCGCAGACTCCCAAGCACTGGGATTATAGGCATGTACCACCACATTTGGCTCAAATGAGGTTATTTTTGGGGAGGAAGCCATATGGCCCTTCCCAGAACTGACGACTTTAAAGATACCCCTCAAGCTGGGTGTGGTGGCTTATGCTTGTAATCACTGCATTTGGGAGGCTGAGACAGGAGGATATGGTTTAAGGACAGCCTCAGCTACTACTTAGTGAGGCCCTTTGCAACTCTGTAAGACTCCGTTTCAAAATAAAGAATAAAAAATAGGGCTGGGGGTGTAGCTCAGAGGTAGAATGCCCCTGGGTTCTCTCCCCAGTACCAAAAAATTAAATTAAAAAGTGTTTTGTATATTTTATTAACATATGAAACTGGAAGATAGTTACTGCTAGCATTGCTGTATATTTCCTTCCAACCTCTAAATAAATTAATAATGATAGATGTCGACACAGGAATCATACATTGCTAGGAGGTTTAGTAATGATAGTGGAACATTCTCTAATCTGCTGTTTCACCTGGGCACAGTGGCACATGCCTATAATTCCAGCTACTCAAGAGGCTGAGGCAGGAGAGCACCCCAAATTCCAGACCAGCCAGAGCAGCTTAGCAAGACCCTGCCTCAAAATTAAATAAATAGGGCTGGGCATGTAGCTGGGTGGTGCAGCACATGCCTGGCATGCTGGTGGTCCTAGGTCCAATCCCCAGTATTGAAAAAAAAAAAATCTGCCGTGTCCGGTGTTGTCTACCCAGGCACCTCTGAGGGGCACAGCTCTGAGCACCCCAGCACCACACCACACCTTTGCTGTTGCCTCCCCACCTAAGCAGGCTTTTTTTTTTTTTTTTTTTGGTGGTACTGGGGTTCCTGGAAGCCCTTCTACCTCCGGGCCACACTCCCAGACCTATTTTATATTTTTTGAAACAGGGTCTCTTAAACCAGCTCGGCTGGCTACGAACCTGCGCGATCCTCCTGTCTCCGCCTCCCAAGCGCGGGGATCACAAGCGTGCGCCACCACGCCCGGCTGAAGCAGGCACTTTTTTTAATTGTGATTCATACCTGGTATTGCAGTTAGAAGGGAAATGTATTGGTGTTTATCTCCTTATCTTGGATTTGGCCTCCTTAATGAACTATCTGCTTAAGAAGTTCGCCAGACTTGGGAACTGCTACCCCTTCATTGTCTAGACCTGATTCAGTTTCTAAAGTTTGGTCAGAGACAGGTGGAAGTTTCATGATAGCAAGGAGTGTGGAGTTCTTTTATTCCTTACCTGTCTAATGCTACTTAGGATTCAAGCATTCCTCTCCTTGCTTCCAGACCTCTTGTGAAGGAGGGTTTCCTTCAGATATTGCCATGAGGACCCTAATAGCTGTATGAAGGGGTCACCAGGACGCCTCTTATTACTTCCTTTGGGTTGGAAACTGTGTGTCCAAGGTTTCATCGTGCTTCAAGACTCTTGGGTTATATTATTTTCTCCTGCTGTAGAATATTTGATATTTTTGCTAATGATATTTAAAAGAACAAAGCATGTGGTCAGTGTCTACAAAATTTTTCTCTCACGGCGAAGTTTTTACTCTATTTTCCCCTTTCAACACTGAATTTATATCACTTATGTTTTTCTCTGCCTGTCTTTCTAGTAAGAATTGGGATGGCCATATCATTTGTTTATTTTTAAGGCTTTGGTCTGTCACTTGTATGATTTTTTTCCCTAACAACCATATATTTAGAAAAATATGGGCAATAATGTAATATTTAAATAGGATTTTGGAAAATCTGTCTCTTTTGCTCTTTCTTATAAATCAAGGAGTCATAAAACAAGCAGGGGGTGGTAGCGGACACTTGTAATCTCAGTACTTGGGAGGTTGAAACAAGAGGATCCCAGGTTTGAGGCCAGCATGCATTAGTAAGACCCTGTTTCAAAATTTAAAATCAAGCTGGGCGTGGTGGTGCACGCTTGTAATCCCAGCATTTGGGAGACTGAAACAGAAGGATTGCAGTTCATGAACAGCCTCAGCTATTTAGTGAGGCCCTCTGCAACTTAGTGAGACCCTGTTTCAAAATAAACACTAAAAAATAGGGCTGGGGGTATAGCTCAGTGGTAGAATGCCTCTGGGTTCCGTCCCTAGTACCTACCACAAACAAACAAATAAAATTTAAATAAAGGCAGGGTGTGGGGGGGAGATGGCTGGAGATGTAGCTCAGAGGTAGAACAACCCTAGGTTCAATCTTCAGTACCCCCCCCACAATCACAAATAAGGTTAACATTATATCTGCCTCTAATACCAGAAACTCGGGCAGCTGAGGCAGGAAGGTCGCCAGGTTCAAGGCCAGCCTGGAAAACTTTGTAGCTCCTGTCTTAAAATAAAAAATGCGCCGGACATGGTGGCATACACTTGTAATCCCCGCACTTGGGAGGCAGAGACAGGAGGATCGTGCAGGTTCAAAGCCAGCCTTGCTGGCTTAAAAGACCCTGTTTCCAAATAAAAATATAAAAATAGGTCTGGGAGTGTAGCCTGGAGGTAGAAGGGTTTCCAGGAACGCCAGTACCACAAAAATAACTAACTAACTAAATAAATAAATAAATAAATAAATAAGTAAACAAACAAATTTAAAAAAAATAGGACCGGGACAGAGTTCAGTGGTATAGTGTTCCTGGGTTCAATCCTCAGTATTGAAAAAAAAAAATCATAGCAAGGTTAAAATAAAAGCAAAGATGTTTTTTATGTGATTCTAAAACGAATTTGCAAGCCGGGCATGGTGTTGCATGCTTGTAATACCAGCATTTGGGAGGCTGAGACCGGAGGATTGCGGTTCACGGACAGCCTCAGCTACTTAGTGAGGCCATCAGCAACTCAGTGAGACCCTGTTTCAAAATAAAGAATAAAAAAAAATTGGGCAGGGGGTGTAGCTCGGAGGTCAAATGCCCCTGGGTTTCATCCCCAAAACCCGCAAAAAATAAAATAAAATAAAATAGATTTGCAAACCCAGAGATACAGGTTCAGTTAGAAGCCAAGCAAGTTTTCCATCAAGAGGAAGGAAGACTGGATTTTTAAAGGGGGTGGGGAGGAAGACAGTGGGGGTGAGGTGAAGCAACTTGTTTAAACAATTTTCAATTGGCCCTGTTACTTATATAAGTTGTTTGGAACAAAGTCAGAGTGGTGCTGGGGCAGTTTATATATTAAGCTATGCGTAATTGGTTGTCACGAGGATATGTCGGGGCTTACAAGTAAGCAGTTAAGTCTTTCCAGACAATCCGCAAGTCAGTAGAAGTGGCGTCTTGCAAGTGTATTCCTTCCAAACAGCATTTTTCACGGGGAAGTTAAAGATTAAGGAAGTTGTTTCTTTGAGGCAATCTGTTACCTGTCAAGTGTGATTTCTGAGAATCAGAGTCTTGCTCTCTCTCGAGCACCCAAACTGGATCCATCTTAGTTTTTATACCCCTATGTCTGTTCTGACCTCTCTTTTTCCTTAATTATGTTGATAGGACTTTCATAAGAGTAAAATGGCGTTTCATAGAAAATTTTAAAATAGATCTATAATATAAATAAGTGGGAGGAGTGTATATAATCTCAAGGTAACCACTCTTAACTATTTTTGCTTATTTTCTTTTAACATATGTTCTGAGATTGTTTTACATAAGGGGACCAATTTTAATTCTAATGTCTCCATTATATCATAGGCATTTTCCATCATTAAAAGTATTCATCGCGGGCCGGGCGTGGTGGCGCACGCTTGTAATCCCCGCGCTTGGGAGGCAGAGACAGGAGGATCGCGCAGGTTCGAAGCTAGCCCCGCGCGCTGGCTTAGGAGACCCTGTTTCCAAATAAAAATGCAAAAATAGGTCTGGGAGTGTAGCCCGGAGGTAGAAGGGCTTCCAGGAACCCCAGTACCGCCAAAAAATAAAAAAAAAAATTGAAAGTATTCAACAACATCATGTATAAATAACTGAATAACATTCCATTTCTTAATATTTATTTATTTATTTATTTATTTATTTATTTATTTATTTATTTATTTATTTATTTATTGGTGGTACTGGGGGTGGAACCCAGAGGCTTTCTACCTCCGGGCTATACTCCCAGACCTTTTTGTATATTTTATTTGGAAACAGGGTCTCACTAAGTTGCTGAGAGCCTCACTAAGTAGCTGAGGCTGGCTTCAAACCCGTGCGATTCTCCTGTCTCAACCTCCCAAGTGCGGGGATTACAAGCGTGCGCCACCACGCCCGGCTCCCATTTCTTAATATTAGACTCTAACTTAAAAAAGCTTTTATATTACTAATATGAATTTTTTTTCTTAAGTTACACAGTGGATCTTGGTTTTGGGGTATGTCTGAAACATATGGAAGACCCTCTTCCCCGAGTTTCTAATCAGTAAGAATTTAATCTAATCAAAAGAATTTCTATGTCTAACAATTACAGGTGATGTTGATGCTTCAGGCCCAGGAGCTAAGCTTTGCAGATCGCTGTAATAACAGAACATGTGAGGATCTGCTACAATCATTTCTGAGAAGCAATGCTTCTTCCTTTCACAGTTAAGTTAGATCTTCGATACTGTGTGTGTTGGGGGGGATAATGCTTATTCTGGTCTGAAAAGAGAGCGATGTCCACTAACGGGTTCTCTAAGACCTCTTTGTCATTGGCATTTGGGCGTCCATTTGTACTTACTGTGGAATCTTACTGATGTACTTATCCGGTTGACCCTGGCGCTACATCACCATACAGCTGGGCTCGTTTTGCTTTTAAGTCACCTGCTGTCATTTAACTCATTTCCTTTGCTGCTTTCCTTCCTGTGGAAAGCCTCTGACATCTGTCCCACATGCTCCTTTATGAAAGCAAAGGCTTGTCTTTTATCATTTTTATTTTTAACTTTCATGAGTCAACTACTCTTACCCTTTATAGAGTTGTGTTCGTCTCATGCCTTGCGTTTAAAAAATTACTTTAGACCATAATTCCTTGTGACTGCTCTTTTAAAAACTTCTTACTTTTAAGACACCTTTAACTACATTCTTTTGGCACTTATACTTAGGACTGAGCCTAATGTCAATACTCTCGGCGCTTGGCTTTTCACCTCATTGGCACCACCATGTGGTGAAATTGTGTATTGCACTAGAAAACTGGCAGACTCGGTGCCATTACTACTGCATTAACACCGCAGAGAGGTAACTTTGGAATTGAAGAGGTCTCATGACTTGGGAAAGCCTAAATAATCCTGCGACTCTAGCAACTACACAGCAAGATGGGAGGTAGTAAACATCAACGATTCAGTATTTGGACACTGGAGTCAACAAGAGTTCAAAGCCAGGCTCTGTCATTAGTTAGCAACGTGATCTTGGGTACACTGGTTCATCTCCATAAGCCTCAGTTTCCTCTTATGTAAAATGGGGACCCCATGAGCATCTATTTCATAGAAATGTTGAGAGGAACAGTTCATAGTATGATACAGTGAGCACCATGGCTGTAAATAGTAGACTGTTAATATTTGATTGTCAGAGATCCAAGGGAAGATGGTGGCAGCCGAAGAAGCAGTGGCAAACACGGGCGCCGAAAAGGACATGCATTCCTTGGAGAAGCCCTGGACACCAGATTTTGGTTTAATATCTTATTGGGATGACTTAAGGAGACATTTCCAGGCATGACTTCCTATCTAGAATACAGAAGAGAGAGTGGATAATGGCGGAATCAGAAGCAAGATGACAAGGAGGCACCCACCATGCAAAAAAAGTGATTTTTGGAAGAATACCCCAGAAGAGATTAGAGAAAAGACTGCTTCAGCCACACATGCTGGGAACTCTTAACAACAAACCTTGTAAGAAAAATGATCCGGACGTGGTGGAGGGAGCCCAGCAGTGCCAGGCGGGAAGCCCAGCCACGCATCCCGGGGAGCTCAGTGCGCCTGGCCGCCTCGCTCCTCTGTGCTGCGCTGGGGTTCTTGTTGTGCTCAGAACAGCAGATCTTTCTCTACGCGGTGAGGCTGTGGGCCTCCACTCATTGGAGGGGAGATAAAATTCATTGCTGCTGAGTGCTTGATCTCACAACCTCTTCAAAACACACATACTGTCTTCTCTTATTAAAAAATATTGGAGAGGGGCCAAGATGGCGGCAGTAGCAGCCAGATTTTGGGAGATGCAGACACATTCTATTCAATCCACCTTGAACTTTTGGAAAAAAAAATCTCTGCGAAGGGGGTCTGCTCCTGCTGCACATGCTTAAGAATTCTGGACAGCATACCATGTAAGAAAGGAGCTCAGCAGAGATCCAGGAGGAAGGAGGCGGTAGCAGGTGCAGCAGAGGCCAGTATTTGGGAGAGGCAGAGATCCAATCCAATTCACCTTGAACTTTCTAAGAAATCGCCTCACAGGTAGGCTGCTATGGCCACGCATGCTTAGGAATTCTGGACAACTTGCTGTGTGGGAAAAGTGTTTGGGAGAGAAGTGAGATGGTGGTAGTGGCGGCGATGGTGGCAGAGGTGGCAGCTGCAGCGGCAGTGATAACAGTGGCAGCAGAGGCTAGTATTTGGGAGAGAGGCAGAGATCTGATCCAATCCACCTTGATCTTTTGAAAAAATTGCCCCAAAGGCAGAATGCTACCACCGTGCATGCTCAGGAATTCTGGACAACATGCTATGTGGGAAAAGTGTTTGGGAGAGAATTGAGATGGTGGAGGCAGTGGCAATGGCAGCGGCCAGCATTTGGGAGAGGCAGAGATCTGATTCAGTCCACCTTGATCTTTTGAAGAAATCAACCCCAAAGGTAGAATGTTACCACTGCACATGCTCAGGAATTTGGGACACCATGCTGTGTGAATAAGGTGCTTGGAAGAGAACCAAGATGGCTGTGGCAGTGGCAGTGGTGGTCAGTATTTGGTAGAGGCAGAGATCCAATCCAATCCACTTTAAAATTTTAAAGAAGTGTCCTCAAAGGTTGACTGCTACTGCCGCACATGCTCAGGAATGCTGGAAAACATAGTGTATGGAAAAGGTGCTTAGGAGAGAACTGAGATGGCAGTGGCAGCAGCGGTGGTTGTGGTGACCAGTATTTGGAGGGGCAGACAGATCCAGTCCAGTCCACCTTGAACTTTTGAGGAA
This sequence comes from Muscardinus avellanarius, assembly GCF_963383645.1. Classification (NCBI taxonomy): domain Eukaryota; kingdom Metazoa; phylum Chordata; class Mammalia; order Rodentia; family Gliridae; genus Muscardinus; species Muscardinus avellanarius. The sequence continues at coordinate 17,735,468 of NC_137791.1, forward strand.
ATCTCCCCCAAAGTAGACTGCTCCTGCGACACATGCTCGGGAATTCTGGACAACATGCTAAGTGGTAAAAGGGTTTGGGAGGTATCAGAGGGAGCCCCGCATAGCTGGGATGGGCCACCACACTGCGTGTTTTGGGTGACATCAGCCCTCATGGCCACCACACTCCTCTGTGCAGAGTGGGAGGCCAGGGTGCACGTGGAGCAGTAGAGCCTGCTTTCTGAAGTAAAGCTGTGGACCTCTGCCTTTGGAGGGAAGACAAAATTCATTGCCACTAGGTATTTGGGGTCCCAGCTTTTGCAAAAGACATGTACCGATTTCTCATATTAAAAAAAATGGAAGAACACCAGGCATGGTGGCCCACACTTGTAATCCCCTCACTTGGAAGGCAAAGACAGAGGATTGCGCAGGTTCAAAGCCAGCCTCACTGGCTTAAGAGACCCTGTTTCCAAATAAAAATATTTTAAAAATTAGGTCTCCAGGAGTGTAGCCCAGAGGTAGAAGGGGTTCCAGGAACCCCAGTACCACCAAAAAAAAAAAAAAAAGAAAGAAAAAAAGGAACATCGGTAGACGACCTGCTCATAGTGACAGAGACCAGAGCCCATTGCATAGCAAGGCCAGTGCCAGGGCCTCTGAGGCCAGGATAGGAGCCTGCTGGGCGGCGAGGCCTGTGCTGGGGCCAGCGAGGCCGGGATAGGAACCTGCCTTAAGGCAACGATAGTGCGGGGCCAGCGAGGCTGGGATTGGAGCCTGCCGTGAGGCAAGGCCGGTGCTGGGGCCAGCGAGGCTGGGACTGGAGCCTGCCAAGGGGTGAGGCCAGTCTGGGGCTTCCGAGGTCAGGATGGGAGCCTGCTGAGGGGTGAGGCCAGTGCTGTGGCCAGCGAGGCTGGGATCGGAGCCTGCAGTGAGGCAAGGCTAGTGCTGGGGCCTCTGAGGCCAGAATCAGAGCCTGCCATGAGGTGAGGCCAGTGCTGGGGTCAGTGAGGCTGGGATAGGAGTCTGCCTTAAGGTAAGGCTGGTGCTGGTGCCTCCGAGACCAGGATCAGAGCCTGCCATGAGACAAGGCTGGTGCTAGAACCAGCGAGGCAGGGATCAGAGTCTGCCTGGTGGCCAGGTTGGTGCCGGGGCCTTCAAGAGTGGGATAGGAACTTGCAATGAGGCATACACAGAGAAGTATCACAGAAAATAAAAAATCAGATGCTTTGCCTAATACGCAAAAACTAGGAAGAAATGGGTAATAGGAGGAAATCTAGTTGAAGAAAGGGCCCTATGGAGGAGCAATTAAGGTGACCTATCAGAGGGGATAGGAGGGGGGAAGATGGAATCTCTTTAAAGCACATGATGTACGTAAACAAATATATCAAAGTTAATCACCAATCAAGCATGGGATCGAGGGAGGGGGAGGGAATGGGATGGGGACTGGGTAAAGGCTAATTGGATGATGTGTGCTTGGATATCCTCACAAGTCTTGTATCCCATTGAGATGTTTGACTACAGTACACCAATAAAAATATAATAAATTTAAAAAATTATTGTCTTTATATATTCAATCCCAGAATAGAAAAAGCTTCAGAAAAGAAGACTTCCCCTAAGAGTTTAGAAAATGAGCTAGGCATGGTGGTGCACCCTTGTAGTCCCAGCATTTGGGAGGCTGAGACTGGAGGATCATGTTTCACGGACAGCCTTAGCTACTTAGTGAGGCCCTCTGCAACTCAGTGAGACCCTGTTTCAAAATAAATAATTAAAAAATAGGGCAGGGATGTAGCTTAGAGGTAGAATGCCCCTGGGTTCCATCCCCAGACCCGCAAAAAGAAAGAAAATGATATCCAAATGTTATGATTAGTTTTAGAATGATCAGAGTATCATGAAATTAAAAAAAAAAAAAACCTGCCAAAGGTAGAACTGAAAAAAAATTCAGTAAAGACATTATTTTAGAGAAAAAGGAAGGAAACTTCTAGAAAGGTCTTCTAAACTCTATCAAGTAAAATTTGAAAATTAATTTTGTTAAATAAAGTATAATTAAATAAATAATCATAGGGAGGAGTAAATTAAAACATTTTTTATTTTTGTGGTAGTGGGGATGGAACCCAGGGACACTCTACCTCCCAGTGACACCCCCCAGCCATATTTTTTATTTTTTATCTTAAAACAGGATCACACGAAGTTGTGGAGGGCCTCACTAAGTAGCTGAGGCTGGCTGCAAAACGAGATCGTCCTGTCTCACCCTACCAGTACTGGGATTACAAGCATGCACCATCACACCCAGAAGAAATAATTTTATTAGAATCAGACAAGAGATATTCAAAATCCGTGAGTTGAGGAGAGCATGTGAGGTTTTCCCCGCCTACTCTTCAGAATCCTGCATCATCACTGAGTAAAGAGAGTCAGCGTGCCAGAACCACAGTCTTACACTCAGCTTCCAGACTAAAGCTTCCCCGGATAGTTAGCATTGTTCAATGAATTTTTGTTATGCGATTATGCAAATGTGGTCTACACTCATTATCTTTCTGCTTATTAAATTCATCAAAAGCTGTCCAGGAACAGATTTTCTGTTTTGTCTACTACACCCACCACTCTTGTTCCCAGACTTTTCGTCAATGTACTCAGTCTGTGAGGGAAGGAAAGCAAGAAATGGGAACAATTTAATGGAATTTTAAATATGCCGTAACTCTGTTTCAGTACAATATTCAAGGATGGAACAGCCGTGTGCAGTGGCTTCCAGCACACTCCGGCTCCAGCTCCAGCCGAGTTAGCACGGCTGGATTGAAGGTGGCGCTAACATCTTCATAACCACGTCCCATGTGTACCAGCTGGCTGTACAGAGAAGAAAAATGTCTCCACGTCCACCTGAGCTTCTGAGGCCAGCAATCTGGAAAATCTATGCCTTTGTTTACTGTTCTTATCCTATGGTTTCATTAATTATTAATTTTAGTAGATTTTGAAGATTTTTTTACATGGGCAGTAAGTAGAGACAATTAATTTAGTAGGTTTTTTTTTTTTTTTTTTTTTTTTTGCGTGTCTGTGGAGGGTCTCACTAAGTAGCTGGGGCTGGTTGTGAACCTGTGATCCTTCTGTCTCAGTCTCCCAAGTACTGGGATTACAAGTGTGTGTCACCATGCCCGGCTTTTAGTAGTATTTAAAACATATTCTCCACCCCCAGGCAGACCACTATGAAGATAGAAAATTCTAATTTTCCTTTCTTTTTAATCTTTACAACTTTTAATTAAGTAAAAGACTGTGAGAACCTGATGTGAAGTTAAATAGACTTGGTGAAAACAGCTTTAATATGTTCCCATTTCTAGGATGACTTCACCGGTAAGCATGACAAGCTATTGGTCTTTCATAGATATCTGCTATAAAATGTTCTCTTTTATTTCTAGTTTTGTGATGATGATGATGATGATCCGGTACTGGGGACTGAACCCAGGGACATTCTACCTCTAAGAGACATCGCCAGCCCTTTTATATTTTGAAACAGGTCTCTCTAAGTTACTGAGGTTGGCTTCGAACTTGCCATCCCATCTCATCCTCCCGAGTATTGGAATTATGGACCTGCGCCACCATGCCCAGCCTCCTTTATTAATGCGGCAAATTATATTGTTTGGTTTATTAATATCAGGCATTTGGCGATAAACTCCACTTGGCCATTTTCTTTTGTCTTTTTTCTATGATGCTATATTCATTTTACTAGTATCTTACGTAGGAATTTTGCAGTAATATTCAAATTTTTCCTCTGTGACTTTTTTTTTTTTTTTTTTTTTTTTTGCAGTACTGGGGATGGAACCCAGGGGCATTCTATCTCTGAGCTATACCCTCAGCCCTATTTTTTATTCTTTATTTGGAAACAGGGTCTCACTGAGTTGCAAATGGCCTAAGTAGCTGAGGCTGTCCGTGACTGCGATCCTCCTGTCTCCGCCTCCCAAATACTGGGATTACAAGCAGCGCCTCCCTACCTGGCCTCCTCTGTGATTTTTTTTCTTCTTCTAATGTATTTGTAAGTTTTCCTTTGAGGGTTATGCTACCATTATTCACCTCCCGATTTTCTATGTGTTTTTTAGATGTCTGACAGATTTTACAAGTGGAAGTATCTGGGCCTAGAGGTTTTTTTTTTTTCTTTCTGTAAAGTATTTCTAAATGATGTATATCTGTAACAGATATACTAGGACTCAGACTTCCTACATCTTCAGTTTTTGTAAGTTTTTTGAAAAACTTATTTATTCTGTTACCAAGTTTTTTTGAATATTTAAATGTGTGTAACATTCCCATTTTATGGTTTCATTTAGGGATTTTTGACCGTGGCATTATTGGTATCTGTGGCCGTGGGGACTGTCCTGGACCCTGCAGAAGGTACAGCTGTTTCCCTAGAGTCACTCACTCCACCCAAAGCTAAGAACAAGTGATTGAGACACCAGCACTGTCTCTGGACATCGACAAACATTCCCAAGGGCAAGAAGCCACTGGTAAGAACCAGAGGTTCCTGTTGTAATGTCTGTGGACTCCTCAGCAGTCTTCCCTTCTAGATAACTGGTAATTTGTCTCCTTTAATTCGACTAGTTTCGTAGGTTGTACAAAAACAGGCTATGCACTGGACCCAGCCTGTGGAACACAGCTTGCAGGCTATGACCTAGACCGTTCATTCTTTTTTCCTTTCCTAATAAAGGCACGCAAAACCACATTTTTCTGTAAGAATACTTTAGCTATAGTCCATAGATTCTGAAATGTTATGATCAATATCGGCCAACTTAACGGTTATCGAGAACATGTAATTATCTAGGAGATAACATGATCATTAGGTGCTATGCTAATGAAGTGGCTTGCAAATGCACTTTTGATTCTGTCAGAAATGAATAACGAAAGGCGGGGCGTGGTGGCGCACGCTTGTAATCCCCGCGCTTGGGAGGCAGAGAGAGGAGGATCGCGCAGGTTTGAAGCCAGCTGCGCACGCTGGCTTAGGAGACCCTGTTTCCAAATAAAAATGTAAAAAATAGGTCTGGGAGTGTAGCCCGGAGATAGAAGGGCTTCCAGGAACCCCAGTACCACAAAAAAAAAAAAAAAAAGAAATGAATAACGAAGAACAACGTCCATGTACCTACACGAGAAAATGTAGTTAGTTGCACAAATTAAACATACTCTCCCAACGAGGTGATAAATTGATACCGACACCCATAGACTGGCAGTAATACTCTTTTTTTGCTCTTCTCATTAGAAATGCCAGTCTGCAATATTCAAAACACTTATCAAAAGGAGAAAACTCCTGTGTTTACTGTGCTTCATTTAGCATTGACTTACTGCCACCTGCTGGGAGGCAGAAATGGGTTTCCAGCGTCCTTAGAAGGTGAAGAGTGATGACCTCAGAGGTTGTAAGACTTTGCCTAGCTTGTAAAACTAAACATATTATAGATACTTTGGGGCTGGAAAAAAAATCAGTAGTTAGAATGATCTGCCTATAAAATGATCTGCCTAGTTAAAAAAAATCGGGTCTGCACATAAAAATAAAGAGTGCATTCTTTTTCATCTAAGAGAATTACATAGCATATTTACATTTCCCACAAAGTGGTTTACAAGAAGTTCCTTAAAATGATAAACTCAAGTTATATGTTTAAAGTAAAGGTAAGCCAGGTGTGGAGGCACCAACCTTGTAATCCTAGTACTTGGGAAGCTGAGACAGGAGGATCAAAGGTTTGAGGACAGCCTCAGTAAATAGTGAAACTCTTATCAAGCTAGTAAGACCTGTTTTCAAGTAGAAATAAAAATAGGGTTGGGATGCTGGGCATGGTGGCGCATGCTTGTAATCCCTGCGCTTGGGAGGCTGAGACAGGAGGATCACACGGGTTCGAAGCCGGCCTCAGCTACTTAGTGAGACCCTATTTCCAAATAAAATATAAAATATGTCTGGGAGTATAGCCCGGAGGTAGAAAGCCTCTGGGTTTTACCCTTAGTACTACAAAAAAAAAAAAAAATAGGGTTGGGGGTAGCTTGGAGTTGGTACTGGGTTCAATCCCCAGTATCGCAGAAACAAATAATTAAACGTAATTAACCACTTGACTGGGGTTAAATGGAGAAATGTAACCAACCACTACTAAAGATGAGTGTGAAGTATTGCAAAATCTAATGGAAATGATGGCTGTGGTAGGCAGAATGAGGGCCCTCGAAGACCTCCAGGCTCTCCTCCGTGGCCCAGAGGATGGAGCCAGGAGCCCAGAGAGAACCAGAACCTCAGAGGATTATTCCTAGGCTTGCCACATAAATGGAGACTGTCTGAATGGCTTTGGTTAAGGCTGACAACTTCACCCCATCACCCCATTTTCTCCTTTTCCTCTACAGAAATGGCTGTAACTGAGATCCGATGTCTGCTCCAGTATGGGGAGCAGAGAACTCATTTTCTACCTTCACAGGTCCAGATGGAAAGGAATTTTGTCCCGGGATAGATTATACATAGAGCCATGTCCATCTCTAATTTAGATGATCTCATTTGGAACTTTTGAGGTTTAGATGAGGTGCGGTAATGTTGAGAATTTGAGGACGACAATTTGGAGACATGAAAAGACATGGATCTTTGGGGGGCTGGAGGGTGGATGGTGGTAGGGAGAATCCTTCTGCCCATTCCTAAAAATTTCTATATCTTCAAATCACCAAAACCTGTGAATATGCTACCTTATAAGGCAAAGAGGATTTATAGGTATGATGAAAGTTAAGGATCTTGAGATGGAAAGAAATCCTTGTTTATCTAGGTGGACCCAATCCTTAAATGTAGAAGCTTTAACTGATGCTAGCAGCTTTATAGATGAAGGAGAGTCATAAACCAAGCAATGTGAGTGACCTTTAGAAGTTGGAAAAGGCAAAGAAACATTCTTCCCTACAATCTCTAGAAAGGAATGAAGTCTGTTAACATCCTATGCTCAGTGAAGCTCATGTTGGACTTCAGACCTGTGGAACTAATTTGGGGTTCGGGTGTTTGTTTGTTTGTTTGTTTTGGGGACTGGAGAATGAACTCAGCAGAGATGTATCTCTACTGTTGAGATACATCCTCACCCCTTTTTATTTTGAGACAAGCTTTCTTGCTAAGTTGTTGAGACTGGCCTCTGACTTGTGATCCTCCGGCCTCAGTCTCCCGAGGCATGATCTTCCACACCTAAGTTTTACTTGATTATTTTTGACTTTCCTTTCCAATTTCCCAAATGTAAGCTCTGTGTGGGAAGGGATGCCATCAGTATCATCGAAAACTGTATCTTCCACAGTCTAGTACGGTTGGCCTTCTGTATCCAAAAAAATTGCACCTGTAGTGAACATGCATATAAACTCTTTTTATTGTCATTATTCCCTATATAATAGTTTTTCATAGCACTTACATTGTATTAGGTATTATAATAATGTAGAGATGATTTTTTTTTTTTTTTGGTGGTACTGGGGTTCCTGGAAGCCCTTCTACCTCTGGGCTACACTCCCAGACCTATTTTATATTTTTGAAACAGGGTCTCTTATGTTAGCGCAGCTGGCTTCGAACCTGCGCGATCCTCCTGTAAGTGTGGGGATTACAAGCGTGCGCCACCACGCCCGGCTTTAGAGATGATTTTAAGTACACAGGAATGTATGCAAGTTATATGCAAATCCTTGGGCATATTGAAATTTTTGTAACCTAAGGGGGTCCTTGAACCTGTCTAGTGCCTGGCACATCATAACCATTCCATATCTATTGAAACGAATGAACAATAAAATATTGTAGCTTACTGACAGGTTACATGAATTCATTATGTAAAATTTCTAATGCAATACACACAGCACCAAGTCATGCTCATTAGATAACACACATTAACATTACTTTGGCTGGTAAATGGGCCTCCATTTACAAATTCAATATCACGCCTTTAAGGGTGAAGTGATTTCTCAAGTGACTTCCTATAGTTTTTGGATATGGTACATTATTTCTTAAGGTCAGATTATAAAAAGTCTATTATATAGATTAATTTTGTTTTCTTATAAATAAACGTAATCAATGTTTTCTTATATGATGACTGCTAATGCAATTTGTTCTCAACTTTTTTTTTTTTTTTTTCAGTGCTAGGGATGGAACCCAGGGGCATTTTACATCCTAGCTACACCCATAGTGTGATTTTTTATTCTTTATTTTGAAACAAGGTCTCACTAAGTTGTGGAGGGCCTAAGTAGCAGAGGCTGGCTGCAAACCTGCCATCCTCCTGTCTCAGCCTCCCAGGAATGGGATTACAAGTGTGCACCACCATGCCTGGCTTATTCCCAACTTTTTATTTTGAAAAATTTCAAACTTACAGAAAGTTAAAATAACACTCATACTAGTCATCTGAACTACCAGTTGTTAACATAATGCCATATTCTCTTTCTCTCTTTTTTAAAGACAGGAAGGTCTGGATTATCTGAAAGAAATTTACAGAGCAGACATTATAACCTCAGTCCTAAGTACTTCAGCATACACCTTTTAAAAACAAAGGATTATTTTAATAACAACAGCATTATCATTCCTGAGATATTTAAGTCAATAATGTATTATAATTCCATGTTTACATTTCTAAAATCCTTAATTCTATTCAGTATAGTTCACAGTTGCTTTAAAGATGGATCAGTCTTCTTTTTTGTTTGTTATTATTGCCTTTCATGATTCTGACATTACTGAAAAGTCCAGAGAATCACATTTTTATTTATTTATTTATTTTTTTGGTGGTGCTAGGGATGGAATCCAGAGGCTTCCTACCTTTGGGCTACACTCCCAGGCCTATTTTGTATTTTATTTGGAAACAGGGTCTCACTAAGTAGCTGAGGCTGGCTTCAAACCTGTGTAATCCTCTTGTCTCAGCCTCCCAAGCGCAGGGATTACAAGCGTGCGTCACCATGCCCAGCTCAGAGAATCACATTTTAAATTTACTTTAATGTTTCCTCATGGTGAGATCTGACTAAACATTGTGGAAGGAAAGCTACATAGATGTACTTCTCATAGTCTCATGATACAGGTTCATGTATTCTCCAGTACTGGTGATGCTGGAACTTTTTTTTTTTTTCCCGGAAGCATCTATTAATATTTTACAAGATTAATGTTCCATGGAATACATTTTCGAGAACACCTGAATAACTTATGAAAGCAACATGCACTAGTGTTTTATTAGTTTGGAGAATCAAAAGGAGGTAAGGATTAAAAATCAGTTTTGAAATGAACAAACTCCCTCATTTACTAAGAAAACGCAAACTGACATTTTATAATATGTAACCTCTATCAAAAAAGGAAAAAAAAAACACTGAACAGATAAGCCCAAGCTTAAAGACAAAGAACATATTATCCCACATCCCGTCCTTACTGTGCATTCAATAGCTGAGAGTAGAGAAGTCGAACTTCTTTCCACAAGGCTCGCACTACATCTGCTTCATTTAGACTTGTGTTTAATTTTCTGTAATTGACTGTTCTTGGGTTTGCAATTACTCTTTGTGTAAAAGTCCCAATAATAATATTAATAACGAAAATGCTAAAGAAGACCAGTAATTCATTTAATTGTTGTGTGTTCAGTACAAATCAATCTATATCAAATAGTTGAGAGGGGCTAAAACCTCCAAATGTATGCAATTATGCGTATTCTATGTGAGGATTGAGGTCTGGATCCCAGATACTAACTATAACAGGCTCCTGTTGATGAACATTTCTACTTGTCATAAGCCGATCCTGGCTTTTGTTCATGGATGCTATGTTCATACTTCGTAGCAAACATTTGGGACCGTAGGTTTTCTCTAAAAATCCTAGACTAGCATACAACGGTTCTCTTACCTATTACATCTTTTTTTTTTTTTTTTTTTCTGTACTGGGGAATGAACCCAGGGGCATTTTACCCCCGCGCTACACCCCCAGCCCTACTTTTTATTCTTTATTTTGAAATACGGTCTCACTGAGTTGCAAAGGGCCTAAGTAGCTGAGGCTGGCCATGAACCGTAACTCTCCTGTCAGCCTCCCAAATGCTGGGATCACAAGCGTGCGCCACCACGCCGGCTCATTCAATAGTTTTTTTTCAACTTGGTTACCATCCCTCCTCGCAGTGAAAGCAAATACTGTTCTTGTTGGTTTTCCCCCTCGGCTGCGGCGCTGTGAGTCCTTCAGCCATTCGAAACCACGGTTTAAAAACTTAAAACTGTATTTGGAGCTGACGTGCAGCACTGATTCCAACAGGTTGCAAACCGCTTTGCAGAGTCCTACTTTTCACCAGTTTACCAAACCAGACGACTGGCGCCCTGCCCCGCGCCCGAGCGTCCAGGAGCAGGAGGGCTCGAGCTGAGCTGCACTCGGGGAAGCGCGGGAGGCCGGCCCGGAGGGGACGCCGCCACCGCCAACTCCCGAGGCGGAAGGTTCAATCTGAGGCCGATTGAACCAAACTTCCCAAAGCCAAAACTACCCTAAAGGCAGTAAGCACCCGCACCTTCCGCGGTCCCCTTCCCGGGGACTCTGGCGCCCGGGGACATTTATGCCCCATAACCTGCAGCCACGTCGCCTCGGACACTGCCTCAGCCCCATCTGAACCACGCCCCGGACCACGCCCCCAGGACACGCCTTCTGACCACGCCCTCGGCCACGCCCCATCAAACGTCACCGGCCGCCGGCAATGCGCCTGCGCGCCGCCCCTCGGGCGGAAAAGGCGGGGAGGAAGGGCGGAAGGGGCGGAGCTTTCGTGGCCTCGGGAGGGTGAGTGCGGGGCGCGGGTGCGCGCGGCGTCCGGGATTCGGGCTGGTGAGTCCTCGGGCTGCCGGCCTGGGGTCAGACCCGATGTCAGGGGCGCCCCCTGGAGGATTGAGGGGGCGAGGAGGATGATTGAGCTGGATATGTCAGGGAGCCTGGATGTGTGCGGACCCTCAGGCACCGGCAGATCGATTCAGAGGAATCAATTCTTGGAAAGGAAGAAAGGCCTCATAAATATTGTTTTATATAATTGTCATCCTCTTGGCAGCTTTGTGCCACGGGAAAGTGGCTTCCGCGAGCTGTCCATTGTCGCTGTTACACTTGGCGAATGGTTAACATGAGGCCGGTAGGAGGAAGGCGCCATAGTCCACCAGGGTGAAATTAACATTCATTTTGAGGGGAATAAAATCAGAATCTAAAAGTAGGGTTCGAAGTAAAAGTCACAAGCAGTAGTCTGTCGAATACTGCGCCCAGGCAGGGACTAGATGTATTCCAGCTAAGGACATGATGTCTTCAAATATGTATTTCTCCTTGGAAAATGAAAGACAACCTAAGTCAAAATAATATGGTAAAATTTTGTCATACCTTTTTTTAAGAGCCGTGCTCTCATATTTTGGAAAAACAAATAAACAGACTATTAAAAGTTTTTCAAGTTGGTAGAATGCCAAGTTTCTGGGAAAACTTAAAACATTGAGGGGTGGTCTACAATGTCCAGAATATTTTTTTACATAGTAAACACTTGCTTTTTGCATCTTGGGAAATAACATTTCAAAAGCAACCCTTTTAAGGGTCGTATTTCTATTAGGAGAGACAAAGAAACACAAAAAGTTACATAACCATAAGAAACCCTGTCAAGCTGGGTGTGGTGCCGCACCCTTGTAATCCCTGTGCTAGGGAGGAGGAGACAGGAGGATCGCAGGAGACAGGAGGATCGGTGGGGCCTTAAGAGACCCTGTTTCCAAAAACAAAAAAGTATAAAATAGTGTAGCCCGGAGGTAGAAGGGCATCCAGGAAACCCAGTAACACACACACACACACACACACACACACACACACACACACACACACACAGAAGAAACCATGTCAAAAAGAAAACCTATATAACTTGAATAGGAAAGAGTTGTGAGGACTTGAAGCTTGCTGCTTACTGAGTGTTTGCCTTGTGAGACTGTGAGCTCTGTTACAAAGATCTCCTTTTCTGCAACACAGGCCAAAATATATATGTTTTTATGTAATTTTGCTTGATTTTTAAAATGTAAGCGGCAAGCAGTTAACACACATCCTCTGTGGGCCAGGTTTGTGATTTATGCAAATTGTCTAAGTACTCAGAAGGGATTGGAATTAGAGAATGGAGAAAATTCTGAAGACTGGGGTTATTGGGAAAGAATTGGAGAACACAGGGGAATTTGGGCAGGGTAGAACAGTACAGGTGAAGCCGGGCACGGTGGCGCACGCTTGTAATCTCTGTGCTTGGGAGGCTGAGACAGGAGGATCGCGCAGGTTCGAAGCCAGCCTCAACTACTTGGGATCTCAGCAACTTAGTGAGACCCTGTTTCCAAATAAAATACAAAATAGGTCTGGGAGTGTAGCCCAAAGGTAGAAAACCTCTGGGTTCCATCCCCAGCACCACCAAAAAAATAAAATAGAACAGTAGAGGTGTTATAGAAGGGGAAAGACACACAGGTAAGTAAAGCCTGGAGTTGGAAAAGTAAGTGGTAGGTTTGGAAAGGTGAGTATAAGACATTTGGGGGAAGCTCTACACTCCTAGATAAAGAAGACTGGACTTTGTCCCTAGGGCAGTAGTTCTCAAACAGCCTACTTTAGAATTGACAGAAAGGCTGAGTAAAACATGTTTGAGCCCCATGTCACAGTTTCTGATTTAGAAAGTCTGGAACGGGGCCTGAGAATTTCCCTTTCTCATCAGCTATCAGATGCTGCCATTCTGGTCACACTTGAAGAATCGCTATCCTATGGTGTAGGGATCTGTGCAGGAATTTGAGAAGAGTAAGGAGACCATGTCACTTTTTTATTTGCTATGAAGTCTGAGGAAACTGGGGAAGGAGCAAAGCTTCTGAAGGAGACCATATCACTTCTTTATTTGCTATGAAGTCTGAAAACACTGGGGAAGAGGAAAGCTCCTTTAGAATCTGCATCTGCTTGATGCCATCCCCTGTGCCAGGCGCTCTCGGGCACACTCTCCTTCATACTCACTGTTACCCTCCTTCATAGATCTGAATGTTTCCATTTTGCACAGGAAGAAACTGCGAGACTATGAGAGGTTACCAAGGAAACGTCAAAGCTGCTCACTGACCCACCTCAGACCATGCAGATTTGAACGAGGGCGGTAGCAAAACGTTTAATAATGATGAAATGTAGGAAAATAAGAGACTTCTCCTGCAAAATGAATACCTAAAAGTAGAATTGGGAAATCTGAGTCTTACTGGCCACATGATGAAAGATAAAATGGACAGAGAACATTCGAGAATCTCGGCATGAATTCAGTATGTGTTCTACATTACTCTTATGTAACAATGACCTACTTAAAGCCTATTGAAAAGTTGCTTACTTAAAAAGTCATTCTATTCTACAAAAACTTCCTGAAATCATTTGAAAGGAGACAGCAAAGCCTTCCGTAAGGGGTGGTGGGGGATGGTGAATAGATCCACGGCATCTGCCAGCTTATCTTCAAATCAAAAGTGATTAGCATTGAGAAATGGAAACACATGGGACAACACTGAATTGCCTGTATGAATTGTGCTGCACCGCAGACACTGACCTAATGTATTGATTTTGGAAATTCTGTATGCTTTCTCTTGCCAGAGTAGTTATTGAAATTGAGAATGTTCATTGGATCAATTTCAAGACACATATCCCAAGTCAGACTGGCTGCTGCCGAGGCAGACTTTTACTGAAGAAAAACATCCATATATTGAAATCAGGCTTTAAAAAGAAATCCTTAAAGTAAATAAAGATATTTATATATAATTTTTATATATTTTCTGTGCAATCTAGAAAGTATATGTTCTCAAAACGTCAAGTAATCAGTGTAAAGGCGTTGTTGTGGGCTGGTATAAAGTTCGAGCACGCCTTTGTTCATTTATTCTGTGAGCAATAAACCGTGCTGTGAGTATAAAGATAACTCATGGTCTAGAAAAGACTGCCGTCTTAGGAAATGACCACAGAGCAGTGTGGTGAGCTGTACAGTGAGGAATGCGGCCAGCACACAATGGCCAGAGGTAGAAGTGAGATGAAAGTCCAAGGAAAGGAAGCCCAGGAACATCGTAGAGGAGTCTCTGGAGTTGGCTCTTGAAGGCCGAGAAGGAATCTGTGGGCCGATTAAAGGAGAAGACATTGGCGCCAGAAAGAACGCCATAGATGACAAGCCACTGTGTCTGAGAGAGTAGTCTTCTGGGCCTGTGTCAGGTCGGAATGGTTACGGCAATGTGGTAGAAGTGGAGGGAGGTTAGGAGGATATTAGAGAGATGGGCAGGTGCACTCTAAGAGCATGACGCACGTACACAGTGACTGTCCTGGCGGGGTCGCAAACTCGATGGTCACCAGGAGTCCTGCCTGGCCTGGATGTCAGTGTACTTCAAGGCTATAGGTTCTCAATAAATATTTACTGAGTGAATGAATAGCTAGATCACAGAAAAACATTTTTTTCTTCCTCCTGTGGTACTGGGGATTGAACCCAGGCATTCTACCTCTGAGCTATACCCCCACACCTGTTAATTTTTTACTTTGAAACAGGGTCTCACTAGGTTGCTGAGAATTTTGCTACATAGCTGAGGCTGGCCTCAAACCTGCTATCCTCCTGTCTCAGCCCCCCATGTACTGGGATTACAAGTGTGCACCACTGTACCTGGCTTTCCTTTTAAGTGTTTTAAGTAGAGGAACAATAGATCATGAGGATAGGTGGTGGTGTGGAAGGTGAATTATTAACATCGGAGAGTGGTTATAATAGATTTGTGGTTGTCCGATTGTAGGTTATACTCATCGATGAGTTTCACTCTATAAAAAATAGAAAAGACAATATTAGAGTATATCATGTATTATAGGGGTAAGTATTATTTGGGGAAATATTTGTTCCAGTTAATATTGATGGAACATTTGTTCCAGTTAATATTAATTGATGTAAATGTATTTCTTATGGAATGCAGTAAAATCTCAAAACCTATTACAGTAGAGAAATGTAGGAGTTTGGGGGAAGAGGAGAGAATGGATATAAAAGATATTTTTGAGGAAAAAGTGTGAATCTTATCTTTTTTATTGTTTTGGCAGTACTGGGGATGGAACCCGGGGCATTTTCCCTCCTAGCTATACCCCCAGCCCTATGTTTTATTCCTTATTTTAAAACAGGGTCTCACTGAGTTACAGAGGGCCTCACTAAGTAGCCGAGGCTGTTCGCAAACAGTGATCCTCCTGTCTCGGCCTCCCAAATGCTGAGATTACAAGCGTGCGCCCTCCGCAACTTAGTGACAAAAAGGGGGTGATATGATTCTGGACTCCTTAATGTTATCATGGGATTACAAGCGTGCGCCACCACGCCCGGCTTATTCTTTATTTTGAACAGGGTCTCACTAAGTTGCAGAGGGCCTCACTAGGTAGCTGAGGCTGGCCACAAACTTGCAATCCTCCAGTCTCAGCCTCCCAAGTACTGGAATTACAGTCCTGTGCCAGGCATCTGCACAGTTTTAATTCCTTTTTTGCCATGTAATATAACATGTACATAGGTTCCAGGAATTCAGACACGAACATCCTTTGGGGACCATTATTCTGTCTACCAACCTAACAGTATGCTGCTTTTTAAAAAATCAGAAGCATATGGTCTGCCACAAAACAGCATAGAAACACCACAAGATTACTCATCTATGGGTGAATTTATAAACATATATATATATATATATATATATTTATATGTGTGTATGTATAGACATATATACACATATATAGAGAGAAAGAGTGTGTGTATATAGATGCATATGTAAAGTATTATGAAAAAGTAGAGTTACCTCCTCTATCTCCAATCTCTTTTTTAGTAAACTAATTTGGTCTCATGGAGTATATGTGTGTTATTAGGGATTGAATCCATGGGCATTGTACTTCTGTACACTGCCAGCCATATTACATTTTTTAAATTTTGAACCTGGGATTCTCCTGATTCAGCCTTCCAAGTATTGTTATTACAAGCAAGCCTACCACACCTGACATGATCTCATGAATTTAAATGACATCTTAACAATGATGGTTTCCAAATCTAAGCCTTAGCTCGGATTTCTCCCCAGAACCTAAGGTTGATAGATGCAGCTACCAACTCAGTAGCCTGTATGGATATGTAAGAGGCCTCATTTTATTTTAATTAAAATTTTAATTGATACATGAAACATAAAAGTTATACATAACAATGGAGTGCCATGTGATGTTTTGATGTAGGTTTACATTCTGTAGTGCTTAACTAGTCCTCTTTTTTGTATTTTCAGTCCTGGGAACTGAAAATACCTGGCACTCTGTCACTGAGCTGCTCCTCAGCCCTTTTTATATTTTGAGACAGAGTTTTGCTAAGTTATCCAGGCTGGCCTCAAATTTGCAATCCTCCTACCTTATCCTTCCATACTTAATGTATTAGAAATAAAATTTCTCATTATACATCTTACCTCTGACAGTTTTCCCAGCTCATTAAAGGACAAGGCCATCTTTTGGTGGCTCAGTACAAAAGCTTTGCTTCGTCCTTGACTCGGCTTTTCTACCCACATCTTGTTTATTAGCAGTTCTTCAGAATTAATCTGAAATCTAACTCAGTGCTGCCTCCACTGCTCTAAGCCATTGTCCCCTTTCATCTACACGGTTGCAGTAATCTACTGATCTTCCTGTTTTTGTTTTTTTGGGGTGTGTGTGTGTGTGTGTGTGTGTGTTACTGGAATGGAACTCAGGGGCAGTCTACTTCTGAGCTACAAATTCAGTCCTATTTTATTCTTTTATTTAGAAGCAGGGTCTCACTAAGTCTCAGATGGCCTCACTAAGTTACTGAGGCTGGCCACAAACCTGCGATCCTCCTTGTCTCTGCCTCCCACATACTGGAATTACAAGTGTGTGCCACCACGCCTGGCTCCTAATTTTCTTTTTGTACTCCATCCCCCTGATCACTTTGGAAGGTGGGCAGTTACTGATTTGTTTCCCTTCTAGCCAAAAGGCATCTCTTTATTTTAACATAACTCATTAAGAAGAAGAGCTGTAGAGAGTGAGAAGACCTGGATTTGAGTCCTGGCCCTGCCCTTGGCTATGACTGTAGTCACTTAACTCATTCTTGTTTTCCCTCTGTTAAATGAAATTAATAACTGTCATATTGTCCTCGGGGAATTGGATAATAGGGTAAAATAAAGTATTTGAAAGTGGTTTATAGATTCTGAAGTGCCAGGCAAGTGCGTGATAAAATAAGCTCGGAGCCGGGCGTGGTGGCGCACGCTTGTAATCCCCGCGCTTGGGAGGCAGAGACAGGAGGATCGCGCAGGTTCAAAGCCAGCCGCACACGCTGGCTTAGGAGACCCTGTTTCCAAATAAAAATGTAAAAATAGATCTGGGAGTGTAGCCCTGAGGTAGAGGGCTTCCAGGAATCCCAGTACCACAATAAATAAATAAATAAATAAATTAATTAATTAATTAATTAAATTAAATAAGCTCGGAGCTAGGTGTGGTGGTGTACTCCTGTAATCCTACTACTTGGGAAGCTGAGTCAGGAGGATCACAGGTTTGAGGACAGATTCATCATGTAGTGAGACTCTTAAAAATCTAGACTGTTTCGAAATGAAACTAAAAATAGGGCAGAAGGTGTAGCTTGAAGGCAAAATGCCCCTGGATTCAATCCCTAGTACCACCCCCCAAAAAAAACTGATCTCAGATCAGCAGATTTCTTTCCTCTTAGTAATTGCAGCATGCCAGGCTCCATGTCAAGTATGGAGGATTCTAACAGGGAAAGAACGTCTTGAATGTGGCTCATCCTTTCCATTCCTTAATGCCTTGCCCACATCCAGGTCCTCATTGCCTTTGTTTCCTTGCTAGGAAATTGGCCTCTCTTACCAGGTTCTCATCACCCTTGACTTCTCAGCCTAAAAAAACACGGTTCATTGTGGCATCGCCATGTGATTTCTGTTGTTTGTCCCCTGCCAAGTAACAAAATAGTTCCTAGGCCTCAGTTTACATACTGGTCCAGCCTTATCTCCTGTTACTAGTTCCATATACAAATCTTCTACGTCATTGAATTTTTTAGTTTTCTCTAATATGACAGGGAAGAGACCAGGTCTCTTATTTTACACATGCAAGTCCTTATTTTACACACCATTTTAATCCTTCTTCAGCTCATTAGTTCTTTCAGACCCAACCCCAACATTGACTCTTCCCAAGACTCGAACGCCCTCAGGACGTTTAGTTCCTGAAGTCTTGCTATGCCCAAAGCACTTTGTTCTTTCTTTGGACCCAATGTATTTTATTCTGTGAGCTCTTGAGATGCTGGAATTGTGTTATTTAAAATAAGATATTAGCCAAGCGTGGTGGTGCACACTTGTGATCCCCATGCTTGGGAGGCAGAGACAGGAGGATCACACAGGTTCAAAGCCAGCCTCAGCTACTTATTTTATTTTTTTTATTTTTGGTGGTACTGGGGTTCCTGGAAGCCCTTCTACCTCCGGGCTACACTCCCAGACCTATTTTATATTTTTGAAACAGGGTCTCTTACGCCAGCACGACTGGCTTCGAACCTGCGCGATCCTCCTGTCTCTGCCTCCCAAGCGTGGGGATTACAAGCGTGCGCCACCACGCCCGGCCAGCCTCAGCTACTTATTGAGGCTCTCAGCAACTTAGTGAGACCCTGCTTCCAAATAAAATATAAAATAGGTCTGGGAGTGTAGCCCAGAGGTAGAAGGCCCCTGGATTTCAGCCCTAGCACCGCAAAAATAAATAAGTAAAAATAAGATATTGAAGCATTTCATCTAAGAAGGTATAGTGGATTGATTGGTAGCTTCCAAAAAGATATGTCCACATCTAATCCCTGGAAAATTTCCCTAATTGGAAAATCCTTCCAATGGGATTAGGTGGCTAATTCCATTATGGCAGCTGAGCATGGTGGTATACACTTGTAATCCGAATACCTGGGAGACTGAGACAAGAGGATTGTGGGTTCTCAGCCAGCCTTAGCTACTTTGTGCGGCCTTTTGCAGCTTAGTGAGATTCTGTTTCAAAATGAAGAATAAAAAATAAGGATGGAGATGTACCTTGGAGGTAGAATGCCCCTGGGTTCAATCCCCAGTACCTCATACACAAAACAATTCCTTATGGCGATTATAGTAATTTGTTATAGCATTCCTAGGGCTAAGGATGTATTTCTTGCTTATAAGCTTCTGGTCTAGTTGTGGTGGTGGTGAAAATTGTGTTTTAAAGGTGATATTGAAAGAGTCCTCTCAAAATAAGTACACTCTTAATTTAATTAATTAATTTATTTATTTATTATTTTTTGGTGGTAATGGGGTTCCTGGGAACCCTTCTACCTCCGAGCTACACTCCCAGACCTATTTTTATATTTTTATTTGGAAACAGGGTCTCTTAAGCCAGCGTGGCTGGCTTCAAACCTGCGTGATCCTCCTGTCTCCGCCTCCCAAGCGCAGGGATTACAGGCGTGCGCCACCACGCCTGGCGCCCACTCTTAACTTTTTAAATGTCTTTTTTGTGTATTTGACTGAAAAATATTGGTTGGCGTTTTTCAAATCTTTTAGAAAACTTCTACATATTCTTAATAAATTATCCTAAATAAGACTAATTTGTACAAATACAAGTTATAATGCCTTCCTCAAAATAGAAAAAAATTGTCTTTGGAAAATTGATAAACAGTTATAATTCTACCAATAAAAACCCTTAAATTATTTCTTTTTGTCTCTAATAGAATGTTTACTGGTTAAAATTAATTTCCTATTCATTGGCCTTGAAGTACCATTTAGAGAAGTAGCTCAGAGCAGTAAAGTAATTTATTTCAATATGCCAGAAGGCATAGGAAAACCCAAATTTACAAATAATTATAAGCCCAGACTGGGTAGGTTATATGTATCAGTAAATCTTAGTTTGCTTTTGGAAGATAGGTCTGTGACCTAATTATTACCAATGTTTTACAAGTTAGCATAATAAAAATAAAATCCAATTATAACATTGAAATTGAATTGGGGGTTGCAAAGGAGTCAAAAACCAGCAAAGGAGTGTGAGGTCAGGCCCCTTTTCATTAAAGACCTGATGGAGGTCTGTAGACCAAATTGGGGGGAGGCTTCAGTCAGCAGAGTCACACCACAGCGAGGAAGTAAGGGTATTTATGTAGCCAGGGTCTTGGGGTGGGGCTAGCAAGGCGGGAGAATGCCGGTCCTCTTACAATATCTGGAGTCTGCCTCACCTCCGCTTCTGGCTTCCGGGGCTCCACCTCCTGTCCCAGCTGCAGGGGCGGGGGACGGGACCCGACCTATCATTCTAGCCTTTTCCTGATATTGGTCATGACTGAGTCAATAACTACTTCCTGCTGTCAGAGGGGATGTCGTTATAGTGGCCCCTTGGCCAGAAGAGGTTGAGTCATTTGGAAGTAGGCAGGCAGGAGTATGGCTGCAGCAGGAGTCGATTGAAGGCTACCCTGGACAGCTCAGTAATGCACGTTAGAATGAACCTTAGCAGACAAGGGGCTTGTGGTCGGTCCAGCATTTTGTGGAAGGGAGCAAATAGGTCTCCTGCATGGTGAATTACCAGGCACAAACAGGTGGGCCTGCTGAAATAAAAGCATTAAAGAGAATTATGCTGAGAAAAACAGAACTTAGTGGGCCCCAACACTGTACAGGAGAACTTGTCATGAGGCTATTATAATGGAGTTCTTTTTAGCTGAGTAAGGTGATGTCGGTTGGGGTCTCCCAGAAGTTTGTCTGCAGTAGGAGTGGTGAGGATCAATGTGAAGGGCCCAGTCCACTGTGGTTGGAGATTTTGGGGTTGAAGAAACTTGAGGACTTGGTCTCCCAGCTTAAGGGCCTTGGTTGCCAGGTGTGAAGCTGCTTCTTCAGTCCCAGGTTGGGGAAAATATCTGTCAGAGTGTTCCTGAAGGAGGTGCCTTTCCTGATGACTGCAGTCGATATATAGTGTAGGAGCTTCCAAGAAATGCCAACGGCCTATGTCACCCGTTCAGTAACCTTAGAAATAAAAACTCGTCCGTGATCAGACTGTAAAGAATTAGGGAGTCCAAACTGAGGGATGATATCCAAGCATAGAACATTGGCCACCATGCCGGCTGTCTCATCCTTGGAAGGGAAAGCCTCTACCCAACCTGTTAGGATGCTGCCCATGGTAAGAAGATATTTTAGTATTTTGTGAGAGGGCATATGGGTGAAATCAGTTTGCCAGTCCTGTCCTAGCAAATGTCCTCTCATTTGGTGTTTAGGAAAAGAGGAGTATAAGCCTCCTTGGAGAGAAACAACAGCACAAGTAGAATAGGAGGCACTGACTTTACTAATCAGCTGTTGCAGGAGGGGAGAATAAAACGGGGTTTAGGAAATGTTTAAGTGCCATAGGTCCAACATGTAGGGAATTATGTATTAGGTTAACAACTGCTTTGGCCTGAGCCTCAGGCAGGGCAATTTTGTTCTGTATCATAAGCCATCCATCCTCTATGCAGGATGCCCCATGTTTGGTTAAAAAGTCTCTATCTAAAAGGGGGACAGAGCAGGAAGGGATAATCAGGAATGGATGGGCAACCATAAAGTTTTCCAAATGGCAAAAAAGAAGGCCTGCAGTGCATGGGCAGGAGGGCTTATCATCAGTCCCCTGTACCAAGATTGAAGGAAAACTGGGACCTGAAAAGGATGGAAGAACTGAATAGGTAGTTTCCATGTCAACCAAAAAGGAGATTGGCTTACCTGCTACCTTGAGAGTTACCTTGGGCTTGGCAAGGGTGATCGGATGATGAGTCTTCAGCCAGGCTGAGTAGGGCCAGTGGAGGGGCTTGGTCTGGGAGGTGGTCCCCCTGGGTTGAGGCACCTGAGGCTCACTGCTTTTCCAAGGGCAATCACTTTTCCAGTGGCCCTAGTGGCTGCACGCTGGGCACGGTCTGGTTGGTGGGTGTGGCTGAGGGCAGTGCTTAGCCCAGTATCCTTCCTTGCCCCACTTGAAGCAGGCTTCTGGAGGTAGTTATCATTGTTGTCCTCCACCCCTAGATGGTGCTCGTTGTCCAGAGGGGTGAGCCTCCACTGCCATTCGCAGTGCTGCTTCCAAGGCATGAGCTTGCAAATCTGCCTTTTGCCAGAGCCTGATTGTACACTCCACTTCAGCCTTTTCCTTTCAGGAATTAAAAACTTTAAATGCCATGTTCACCAATCTCGAATAGGGGTCTAAGGGCTGTCCTCTGCCTTTTTAAATTTTTTCTGAATGTCCAGGGCTAATTGCCCAAAGAAATGGGTTGCCAACACCACAGGTCCCACCTCAGTAGATGGATCTAAGCAAGTATAGAGGGTGAAAGCCTCCTGAAGCTGATTAAGAAAAACGACTTTTTTCATCCAAACCTTGGGAGTTTTCTTTAAGTTTATCATAGTTAGCCTCTTTATGGGAAGAAGCCGTCATGCCGTCAAGGAGGCATAGGATCATATGCTCTCTCTTTTTTAATCCCTCACCCCCAGCATTTGGGGCTGGCCAGTAATCTCAGTGGGCATGTTCAGAAGGTACCACAGCCACTCCAGTAGGAAGGGAAGGGTTAGTTAAATGGGTCTGGTCAGCCTGTTCTCTGTGGACTTTAAGATACAATCCTGTTCGTCAGGAGTTAAGGCAGAGGTTAAAATAACATGAAGATCCTACCATGTGAGATCATATGCTTGAATGATATATTGGCGGAAAAAGAACCCAGTTAGTTTTCTTTTAATTTGAGCAAGGTCTGGGAAGGAGAATGGAACATGGACATGGACCACACCCTCCACACCAGCCACACTGTGAAGTGGGGCCAAGAGAAAAAGGGGATCCTTGGAGCGGAAATGATGACTTACAGGGGAAGGTGAGGGTGAGTTAAGGGTTGGTCCCTGGGTGAGGTAAGGGGCGGGTTAGGGTGAGAGGCTGTTGGAGGGGGCTCCAGTGGCGGGTTGAGATCAGAGAGGGAAGGGTAGATATGTGGAGCCGGGGGTGCGGAGGTGGACTCAGGTGGTGAAGGAAGATGAGCTGTAGGGTAGGGTGGTGATCGGTGAGGTGAGGAGAGATCCTGGGGATCAGGGGTGGAATCAGAAGATGGTGCCTGTAACCCGGCAAAGTCACAAGATGGTGACTGTGACTCAGCAGAATTAGAAAATGGTGGCTGACGGGGAGAGGGGTCGAAGGTTACGAAGTGTCCCTAGCTAGTAGGACTTGACAGTGTAACCGGGGGAACAAAGAGAGGGTCAGGAGCCTGGACATAAATGACTTCGGACCACTTACCAGACTGCTTACAGAAGTTGTTGAGATCGGTCAGGACATTAAAATCCAGAGTTGTGTTTTGGGGCCACCAAGACCCATTATCCAATTTGTACTGAGGCCATGCTGTGTTACAGTAGAAATGGAGGCACTTAGGGTGTAAAGCCTCTGATAGCCCCAGGGTCTGAAAATTAGCAAAGAGACAACCCAGCGGAGACTGGGATCTATTTTGGAATTTTGGTTTCCCATACCTGGTCCATGGGCCAGAACGAAGAACAGGAGACAGGTGTCCCCGTTATCCTGGTCAACGTCCAGGAACGGGGCCAAGAGGATGGGAGGGATGTCTCCTTTCCCTTCTCAGGGCCGGAGAAGGACAACTTAGTTGTCCGGAGCAACTCTGACTTGACCATATGTTTGGACAGAGAAGTGTAGGCAAGAAGCCAAAGGCGATGACCCACAACCAGAGGAAGGGAAAGGAACTCACCCACCCTGTCTGAGAGTGGTTGGTCCAAGCAAGGTCAGAGGGTCCAGGTTCCTGGGAGTAAAGAGGAGGACTCCCCTTTGTGGCCTGGTGGAATCACCAGGGAGGTACAGGGGATCAGGGAAGGGTAAAAAATAAACAAACAAACCCTCCTGGGTTCAGCACCAGATGTAACATTGAAATTGAGTCACAAAGGAGGCAAAATCCAGCAAAGGCATGTGAGATTAGGCCCCTTTTTATTAAAGGTCTGAAGCTCACAGTTGAGGTCTACAGACCAACATTGGGATGGGGGCATCGGTCAGCAGAGTCGCACAACAGAGAAGGGAGGGTATTCATGTAGCCAGGGTCTTGGGGTGGGCTAGCAAGGCGGGAGAATGCTGGTCCTCTCATGATATCTGGAGCCCCCCCCCCACCTCTGCTTCTGGCTTTGAGGGCTCCACCTCCTGTCTCAGCTGCAGGGAGGGGGAAGGGGCCCAACCTATCACTAATGGTAACTGAGTTCTAACTCTACATAGGTAGACTCCAGGCATTTTACTTGAATTAAGTGATTCTTTTTTTTTTTTTACAACCATCCTCCTCTCTTACCTCCTCTTTTTACTCACGCACAGAGTGGTTATGGAGCCCAGGGTCAGGCTAGTGTGAGTGGCAGAGACTGAATGACTCTTGACCTCTTCCATCCTGGTTCAGGGTTCTGTGTCCGCTTTCATGATGCTGATTCAGTGTCATTTGAAGTTTTATCGAGAGTATTAGTAAATCTAAGAAAAGGACCCTCATCTAATTCCTTAGTGGTTCAGATTTTAACATGCTTACCTGCAGAGAGTCTGACCAGAGGGGCCGGGGCCATTTCTAATGAGCACCGTGGTTCTGACCATACTCGGAGATGCACTGATCTGGTTGCTACGATCCCCACACAGTTCACTTCACATTAGGACTTCTTGTTGATTGTGTGCGTGAGCCGGGTTATCCAGGGCCATTTTGCTGATGGCAGGGCATATCTAAACTTATGTCTCAAGTGCCACACTACTAATCAAATTTCTTTTGTAGAGAACAAATAAAAGGCCAGCACTGGAGGGAGAGCAGTTCTTTTTAAAGAATCTTTTGTATGCAGTTCAGAATTGGGTATGTCGACCGAGAAAATTGTTAAGATGAATGTAAAAACACTCATGAGAGAAAATGTCTACCCTAATGAGGTTTTGTGGATTTGATTTTCCTTTAGAAGGAAATTTTAATGTAAATTCCACTTCACAATAGAGTAATAGTGATTTGGGTCACTCTGAATATCAACTTTGGCCAAGGATGGAGTCTTCTCTCTTAAATTTGGTGAGAAAACTCACCGCTAGCTACTGCCAAGAACCTTAATGGTGTGCGGTTTAGAATATAGGGAAAACGCTTTACTTTTACTTTTTCTATCTCAGAATCTTAGTTGTGTGTGACAGGAGGATAAAATATGTTTCTCTTTCTTCTAGGGAGGCAACAAATCACAGAGTCCACGAGCATCCTGGTTTTTCTTCATTTATAAGCACAATGAATATTCCCAGGCTTCTACCACCTCCTCGCCAGCGTGTCCTGAAGGACCTTTTACGAGCACCCTTCCGTTGTTTCCACGTCCTCTTTCACCCACGTCCTCATCCTGGATCAGGAGCCCCACGTGCTCAGCCATTTAACTCGCTCAGACTCCATTGTACAGAGTGGACACTGCTGTCAGATGGTTTAAGGAGAAAGTTATGTGTGCAAGCAACCTTAAAGGACCACACAGAAGGACTTTCTGATAAAGAACAAAGATTTGTGGACAAATTGTACACTGGTTTAATCCAGGGGCAGAGAGCCTGCTTGGCAGAGGCCATAACTCTTGTGGAATCAACACACAACAGGAAAAAGGAGCTGGCCCAGGTTCTTCTTCAGAAAGTGTTAGTCTACCACCGAGAACAGGAGCAATTAAATGAAGGAAAACCCCTGGCATTTCGAGTGGGTCAGTCTTTATTTATTTATTTTTGTTTTTATTTATTTATTTATTTATTTTTATTTATTTTTATTTATTTATTTTTATTTATTTATTTTTGTTTTATTTATTTATATTTTGTTTTATTTATTTATTTTTGTAAATATTTTAAAATTACAACTTTTTAAAAATAAATCTAAATAAGCCAGATGTGGTGGTGCATGCCTGTAATCCCAGTAATTGGGAGGCTGAGACAGGAGAATCACAGATTCAACGCCAGCCTCAGCAACTTAGTGAGGCCCTCTGCAACTGAGGAAGACCCTGTTTCAAAATAAAGATTAAAAAATAAGGCTGGGAGTGTAGCTTGGAGGTAAAATGCCCTTGGGCTCAATCCTCTGTACCCTCTCCCCCCAAAAAAGTCTAAGTAGTTTGCAATCTAATGGTAATTTTTTTCCTTAGAATTTTGGATGAATTTTGAATGTCTTTTTTCCCCCCAAACACGAATCTGGAAATAATAAAAAGTTGCCATGACCACTTGAACTGAGGCTCTGTATTTTAAGATGATGATACAGGTTTCTGTTAGGACACATATCTTGTGATGGCTTCTAGAATACAGATATGCTTGGGAAGAACTATTAGCCCGTTCACTCCTTCCTTTTGGTAGTCCTTTTAGTAGTTTACAAGGGAGCTTCATATTTTTGTAGTATATCAACTATAATTACCTTCATCACATATCAAAATTCTACTTTTGTTAGTTTTCTTGTAGGCAAATCTCATTTCTTTCAGATACTTTTTGTTGAGTTTCTGGGAATGACTCTATACCTAGCCATCTCAATATATAAATGTGTTTTAAATGAGAGATTATATTAATTTGCTATTTATATTTAAATGTTTATTTGATTTTTCAGACATTTTAACTTGGTTCTGCAATCATAAGTCAGCCAGTTATATTTTGTAAATTGTGCATTTTAGAAAAATTTAGAGCCAGGCCTGGTAGTACACGCTTGTAATCCCAGCATCTGAGAGGCTGAGACAGGAGGATCATGGTTCGTGGACAGCCTCAGCTACTTAGTGAGGCCCTCTGCAACCCAGTGAGACCCTGTTTCAAAATAAAGAATAAAAAATAGGACTGGGGGTGTAGCTCGGAGATAGAATGCTCCTAGAATTCCATCCCCAGTACCGCAAGACAAAACAAAACAAAAAAACACTTAATGTTTGGCCAGCATTTCATTTACTGCTTTAGGGGATGTTAAGATATATTAATGATAATTCTAATGAAATAGGAAAAGTAGAAGATAGTCATGTTTTATTCAATAAAGCTGAGTTTGGTCTCATTGAAGACAGTTTGTATAGAATGAGAATGTCACATGATGGTAAACAGTTGATTCTGCTAAAAACAACTTGAAATGGTAGTTAAAGTACAGAAATTTTGTGGGAATGAGTAAATATGTGTAAAAGTAGACATCAAAATTGACTTTTAGCCGGGCGTGGTGGCGCACGCTTGTAATCCCCGCGCTTGGGAGGCAGAGACAAGAGGATTGCGCAGATTCGAAGTCAGCCTTGCTGGCTTAAGAGACCTTGTTTCCAAATAAAAATATAAAAATAGGTCTGGGAGTTTAGCCCGGAGGTAGAAGGGCTTCCAGGAACCCCAGTACCAAAAAAAAAAAAATTGACTTTTATATTGTACTTTTTTGGCAACATTGGGACTCAAACCTGTGGATATAAATGCTTTAAAGATAATTTCAAAGAATAGCTTACCAACCAGTATTTCTACAGAAATACAGTCTGCATTTTTCACACTTCTCATTCTTCTGCTCTTACCGAGACTCATTTGGAAAGGACTGCATTGGGTGTTAATAATTTTTATGTGTTGTAAACAGAAAAATAGCAAACTCTCAAGGAGAAATCTAGTTACGATAAAGTGTCTGTGTACTAGGTTTTGGAGAATGCTGGAAGAGAACTGGTCCCCAGAACCCTGGGGCTCACTTAGGAACTCACACAGAACCTTGAAGTGCTATTCTGACCTTTCCAGGCCAGATAAACCTGGGTCCTTATCGTAGTTATTTTATCACCATGATGAATGACAGCAGCCAATGTTTATTCAGCACCTTAAAGATGTTTAAGACAAGAGGCTGCCCTGAGAATTGTGAAGGGAGCAGAGTCATGTACTGCTCATATTTTGAATATAGTTAGATGCTTGTGTTGTATGTGAAACTTTACCAAACACACACTTACTCATACCTCACACTGTGCCCTGTGTTGTTTTAAGCAAATTACAAATGTTGACTCATTTAATTCTGGAAACAGCCTGATGAGGTCGATATTGCTATGACGTCTATTTTATTGCAGAAAGAGGTTAAGACACTTGACCAAGGTCACAGAATAGGTAAGAGCCATAGTGAGAATGAGAGCCTGCTGACTGCTCCAGGGTTGGCCCTCCCACCTGCCCACCGGGGGACTCTTCTGCTTTTCTTAACTGAAGCTTTTTTTTTCTTTCAGGATTCCGTTGGTTTGATATTCCTTGAGTAACGAGCGAGACAAAGAAAAAAAGTGGTCCTTTGTAATTAGAAAACTACATTCTCAATCACCAGGAATTTCTAGAGTAATGACTTGTTTTTTCCAGCGGACAGATAAAATAGACAGAATTGGGGCAGGTGGAATAATTACTGATCACGAAGAGAGCCAGGCAGATACAGAAATCCAGCATGTTAAGGCATAGGGCCCAGAGCGTGTCCCCAAAGATCTGTGTTATAGCAAAGAGGCAAAGCACGCTTTATCATTTTAACAGTGAATTGTGTAAACACGCGGACCTCGGAGTTGTTGCCTCCCTCTATCCCCGTTACTCAGGGGTTGGATCAAGAGATAGATCCTCATTGACTGCTTTAGGGCATGTAAAATATATATATGATGGTAGTTTTAATGAATTAGGAGACATCGAGGGTAGTCTTTATGTTTTATTCAATAAAACTGAGCACGGTGCTGACTTGACTTACTAAGTTAGAAGATCTCTCTTTACTGCAGGACTGTCTGGGCCCCCTGGTGCTGGGAAGTCGACGTTTATAGAATACTTTGGGAAGATGCTCACCGAGAGAGGGCACAAGCTGTCTGTGCTGGCGGTGGATCCCTCCTCCTGCACGAGTGGCGGTGAGTATGGCGGGCCCTTCCTAGCTGGAGAGCCTGTGGGACTCACCGCTACAGTTTAGTGGGAATTGGGAGTCGAATGACAAGTGCCCCTGAGTTTGGTCTCCCTGAAGGAAGAGAGATCTGAAAAGTGGGAGAGATGGGGAGAGAGTGGGAGGGAGCTCGGGGAGGTGGCTGGGAGCGCCGGACTCTCAGAGGGGCTCAGCTTGCGGGCCACGTGTGCACACATAGAGCCCTGGGATCACAGGTGCAGGAAGTCAGAGATGATCAAAAGCTGACTTCCGCCCGCTGACATCACGCCCACGGCAGGGCCCTTCTTCCCTTCCATTGGGTGTAACAGTGGCTGTGGCATTCAGAAAAAGTGTCCTTAATCATTTGTTATTTTTCTCATAATGTCTTTTAAGCTTTAACAAAAAAAAGGTTCTACTTACCGCTGCTTATAACTTGTCACCTGCTTATGTGTCTCGTTAAACAGAAAGCTCTTAGAGGAACCATGTAATATACTGTTACTCCCTCTATAGCACTTAGCAGAGTTCATTGTGCACCGCACGGTGTTCAGCAATTACTTACGATTTGAGGTCACGCAATCACTCAAAGTTAATGTGCAGCTCATCAGAGGTAAAATGAATATAAACTTAGTTCCTCAAGGACTCTTTTAAAGAAAACATAAAGTATACCATATACATACTCTGGGGAAGGGCTCTCGTCCCTCGTCCTTCTTTATGATTTAAGCTCTCGTCCTACGGCTACTCAATAAGTACTTGCATGCTCGCTCCAGGTGAGGAATTGTGCGGGGAAGCACTGTGGTAGGACGGGGAGCCTGGTGCCCTTGGCCGTACGGAGCGCTACACCTCATGAGGTTTCCTAACAGATGAGTAAAACACGGCACACCCAAGCAGTGTTCACAGGGGGTAGAAACCAGGAGCTCGTGGAAGTGTTTGGTTTCTATTCAGTGGTATTCCACAAACTGTAGACTTATCGTAGGAGCTTAGTCAGTAGAGGAGTGGAAGCCAGACATGGTGGTGGCGCACACTTGTAATCCCAGTTCTTGGGAGGCTGAGACAGGAGGATCACAGGTTCACAGCCAGCCTCAGCTACTTAGTGAGGCCCCCTGCAACTTAGTGAGACCTGTTCCAAAATAAAGAATAAAAATGGGCTGGGGGTATAGCTCAGAGGTAGAATGCTCCTGGGTTCAATCTTCAGTACTGCAAAAGAAAAAGAAAAAAAAAAGTAGAGGAGTGAACACAATTCCTCTTAGCACTCAATGGAATTGAGTTCAATGCGTTCAAAGTTTTTGACTCAATACAATGAAAAGGTAAACTGTAAGTAAAATTTATATTTTCAAAGTTCAAGATTAAATCCATGTCAATGTATCTTCTAAATTATTTACAATGTAAGGGCTTTGTTAAAGGTAAATACTTAAATGATTTTTTGAAAATAAGTGGTCCTCATCTTCACATAGTTGAGAAGAACTTTTCCCTCCACCTTCATAGTATTCTAGACTATTTGCAACAGAAAGAGAAAACAATAGTTTCAGGTAGTAATTGATTGAAAAAATGATGTTATAAAGTAGTCTGTAATTGAAGATGCCTGGCTGTGTGGTTTCTCACTTTCCTCAAGCCAAGAATGAGGCTTTCTTGGGCAAAAAAAAGAAAAGAAAAAAAAAAAGAAATTGCATAAGCTTTGAAAGAAAAAAAAAATACTTGAAGATACACAAGACACTAAATTTCCACATCAATGCAATAGTACATCCATTTGAAAAGTAGCACCGAAGTTTGAGAAACATTCTTTTTTTTTTTGGTCGATAGTCCTTGTACTTTGGATTCACAGACCCCCTGTGATAGCTGTGAGACTTCCCCCGGGGTCTACAACTAGCAGTTTGGATTCATTGGCAAAGACAATTATATGGGACAGTAATCTCATAATGTTTACTTCAGCACAAGAGTACCTATCGGGTAATAATTTAAAGCATAGCTTTGGCAGATTGTTGACTTCCACGGGGATGATTTCATGCAGCAAATTACTTTAGGAAAAAGTTTTATGTGAATTAAATAAGGTAGTTGGGGTATGTGGTAGGTGTATGTTCTAGAACTAAAACTTATGAGAAGATTCTAAACTGGAGTCGTGAGGGATAAGTGTATTTCTTTACGAAACTTCTCAGCCTTTATCATCAACTCTGTGTGGACAGAATTGCCCTCCTGTGGAGTGAAAATAAATATCCAGGCTAGATCAGCACACTTTCAAATATTGTTATGACTAATGACAACAGGAAAGACAATAGGAGTTACAGCTCTTTTGTCTTTTAGAATTTGCTAGTATTGAGGGAGAACTCCTCTGGGTTCAGTTTCTCAACCTTGGCACTAGTGACCTTTGGGGCAGCCCATTCTTTGCTGTAGGGGCTCTTGTATAAAATGAGGGCTGCTCACCAGCATCCCTGGCCTCTGCCCAGTAGATGACAGCAGCATCCCACCCCCCACTCACGACAGGTAAATAAGTCTCTAGACACCGCCAAATTTCCCAGGTGGGTTGGGGCAGAATTGCTCCTGGTTGAGAACAACGATACGAAAGAAATAAAACATGTAAATAGGAAACCCAAAAATATGCCATATGAATAATTTCCCATCCATTCATTTAGCCTACTTTGCATTCAGTGTGGGATCCAAAACCCCTAACTAGTAAAGAATCAGAAGCAACACAGAGTGGAAGGGCAGCTTAAAGATGGATTCGCATAGCATTCACATAAGGCTGAGAAAATGTCATTTGTACAAATAAAGGAACAGCGAGGGAGGTGCTCTTGGCAGTAATAGAAAGGGGAGGGGCAGGAGAGTTCTCTTGTGCCCTCAAGGATGCTGGCAGATTGCAGAGCAGTGACCGTACTGTAGAAATCCACAGAGATGGGCAGGGAGGCGAGATGTTCCAGAAAGACTGTGTGAAGGAGGGGGAACTTGAACTCATCTTTGCGAGATGAGAGATAAGCTCTGTGTTTTGTTACTAATGGATATTAAAACATGGCATTCTGTTCCTATACATTTTGAGTCTCGCAGTGGTTTATTCATTCATTTATTTACTTTTGGTACTTGAGATTGAACCCAGGGGCATTCTACCTCTGAATTAGACCCCCAGCCCTACTTTATCTGTTTTTATTTTGAAACTAGGTCTTGCTAAGTTGCTGAGGGTTTCAGTAATTTACTAAGACTGGCCTCAAACCTGCAGTCCTCCTGTTTCCGCCTCCTAAGTACTGGGATTACAGGTGTGTGCCACTGTGCTCTGGTCTCAGTGGTTTATTTTATTTATTTATTTATTTATTTATTTTGGTGGTACTGGGGGTGGAACCCAGAGGCTTTCTACCTCCGGGCTACACTCCCAGACCTATTTTTTATATTTTATTTGGAAACAGGGTCTCACTAAGTTGCTGAGAGCTTCACTAAGTAGCTGAGGCTGGCTTAGAACCTGTGCGATCCTCCTGTCTCAGCCTCCCAAGCCACCAGGATTACAAGCGTGCACCACCACGCCCAGCGTCTCAATGGTTTATTGTCCTTGCTAGTAACTGAAGAAAGGAGGGGTTGAGGAAGATAACGTGGTCTCTCAAAACCCAATAGTCCGGAATGGTAGAGGGGGATGCAGACACTTGGGCTTGGCACTTTGTAAATTAGCAGCGAGAAAACAGAAGAGATGTGCCTGGCATGTCAAACAAGGAGGGAGGTAAACACACCAGGTAAGATGGCAGTCAGGAGGCCACCTGGCTGCACCAGACGCGTGGCGTGGGACTGGTGGAAGCTAAAATTGGACGGGTGAGTGAGCGCCGGCTTCTGAGGCCTTCAGTGCTGGGCTGAGCATCTAGACCTGCACTTGCAGACAGTGGAAGCTCTTGTAGGCTTTAAGGGGCTTGGAATGTTAAAAAGATTAATGCAGCATGGTTGTATACAGTGAGTTGGAGGAAAGCTCAACAGTATGAAATACAGCTTGAGATTTGGGGAGAAATATCACAAGGCACATCCCCGGGGATGGGGTTGATTGATAATTGGCCCTTGAAACTTTTCCATGATTATAAGACGTAGCTGTGTGTTTCAGGATCCCTCCTGGGTGATAAAACGCGAATGACTGAGTTATCGAGAGACATGAATGCATACATCAGGCCGTCTCCCACCAGAGGGACGTTAGGAGGTGTGACGAGGACCACAAACGAAGCGATCCTGTTGTGTGAAGGAGGGGGATATGACATCATTCTCATTGAAACCGTGGGTGAGTGTGATATTCCATTTCAGAGAAACAATGTACTGTTATAAAGAATGCTGTAGAAAGGTTAACGACAACCGATTTCATTTTGCTCATCAGAAGGCACTTACTGAAGGTGTTCGTAAATACAAGATATTATCCCAGACTCCATCAACGATATAGGGTATAATTCCTAACCTCTAGGAGCTTAGCATTTGGAGGATGAAGGTGAGCCATATGCTTGGTTGTATGTGCAGAGAACAGTGCACTTTAGGATGACTTACATAAACAAAACACCGCACCTATTTTGTGTAAGCACATTTCATATGTCTATAATATTTGTTAATTAATGTAGGTGGGCATCTTGATAATGGGGCTATGTTTTATTTCTTTTTCGTTTCCTTGGCCCATAATTAATGCAATGAAGACACTGAAATGAAAACTCCCAAGAAATTCACATTTTTGTAGAGAAACATTAGTGTGTGATGAATGTTTGCAACACACCCTAAATCAGATTTGGGGGAATCAGTGAAGATTTCCTCGAAGATGTGGCAGCCGAGCTCAGTATCAAAGGAAGAACTGAAGTTATCCAAAGCGCGGGGGTAACAGGCCCTGGCAAAGACATGGCGAGTGAGGAGACACAGCTTGCTCAGGATACTAGGGCAGAGCTTGAAGAGAGGTGGGCAGAAATGTCAAAGACTTAAATGCCCAGAGTTCAGAGTTTGCCCCGAAAGGAGGAGGAAACCTGAGCAGGAGAGAGAAAAGCAGATGTGCATTTGGAAGGACCCCTGGCAGCAGAGCCTAGACTGGTTAGGAGAGGAAAGGCAGGGAAGCAACTGGGAGACTAGTGTGCTCATCAGAGAAAGGGCCGGGCGTGGTGGCACACCTGCAAGCCCAGGATGTGGGAGCCTGAGACAGGAGGATTGCGGGTTCAAAGCCAGCCTCAGCAACTCAGTGAGACTCTGTTTCCAAATAAAAATGAAAAGGGCTGGGGTGTAGCTCAAAAGTAGAACACTACTGGGTTCAGCCTCTAGTACCAAAAAAAAAGGGGGGGGGCTTAACAAAGCAAAGGAAATGGGCAGGGTTTTTTTTATCCATGATTAGATAAGAGAGATGAGGACTGAGGATAATAATAGAGAATGCTGTGGAAAGGGATCTGGAGGGGGAAAGTGAACTGAAAAAAAGTGAAAGTGAAAGCGAAACTGAACTGTGTTCAGTTGTGAACATACCGAGTGCCGAAACTGAACTGTGTTCAGTTGTGAACATACCGAGTGCCGGTGGTCACTGAGTATCAAAGTGACTGTGCATCTCAAGAAAGGACTGAGCAGGAAATGCAGATTCAGCAGTTTCTACACGGTTCAGTTTCATACTTCATGTTTTTTGTTTTGTTTTGTGGTACTAGGGACAGAACCCAAGGGCCTTTTACATCCAGGTTATACCCCAGACCTATTTTATATTTTATTTGGAAGCAGAGTCTAAGTTCCTGAGAGCCTCACTAAATAGCTGAGACTGGCTTCGAGCCTGTGTATCGTCCTGTCTCAGCCTCCCAAGTGCAGGGATTACAGCATGCGCCACCACGCCCTGCTCGCTTCATGTTTTGAATTTGGTTCAAATCAGCTGGGGATCGGGAGGCTGAGACAGGAGGATCATGGTTCACGGTTAGCCTCAGCTACTTAGGCCCTTTGCAACTCAGTGAGACCCTGTTTCAAAATAAAGAATAAAAGCCCAGTATGTGGGAGCCTGAGACAGGAGGATTGCAGGTTCAGAGCCAGCCTCAGCAACTCAGTGAGCCTGGGGATATAGCTCGGAGGTAGAATGCCCCTGGGTTCCATCCCCAGTAACACACACACACACACACACACACACACACACACACACACACACACACAAATCATCTTGGAAAAATATGTGCCAAAACTAGAAGACAGCTGTGCCAGGGTGCTAGGGCGCCCATAACAAATGTGTTGGTCAGGGTGGTTGAAACAGGCTCTGGAGGCAGAGTCCAGGATGTGTTTCTCGGAGCCCTCTTTCCTTGTGCAGAAGGCTCACAGGGCCACTGCTCCACGTACTCGCACCCCTCCTGCCCCTTCCTCTAAGAGGACACTGGCCCTATTGCTTAGGCTCCGTCCTTCTAACTCTTAACATTTTTAGAGGCTCTCTCTCTACATCCGGTCACGTTGAGGGATTAGGGCTTCAACATGGAAGAGAGGGAAGGAACCCTGCCGTAGCCAGGCCCGGGCTTTAGAGCACTGCCATTTGGGGCTGGGTGGAGGAAGGGTTGCCCGAGTGGTGGCAAGAGAATCAGAGGAGAAGGTGGTATAAAAACCAAGCACGGCACCGGGAAGCTAGATTTTGTTGCTTGTCCCAGAGGCTGGAATGACTAGAGAGGGTATTTTCTTGGACATGAAGAAGGCTGGGGTAGGCAGACGGGGTGGCACGGTGGCCCTACAGAGGCCTCCATGCTGGACCGCTTGGGCTCCTTCTGTCTGCCTGCTGTCTGCCCTCAGCACTTGGCCTTTGCAGTCAAGGCCGCACGTCCAGTCTGTGCTCCAGAGGGAAGGAGTGAGGGGCGGGAGGAAGCAGGGAGGGCAAGCAGCAGGCCGTTAGCCCTCTTTACAGGACGCTCCTGGAAAGCCTGTGGGACCTCTGCTTCACTCGTCCCACCCCAGCTGACAGGGCCTCATGCACGTGGTCTTTTGCCTGGCATGCGGTGTTCCGGTGACTCGGGGTGAAGAGACAGGAAGAGTAGGGTGTATGCTTTTTCGGGGGTTGTGCTGGCCAGGGGCATCCTACTGCTGAGCTGAACCCCCAGCCATTTTTACTTTGTGTTTCCCAACAGTCTCACTAGGTTGCTGAGAAACTTGCTACATCAAGTGGCCTCAAACCTGCAATCCTCCCGTCTCAATCTCCCAAGGGTTGGGATTACTGACATGTGCCACCATGCCCAATTGCAAATAGATACTGAATAGGTGAAGCCTCTGCCACACCAGCGAGGAGAGTTTCCCAAGACGTTTCAGTGGAGGCGGGGTGGAGGGGATGCGGCGGCCGGATTTAAGTGGGTGGAGATTAATGCAAAGGAGAGACTGAGCATGGGTTATGTTTTTCCAGAAACTCGACTGCGATGTGAGAGCGTGGTGCTGGTTGAAGGCGTGGCCGATTGTGCTGATTGGTTTTAAGAGTGTGAGAGCCTGAGACAGGGAGGTTAGAGGCGCCGCAGAGCGAGGGCCAGGCTGCAGAGGGGGCAGCGGGCCGGTTCCCAGGTCCCTGTCTGCATGGGCGGAGGGGCCGGGAGGAGTGGAGGGGACGGGGAGGAGTGGAGTGAATGCCTGTGGGGAGGAAGCTGACCGAGGACATTTAGGGGGACTGCTCTTACTGTGCCACAGGAAGACGTGGCAGATACTGGGGACCACGGCCCTGGAGTCGCGTCTGCTCACGTGGAGTGATTTCTGCAGCAGGTTTAGAGAAGGGACCCTACATGCTGTTGGATTGATCCATGACTGGAGGTTTGTGGGGTGGAAAAAAAAAGATGAATGTATTGGCAGGAATGGTTTAAGATTACAGCCCCAGTGTTCACATGTTCCCTGCTGGAAGAGAAGCCAAGAAAGAGCTGGAGAGCGTGGACAGGACGGAGGTCTGTAGGGTCACCACCCATCAAAGAGTATGTCTATAGGAGCGGGGAGGGGGGCAAGGCGACTGGCTGGCTTAGGCCAGAGAGGAGCCTTCAGGAAATTCTTCAGCCTGGTGTGGCAGTGTAGGTCTGTAATCTTTTTTCTTTCTGGCCTTTCCTTTCTTATAATATATGACCCCTACCCCTCAGAATTTCTCTAGGGAAGAGGACAGCTCTCCCCTGCAAATCTCCTGAGGTATTGTGCAGTTGGCAGCTTTTGCCCCCTCCCTCGCCCTGTTTGACACTCTCCGTGAAACCTTGCAGCAATAAAACCAAGTGTCAGGTAGAATCGCGGTAGGCAGCTTGCAACCTGGGCAGAGCTTCCTGCCCTCCTTCAGCGCTGTCTGAAAGCCAAGAAGATGAGTACAGGGTGACGGGCAGCTCTCGTCACCTCTATCAGCCATTGCATGGAAGCGCGAGTCCTACAGAGGGACATGGCCGGCGTGGTGGTGCACACCTGTAACTCCAGTGCTCGGGAGGCGGAGACGTGAGGATCACGGGTTCCAGGCCAGGCTCAGCAACATAGGGAGACCTTGTTTCAAAATAAGAAATAAAAAGGGCTGGGGTGTAGCTCAGATGTATTCTGCCCCTGAGTTCAATGTCTAGTGCCACAAGAACAACAACACAAAAAAGTAGTAATAAATAAGTAAATTCTTCAGAAATGAGCTACTGTGCTTTGGGTATATCCCCCAAAAGTTCATATCTTAGAAACCTAACTCCCAAATTCATGTTATAATGATGTTTAGAGGTGGGGCGTTCATGGTGGCATTAGTGATTGTTTTTAAATAAGAAGAAACCGGGCACGGTGGTAAATGCTTGTAATCCCCGTAGGTGGGACGCAGGACAGGAGGACCACAGGTTCAAGGACAGCCTCGACGAGTAGTGAGACTCTCGGCAACCTAGTGAGACACTGGGGGTATAGCTTGCAGGGAGAATGCCCCAGAGTCCAATCCCCAATACTACACACCCCACAAAAACGAAGGGGGATGGGAGCTGCCATACGCCCCTGCTGTCTTGCCATGTGACGCAGTGGATGCTGGCTGTGTGCACCTCCATTGTCTGGGCTCAGATATTTTGTTGTGGCAACAGAAAAAGGCCTAAGATGTGGGTGTTTAAAGGGCAAGTGTGTATAACATGGGTGTTAAAGGGCCGTGAGTGAGTGAGTAGAGGGTGTAGTCGGTGAGATGAGGAAGTGTCATGAGAACTGTGGACATCCCAGTACATGGTTGCGATTTGAAATTTCAGGTGTGGGCCAGTCAGAGTTCGCTGTTGCTGACATGGTGGACATGTTTGTTTTACTGCTGCCGCCAGCAGGAGGAGACGAGTTGCAGGTAATTATTTTAATTTTAATTTTTTCCCCTCTAATACAAAGTATAAGTCTCTGAAGGTACAAATTTCCAGTGATGTGTTTTTGTAAACTAATTTTTAAACAGTGTAGAGAAAGAAACATCAGTCACATTGGCTAAAGTACCAGAGGCGAGAGCAGACGCTCCATGTATATTTTCTCCCAACTTAGTAATTTATAATGTATGATTTTGAGCTAATCATACAACTTACATTTTCCCAACTTTAACGTAAAAGTGACTGGAATAAAGGCATAGCTCTGGCCAAGAGGCCATCATCAGCTGTTGTGCATGTGTGTGCACGCGCATGCATGTGCACACGTGTTTACTGGGGTTGGAACCCAGTGGTGTTCTACCTCTGAACTATACCCCTATCCCTATTTTATTTTATTTTTAAATTTTGAAATGTGGTCTTGTTGAGTTGCTTAGCAAGATTGAGGCCAACCTTAAACCTGTGATCCTCCTGTCTCAGCCTTGCAAGTATTGGAATCACAGGCAACATCACACCCGGCTTAACATTAGAATTTAATAGTCAAAAGTAATATATAGAAATATTTGAAGAAAGAGCTGGGTATGATGGCACATGCTTGCAATCCCAGTACTTGGGAGGCTGAGACAGGAGGATTGCAGGCTCACAGCCAGCCTCAGCTATTTATGCCCTCCACAACTTATTGAGACCCTGTTT
This sequence comes from Muscardinus avellanarius, assembly GCF_963383645.1. Classification (NCBI taxonomy): domain Eukaryota; kingdom Metazoa; phylum Chordata; class Mammalia; order Rodentia; family Gliridae; genus Muscardinus; species Muscardinus avellanarius. Next base: position 17,774,055 of record NC_137791.1, read on the forward strand.
CAAAATAAAGAATAAAAAATGGGGCTGGGGATAGAGCTTGGAGGCCCCCTGGGTTCAATCCCCATTACCACAAAAAAAAATTGAAGAGAAATTTTAATATTAGATGGAAAAATATATTTCCCAAATAAGATTTGACTATTGAATTTCATCCTTTACTTTTGGTATTTTTCAGCAACATAATTTAAATTGAAGTTGGGATAATGTTAGCTATCAGATTATTTTTCCTTAAATACACATTGAAAAAAAAACCCACTGTATACATTTAAGGAAACTTTCAAAGACGTCTCTGGAAATGCAGATACTAGTAATGAATATGTTTGTCTCTAAGCACCCGGTGATGGATGGCTTTGTGTCCTGCGGTATAGCTCCTGAGAAGCAGGACCCATCATGAGACAACGTGAGCTGCCTCCTGCCACTCACACACGTTGTGTCTCAGCGATCTGTTTACTCTCATTCAGAATGTATTTCACCACGTTATTCCCTAAATTTGGAAGAAATGGTACTGTTACCGATGACTTCCGTCATCCTAAGAACTGGTACAATGAAGTAATTTCTGTCAAATAATTGTGATTCCTAGCCCTCGGGGCTTCAGACAATACAGAAAAAAAAAAAAAAACAACTGATACAGTATAAAGTATATGACTTTCAAAATTGTGGCATTAACGGGTTGTCCCATTTTTATGATTAAATGAAATGATTCCAAGAAATCAACTCTTCTCTGTTTTCTCATTAGGGTATCAAAAGGGGTATAATTGAGATGGCAGACCTGGTAGTTATCACCAAGTCTGATGGGGACTTGGTAGTGCCGGCCCGGAGAATCCAAGCAGAGTACGTGAGCGCGCTGAAGCTGCTCCGCAGGCGCTCCCAAGCCTGGAGGCCCAAGGTTGGTCTGCATTCCAGGCTGCGTTTCTCACCCTGAGCGGACTGTGTGCGGGAGGAGAGAGGCCTAAGTCCCCAGCTAGACACATAATCGATCTTCGCTTGAATGTGAAGATTAGAGTTTTAAAAATATGACGAAGCTAACGTATGCAGCCATGACTCTAAATATAATCTTTTGACCACTGGATGTCAAAACCTAGAATGTGAGGTGAGAGATGAGATTGCTTCGGGCTTGACTGGGGCCCGAAGTCATGTTTGGAAGTCATGGGAGACCCATTCTGAAAGGAGCCGCCCTCACGACTTGGTTATCCACAGTGGAATTTGTGAGAGAAAAGGCCTGTGCCATGACCCTCCCAGTATGCTTGTTGAACACTGTTATTAATAAGTTAAAGAAAAGGAAAGTCCTCTAGTCAGTGATGCAATAGCATTGACGCAGGCAGCTTCATCAGCAGGAGGACCAAGGTGTTTGTTTGTTTGTTTGTTTGTTTGTTGACAGGTCTGGGGATGGAACCCAGGGGCATTTGACCTCCGAGCTACACCCCCTGCCCTATTTTTTATTCTTTATTTTGAAACCGGGTCTCACTGAGTTGCAGAGGGCCTCACTAAGTAGCTGAGGCTGTCCGCGAACCGTGATCCTCCGGTCTCAGCCTCCCGAATGCTGGAATTACAAGTGTGCCCACCACACCCGGCTTATTCTTTATTTTGAAATAGGGTCTCACTAAGTTGCGGAGGGCCTCACTAAGTAGTTTAGGCTGTCAGTGAACCACGATCCTCAGGTCTCAGCCTCCCGAATGCTGGGATTACAAGCGTGCCCCACCATGCCCAGCTCCGTAGGTTATTAAGAAGCTGCAGTCGCTCTCCTGAGAACCAGGGCTGGTCTTCCGGTCGCGCCCACTTGCCCCAGGCCCATCTGTGCTGGGCCTGAGCCACCTCGTGCGCTGGGCTTTGGGTACTGGGTGCTGGGCGCTGGCTGCTTCAGGAAGATCCGACCAGGGATGGGGCTTCTCCCAGCTGAGCTTCTCCTCTGTGCTCAGGCCTCAGGGGCACTGAGGGTGTTGTCTTCCTCATCCTCTGACTCTCCCCAGCCCTCCAGGATGTGCCCCGGATTGTCAGGCTGAGCAATCCTCAGTTCAAATAAACCTCCGAGCTGGAGATCTGGACCTGGGATCAGTGTCTGCTTTCTGCTCTGCAGTTAGAATCCTAGATCCACCACCTTAGTACTGTATACTTAGTCATTGTATTTACTTTGACACAGCAGAAAAATCTCATTTTTTTGTCACTTGCCTGTTTCTGTAAACGGTAAAAGTGAATAGGCAAACAAGAGTCCCAGCGAGGATGTTCGCTACCGCTGTAAGTAAAACAGCTGCGGCCCTTCTTTCTCGATAGGTGATTCGCATTTCTGCCAGAACCGGGGAGGGGATCACTGAGATGTGGGATGCCATGAAGGAGTTCCGGGACCTCGTGCTGGCCAGCGGGGAGCTGCCTGCCAGGAGGCGGAAGCAGCAGAAGATCTGGATGTGGAATCTCATTCAGGAAAACGTGTTAGACCATTTCAAGAGCCATCCCACCGTGCAAGAGCAGATTCCTCTTCTGGAAAGAGAAGTTCTCAGTGGGTCCTTGTCCCCTGGACTAGCAGCAGACCTATTACTGAAAGCTTTTCAAAGCAGAGACTAGTAAAATTTATCCTGTGCTACAGAAAGTGTTTTTTTCCCTTTTTCGTGTGCATGGTACTGGGGCTTGAACCCAGGGATATTCTACCTCTGTCTGAGCTACACCCCAAGTCCTTTATATTTTTTTTTTAGTTTGAAACAGAAGTCTTGCTAAGTTGCTGAGGTTGACCTTGAACCTGTGATCCTCCTGTCTCAGCCTCTTAAGTACTAAGATTACAGGCACATACCACCATGCCCAGCTTCATAAAGTGTTTTAATATCTAAAAAATCACTTGTATGCTTATAATGTAATTCTTTTATAGTGCCTTAGCCTACTTATTTGAGACCTGTGCTTAGAAACCTGGAGGAAACTAGATATGGGTGGCAGGGTAAGGCAGTTGCGCACTGTTTATAACGAACCTGTTGATGTTACTGATTTCTGATCTTTCTGTTCTTGTAGTTTTGCACAGCAGCCTGTAGGACAATTTATTTTTATGAGTCAGGAGCAGAGAAAGTTGTGGAGGAGAGAAAAAATCATACACCTTAAAATGAAAGCCGGGCATAATGGCGCACGCTTATAATCCCAGCATTCGGGAGGCTGAGACGGGAGGATCTCGGTTCACGGCCAGCCTCAGCTACTTAGTGAGGTCCTCTGCAACTCAGTGAGGCCCTGCTTCAAAATAAAGAATAAAAAATAGGGCTGGGGGTGTAGCTCGGAGGTTGAATGCCCCTGGGTTCCATCCCCAGAACCGAAAATAAATAAATAAATAAATGCTTAAAATAACTCTGTATTCTCTGAGTTGCCAGAGAAAATATTAAACAAGAGTGGCCACATTTTTGAAGTCTAACTTGAAGCTGGAACAATACATAGCAGGTTTCTAGGAAATGAAAATCGCAATTGGCATTTAGCGAACGCGACTATTCTAGGAATTTCTGAAATGGCCGTATACCCAAGCAACAGAACAAATGGAATGATGTAATGATACGAGCACGATTTTAAAATCTACTTGTCTAGACTGGCGCACCTCCACCTGTGACAGGTAGGAGGGCCACGAGGGAACCGGGACATTCAGCTACAGATGTGGGCCCATAATCCCAAGAGGTTGGGATGATTCGAGTTATTCATCTGAAGATCGCCAAAGACATTCATTGCTCTTTGTCCTTGGCCATTTCACTTTCTATTAGCATTTTAGAGAGCTACTTTTTTCTTGATGGTATAGAACAAGCTTCGTCCTTTGGAGGAAGCATGGCACAATAACTAAGAGTTTGGGTTCTGGAGTTGGACTTGGGGGGTCTCGGCTTAAACCAGATCAACCACTCTAAGCTTGGGCACGCAACCTAACCTCTCTGGGCTTCATTTTCCTGCAAGGTAAACTCGGATTGCCTTATAACCTTTAGAGTTAGTGACCATTTAAATCAGATAACTCAGGAAAATCATTTACCCTTCTTGATGGTATACAGGAAATGCGCAAAGGCTGCTTGCTCTCATTACTAAGTTAAACTTTAAAGGACTGAAGCCACACAAGCCTTATATATAATTTGAATTTTATCCCAATACAACCATTATGTTTTTGTGCTACTTCACGATTGCCTTGAAAGTACTCGTTCTAGTTAATTATTTTTTATTTTTCTTTTTTGTACTAGGGTCGAAGCCAAGGGCCTTCTACCTCCCAGCTATAACCCCCATCCCCTTTTACTTTTTATTTTGAAACAGGGTCTTGCCAAGTTATCAAGGGTCTTGGTAAGTTCCTGAGGCTGGCCTCAAACATGCAATCCTCCTGTCTCAACCTCCCAAGTACAGGGATGTGCCACCACACCTGGCTGCTATTCTAGTTAATTCTTTGACTAGGTTTTATACTATTTGATGATAGTTACAAAACTGCATAATTTGAATAAAATGATTTCTACCCATGGAATTTCTCCATTGCATAGAATATTTTATAGCATATGTCAGCATTTAGTATTTCATGTTCTACCGGTTCTTATCTGGAATTAAATCTCTTGAGTATTATTTTAACAAACATTCCTTTGCACTTTTGGAAAGACCCGTGGGAGTGGCATACCTGCATTAGGTATCACAATAAGGAGAAACTTCCAAAGGTTTCAAAGAATCCAGTTGATTTTTCTGATTTCAGAAAAGACCACCGTGACATCACCCTATCAGATGAAAAACGTGTTTAGAAATTTTGAGAGAAGGCAATTCATGTTATCCATTGTTATGGGGTAACAAACCTCCTGAACAGTGTAAGCAGGAGTGGGGTCTACTTCCCACAGCAGGTGGGAAGGGGACTTTGGGTAGCCCTAAATTTACCTATGCATTTCTTTTCCATCCGAATTACTTTAAATGCTATAAAATCATTAGAAAAGTCCTCTGTTCTTAAATTATTTTAACATTGGCTATGGCAGAGAGACCACACACACAAAAAAAGTCTAGACTTAATTTCAGATTTGCCAAATGATTTACTCTCCGATGCCTTGTTTCTTCATTACTTAATGGGAATGACAATTAGAACTGTTAAAAGAACTTAGTCAACATAATACAGTACCTGGACATCTTTTGTCCAGGTACTCAAGATAGTTGTAAGGATTGAACAAGTTACAGGCTCCTTTCATCTCAAAATGATAATTCTGTGTGTGTGTGTGTGTGTGTATGATTGAACTCGGGGGCATTCTACTTCCAAGACACACCCTCAGCCCTTTTAATTTCTTCTTCTTCTTTTTCTTTTTTTGTGGTACTGAGGTGGAACCCAGGGCCTTTTCTACCTCCCGGATATACTCCCAGACCTATTTTACATTTTATTTGGAAACAATAAGTTGCTGAGAGCCTCACTAAGTAGCTGAGGCTGGCTTCGAACCTGTGTGATCCTCCTGTCTCAGCCTCCCAAGCTCTGGAATTACAGGCATGCACCACCACACCCGGCAGCCCTTTTTATTTCAAAACAAGATATAGTTAGGTTGTTGAAAATCTCGCTACATTGCTGAGGCTGTCCTCAAACCTGAGATCTCCTGTCTCAGCTCCTCCCCCCATTACTGGTGTGTGGCTAAAAGAATAATTCCTTTTTGTTGTCTGTACTGGGGATGGAACCCAGGGCATTCTACCTGCGAGCTACACCCCCAGTCCTATTTTTTATTATTTATTTTGAAACAGGATCTCAGTGAGTTGCAAAGAGCCTCACTAAGTAGCTGAGGCTGTCTGCAAACCGTGAGCCTCCAGTCTCAGCCTCCCAAATGATGGGATTACAAGTGGTACTACTACTCCTGGCTTAATTCTTTTATATAAAAAAACTCACAGGGCTTAATTCTTTTATGAAAAAAAAAATCTCACAGGTTGACTTCACCTTAGTCAAAAGCATAATTACCATTAATTTCTGTAAGTAGGAAAAAGAAGCATTACAAACAGTTAAAAAAAAACCTGACAATTTGCTAAAATAATATTAAATCTCGTTAAAGTGACATTTCAGTAAATAACATTAGCCACCGAGACGCAACATGACCAGACATTTTCTCTTCATAATCACTCATAAAGTGGCTATTTACCTGCTTTCTCTACGCTTCTGGAGCGGCTACTCAGTGAATATAGCAGACAACAGCTAAGAACAACATATTTATGACATGCAGTGTTGATCGAGTCTAAACCTCTAAGGAAATAAAAAGCCCAGTGGGGAAAAAAATCAATGAAAACCAACTGAACACTGCACTCACCACACAGAGGACCGTGGACGCTACTGCTAAGAATGACTGAACATCAAGGAGGCTGAGAGAAGAGGTGCCCGTGAGTTATGTATTTGTGCAGATGTAGAGCTTCGGTGCTTCTGAAACCAAAGAAAGTTATACTGGTCTTCATAAATGTGCCTAAGTCAAACTTTATGAAACTCCTCTGCAGGTTGAATTCTTCAAGAGGGCAGATCGCAGGTGAGTCTGGAATTTGGGCCACGTCAGAACCGTGGCCAGTGTGAATGCTCGCCGCCTGTTGGATTTACTGGTAAGGTCAAGAGCCGGGCCTGGTGGTGCAAGCCTGTGATCCCAGTACTTGGGAGGCTGAGACAGGAGGAGCCCAGGTTCCGGACCAGCCTCAGCAACTCAGTGAGACTCTGTTTCCATATAAAAAATGCACAATTCACCATTGCCAAACTGTGGAAACAGCCAGGATGTCCCTCAACAGGTGAATGATTACAAAACTATGAGATATGTACGCAATGGAATTTTACTCAGCCATAAAGAAAAATATAATTACATCATTTACAGGGAAATGGATGGAATGGAGGACATTTGGCTAAGTGAGATTACTCAGTCACAAAAATAAGAAATCGGATGTTTTCCCTAATATACAAAAGCTAAGGAGAAAGGGGTAACAGGAGGAGCTCTAGATGAAGAAGGAGACCCTATAGAGGACCAAATAAGGCGACCTAACCGAGTGTGCATGTATGTCTACACAAGAGTTTATCTCATTAAGATGTATGAATATAATGCACCAATAAAATATATATACATATTTAAAAAACAGCAGTCCTGCTTAAAAAAATCAATATAAAAATGAGAAGAGCTAGGGGTGCCTCAGAGGTAGAATGCCCCTGAGTTTCATCCCAAGAACCAGAAAGACACACACACACACACACACACACACACACACACACACACACACACGATAAAAGTCAAAATTTACAAAAGAATAGTCTCTTTAATCTGTTTTCCTACTATAGTGTTTTGGTTACTTGGTAACTAAATATATGGATTTTTTTTATTCTGCTTGAAATGAATACTTAGTGGTAATTCCTGTCCCAGAATGCTGAATAAATTTGCTTATCATTCATGGCACTTTTGGTAACAAAAATATTAGAGTGAATGGGTGCAGCGGCACACACGTGCCATCCCAGTACTTGGGAGGCTGAGACAGGAGGATTGCATATTTGAGGCCAGCTTCAGCTTTGGCCACTTAGGAAGGCCCTGTTTCAAAATAAAAGATAAAAAGGGATGGGGTGTAGCTCAGAGACAGAATGCCCCTAGCACAAAAACAGTTATAATTAGTTGCTTTCATTTTTTTAAAAAGATAACTACAGTATAAAAGGTATATGATGTATGCCAAAGTGCATTCATATTTATTTACCTGAAAATTTGATAGTACAGAGGTAACCTAAGGGCAATTTATTTTGCTATGCTACCTCAGTTTGTGTCTTATTTTTGTTTTTAGGTACTGGAGATTGGACCCAGAGGCCTTCTACTTCTGAGTTACACCCCCAGCCCTATGTTTATTGTTATTTTTTTATTTTTTATTTTAGTTTTTGCGGGGCTGGGGATGGAACCCAGGGGCATTTGACCTCCAAGCTATATCCCCTGCCCTATTTTTTTCCTTTATTTTTGAAACAGGGTCTCACTGAGTTGCGGAGGGCCTCACTAAGTAGCTGAGGCTGTCCGCGAACCACGATCCTCCTGTCTCAACCTCCCGAATGCTGGGATTTCAAGTGTGCACCACCACGTCCGGCTGTTATTTTTTATTTTGAAATGGTCTCGAACCTGTGATCCTTCTATCTCAATCTCCCAAGTACTGCTATTACAGGAATGTGTCGCCACCCTGGCCCCTCTGTTTCTTGATGGAGTGAGGTGAATGCAGAAATTAGTCAGTAAACTATTTTATTCTTTCCAATATCAAATGCTTAATCTGCATTAATGTTGCTTTTAACCAATACAGAGGAAGTCATCTCCACCCTCAAAGCACAGTCGCACCCACCTGGCCTACCCTGAGGTGGAGAGCGGATTCTCTAGAGAGGTAGCTTAGAAACACAGCCAAGCTCCCTCTCCAGTTCTTACTCACATGCCAAGCGTGGTTGCATATGGAACCCACCTTTTTCAAAGATCAATGGTCTCTGAGCAATAAAGTGACATTAGCACTGAGTCCACATCTTGCTGACTAAGCTTTCCAGCATTTGAGTGACGTGGCATCTTGGTCCCTTCATCTCTGGGGAAAGCTCTCTCCACACAAGCCGCTCACCACATCAAGTCAGCTTCTAAACAGTGTCTGGGAGTTGGCAGTCCTTCCTTGATTGTTGGTATCACCTCCAGTCGAATTATGATCCCCAGCTTCATATATGTGTATGTATCTACACACACACACACACACACACACACACACACACACACACACACCCTACTTATCAACAAACAACCCCTCAAAAAAAGTATCACCTCCATTTTACAGAAAAATCGAGCATCTGAGATATTCAATTAATCTAAGCACCGGGTGTGGTGGCGCACGCTTGTAATCCCCGCGCTTGGGAGGCGGAGACAGGAGGATCGCACAGGTTCAAAGCCAGCCACGCTGGCTTAAGAGACCCTGTTTCCAAATTTTTAAAAATATAAAAAGTAGGTGTCTGTGGGGGAGTATAGCCCGGAGGTAGAAGGGTTTCCAGGAACCCCAGTACCACCAAATCATCATCATCAACATCATCTAAGATCACCGTTCCCAACATGATGCATTATATACACTAGAGTCAAAAAATATTATTTTTCAAGCTTCTCAAAGCACTTTGTGACCCTGTTTCAAACTAAATAACAGCTGGAGGTGTAGCTCAGAGGTAGAATGCCCCTAGTTCAATTGCCAGTACCACCATTAAAAAAAAAAAAGAAAAAAAAACAAGAACAAAATTATAATCCAACCAGGCGTGGTGGTGTAGCCTTTAATCCCGGCTACCCAGAGACTGAAGCAGGAGGATGACAAACCTGTGGTTAGCCTGGGCAACTTAGTAAGACCCTGTCTCCAAATAAAATATTAAGGATAATAAAAGGGCTGGGGTTGTAGTTCTGTGGTAGACTGTTTGCATACCATGAAGGAGGGTCGGAGTTGATTCCGAGTACTTCAACAAAAGAAAAAAAAAAAAAAATGGAAGGAAGGAAGCGCTAATCCACAGAGATCATTTTTAGCAGAAAACTTTCTGGAACCCCGGTTAGGAAATATGTCATGGATGATGGGTGGTAATTTTCTAGAATCCCTCCTCTAGCGTGGATAATTTTGAAGTTGTGAGGGTGGGATACGGAGGGGGGGGGTCGAACCTAGAAGTGTTCTACCACAGTTACACCCCCAGCCCTACTTGATTTAGTTTTATTTTGAATGGAATCTGCTAAGTTGCTGAGGGTCAATAAAGGCTGGCCCTGAGTCTGTGATCCTCCTGTGTTCGAGTTAGACACAGAAAGGTCCCTAACGAGCGCACTCATTAATGCTGGGAACTGATGTAATTGCGTCACGAGGGTTGGGATCCAGCAATGGATGAATCTGCTGTGATGGAGTCATCTGGGCGGTGGCCTGGCCAGTAGGATGCGGCTGCAGGGGCTGTGTCCCCGGGGGTGCAATCCTGGGGATTCTGTATGGTTCCTCCCCTGCCCTCTCGCTCACTTCCGGCCCCCATGATTTGAGGAGCACAGCCCATGTTCTCACTCTGCTTCCACTTCCCGCCACCATGTCTTGAGATCCGTGGTTGAAAACATAAGAAAACAAATCTTCTTTCCTCTCAGTTACGTGGTCAATCTTTTATTTTATTTTATTTTATTATTTTATTTTTTTGGTGGTACTGGGGTTCCTGGAAGCCCTTCTACCTCCGGGCTACACTCCCAGACCGATTTTTATATTTTTATTTGGAAACAGGGTCTCCTAAGCCAGCACGGCTGGCTTCGAACCTGCGCGATCCTCCTGTCTCCGCCTCCCAAGTGCGGGGATTACAAGCGTGCGCCACCACGCTGGCCAGTCTATTTATTTATTTATTTATTTATTTATTTACTGAGGGTCTGGGGATGGAACCCAGGGGCATGCGACCTCTGAGCTACACCCCCTGCCTATTTTTTATTCTTTATTTTGAAACTGGGTCTTAACTGAGTCGCAAAGGGCCTCACTAAGTAGCTAAGGCTGTCCGCAAACCTCAATCCTCCGATCTCAGCCTCGCAAATGCCGGGATTACAAGCGTGCTCACCACGCCCGGCTTCAGTCTTTTAGATTATAGCTGTGGAGAATGTTGATGGAAACACCCTGTCTTATCCTCCCAAGTGCTGGGATTGCCGGCATCTGCCACCAAAGCGGTGAGTTGTGGGACTTTGCATGTTAATGTTCAGTTGTTAACATCTGATGCACAGTTCTTAAACTTGGTTTCAGAATCGTCAGAGTATTTAAATGATGCTTGTAGTCGGAGCTGGTACACTTCTTTCCTGTAAGCAAGTCCACAGACCTCAGCTCAGAAACGCAAGGCAACTGTACATTTAAACAAACAAACAAATCAAAGACTAATTTGATTTGTAATAAGAGGGCCTGGATCAAAAGAAAGAAGGGCCAATCCCATTTGTGACTCTATCTTTTCATTCTTTCCTGGAGTGAACTGCAGAAATCAGCGACCCTTACACGCTGTTTACCCAAGAGGGTGCCGCCGCGAAATCCACGAGCCACCAACCATTATTGTGGGTCATGTTTAATTTTTTCTTTTTTGTGTGTGGTACTGGTAATTAAACCCAGGGGCATTCTACCTCTGATCTACACCCCCAGATTTTTTTTAAATTAATTTTTGTTTTGAAACAGGGTCTCACTAGGCTGCTGAAGGTCTCCCTATGTTTCTGAGGCTGTCCTCAAACCTGTGATCCTCCTGTCTCAGCCTCCCAAGTACTGAGATTACAAGTATGTGCCAACATGCCTGGCATGGGTCATGTCTTTGTTTTGTGGTACTGGGGATGGAAACCAGGGGCATTCTACCTCCAAGCTACACCCCTAGCCCTAGGGGTTTTTATTTTATTTTATTTTTTGCAGGTCTGGGGATGGGACCCAGGGGCATTCGACCTCCGAGCTACATCCCCTGACCTATTTTTTATTCAGGGTCTCACTGGTTGCAGAAGGCCTCACTAAGTAGCTGAGGCTGTCTGCGAACCACGATCCTCCGGTCTCAGCCTCCCAAACGCTAAGATTACAAGTGTGTGCCACCACTTTCGGCTTGAGTCATGTTTTTTTTTTTTTTGTTTGTTTTGGTGGTACTGAGGGTGGAACCCAGAGTCTTTCTACCTCCTGGATATACTCCCAGACCTATTTTATATTTTATTTGGAAACAGGGTCTCATTAAGTTGCTGAGAGCCTCACTAAGTAGTTGAGTAGCTGAGGCTGGCTTCAAACCTGTGCGATCCTCCCGTCTCAGCCTCCCAAGCGCAGGTATTACAAGTGTGCGCCACCACACCCGGCCATGTTTTATTTATTTATTTATTTATTTATTTATTTATTTATTTATTTATTATTTTGTGGTACTGGGGGTGGAACCCAGAGGCTTTCCACCTCCGGGCTATACTGCCAGACCTATTTTATATTTTATTTGGAAACTGGGTCTCACTAAGTTGCTGAGAGCCTCACTCAGTAGCTGAGGCTGGCTTCGAACCTGTGCGATCCTCCTGTCTCAGCCTCCCAAGCGCGAGGATTACAAGCGTGCACCACCACACCCGTCCTGGCCATGTTTTTAATTTCAGATATTACAAGCCTTTTTGTTTGAGGATGTGGGACACAATTTGTGGGTATCTAGGAATTAACAGGGTTCCCTTGAAAAGGGCTGCCAGCACTCAAGTTCTCTCACTCTGGGGTCTCTCTCAATCTCTCTCTCTCTCTCTCTCTCTCTCTCTCTCTCTCTCTCTCTCTCTCTCTCTCCCTCTCTCTCTCTCTCTCTCTCTCTCTCTATATATATATATATATATATATATATATATATATATATATATGTATATATATGTGATCTGCCATTTCTGTCTTAGTTCCCCATTCCCCCAACACACACACATACACACACACACACTAAGGGGTTGTTTACCTTTTTTTCTCTTACTTCTAATGACTAAACCCAGAACTTTAGAGAAAGAAAGAAAATTTAAGAAATGCCATATTTTATTGAATCAATTGACTAGTTCTAATATCTCTGCTTTAGATATTCTTTTTCCCTCCATTAAGGTCTAGACTCAGGCAAGATGTAAGAAAGTAAACATACTCAAAAGTGATTCCTTGCAAGAGCTGAGGGGTTGGTTATATGTGGATGCGTTCAGCCTTTTTATTTTTATCAAATAACATTTTGACTTGCTTACATGTAGTCATTGTAAAGGTTTAGGAAATAACGAACACGAAATATAAAACGGTACATGTATCTTCCCACTCAACTATAAGAAGTATTAATATTTTATATCAAGTACTCTAGGCCTTTCCTTTTCAACATAGCTACACACAAACCCTTTTTATTAAACAAAAGAGATCAGAACGTACATGCTGTGTGTAATGTTTTGGTTTCCAATAGTAAACATAACCAAAAATAAACTTCAGGGAAGCAAAAAAGAAAAACAGTCTTCCTTTTAGGCTTCTCGCTAATTTTATCAATTTCCTTTTCCTGTTCTTTGCAGTTCACCCTTCTTCTATTTCCATCTACTCTTGCTGCAAATGGCCCTTGTTTCCTGTGACCAGCTACCACACGGTCTTTGATATGTCACTAAAAATTTCCGAATCAGGAAGTTCGACACGAAGTCAGAAACGTAAGAAATGACTTCAAACTCCAGAGCTAAGCATTGGCATCTTGTAACTGAAGAGTCAAGCCGCTATTACCATGTGTACGTCTGCCAACTCAGATGCCAGCCACGTAGCCAATAGCCTGTGGCCCCGACAGGGAGGAACAGAGGCGGGCTGCGATGGGAGATCCAGCTTCATAGAGGATGTTTGTAAAAGGGACCCTTGGTAAAAGGGTCTTCCCTGGGCTTTACCTTCCCTGGGTTTCTTCCTGGCTTCATCTTCTAATGACATGAATAAGTTTCTGTCTTGACAGAATATAGCCTGACATATCTGGTGTACAGCAAGAGAAATCACCATCGTGAGCAGGCGTGGTGGCGTATGCTTGTAATCCCAGTACTTGGGAGGCTGAGATGAAAGGATCGTAGGTTCAAAGTCAGCCTCAGCAGTTGAGTGGGACCTAGCTTAGCAAGACCCTGTTTCAAAATAAAAAATAAAATAGGGCTGGGGGTATAGCTCAGAGGTAGAATGCCCCTGGGTTTAATCCCCAGTACCCCTCCACATAATAGCTATCAAAATAGTGGGGTGTGTGTATGTGGTATGTGTATATGTGTGTGGTGTGTGTATGTGTGTGGTGTGTGTATATGTGGGGGGTATGTGTATATGTGTGTGATGTGTGTATGTGTGCGTTGGTCTGAAAAAGGATCTGGAAGAGCCTTCTAGAATGCTGACCCTGTGTCATAGTCCCATGGGTATGTATAAAGTCTAGGTGCTTGACATATTCTCTCATTTTTTAAAAATAAAACCCTGCACGACCCACCCACTCATTTCCCGGTGCCTCTAGTACCTTAGACTAGAGACCTGGTTAAGACCTAGTAAATTTTAGACACCAAAAGCTAGCCTTTATTCTACTGTAGTCCTTCCAATTCCTGACAGTTCAGAAAAGCAGCAGTCCCTGGTAATATCAGCTCCCATGACAGGAGTTTTGTTGTCAGAGAAGTTTAGAAAATGCTACACGATTTAGGCCTCTGAAAATTGCACAGTATACATTGAAATACTGAAAGCTGGGGGAGGGATATGAAAGACACTGGGAAGTCCTACAGCAAAGAAACACTTTGTTATAAACTTACCCCACCGCGGCACCTTTTTAATGAATGCCTGTTACTGCGCCATTAGAATAATCAGTTACATTTAGAGAAACCGGGTCCTCGCTGCCCAGGAAGGCTGGCCTCGGCGCCTTGCCCGCCCCCTGCTGGTTTTGTTTGGTATGAAGTCACTCCGTGAGCTTCATTTTCACTAAATTGACTCACAATCTAGAGTTGATTGATGCAGTGCTGTGAATTAGATTTTTTTTTTGGCTGCGTTTTACATCCTGGGGACTGAAAGACACAGATTGCCATAATTCAGTTACAAAAGAAAATTTTTAGTGCAAACTCCCTTATGGTTTGAATGCAGAATGTACTCCGGAGGAGCTCATGTGTTGGCAATGTAAAAATATTCAGGGGTGAAATAATTGAGCCAGGGCTCTAATCTCATCACTGGGATAAATCGGCTGAAGGTTTCATGATTGGGACAGACTTGCTGGATAGTAACTTAGGCAGGGGGGCCGCGGCCAGAGGAGGAGGTAACTGGCGCAGTGGCCGGGGGACTCTCTCTGTCCCCGTCTGCTGTCTCTGCTGTCTGGCTGTCATGATGATGTCTGACTTGGAGTCTGCCGACTGTGAACTATACCCTAGAAACCGTGAGCCCAAATAAACCCTTCCCTCTCTATCCGGTTCATATCAGGTATCCGATCACAAGGAATGGAAACATGGAAACACTCCCTAGAAGTAATGGGTGCCAGACCATATCAATCAGCGCTCAATACCAGTGTGTCCCTGGAAAGTCAAGTGTAGATAAAATGAGAAGCCAAAGAGGGAGTTCCTTTCGAATTCTTGTAGATCAAACATAAGATAATAATAAATTCAATTATTCTGTTCTATTTATTCGATTTTTTTTTCTGTTTTGTTTTGTGGCGAAGCTGGGATCAAACCCAGGGCCATGCTCATCCCCAGCAAGTCCACCTTATTTATTTATTTACTTTGCTACTGGGGATTGAGTTCAGAAGCATTCTACCTTTGAGCTACACCCCAGCCCTATTTTATTTTTATTTTGAAGCAGAGTCCTGTAAGTTGTGGAGGACGGCCTCAATCTTGTGATCCTCCTGTCTCAGCCTTCCAAATACTGAGATTATAGGTGTGTGCCACACTGTGCTTGGTCCAATGTTTTTATTTTTTCACGGTACTGGGAGTTGAACCCAGGGGCATTCTACTTCTGAGTTACACCCCCAGACCACTCACTTTTTGATTATTTTGAGACAGGGTTTCACAAAATTGCTGAGGCTGAGAACCTGTGATTCTCTTATCTCAGCCTCCCAAGGACTGAGGTTATAAGCGTATGCCACCATGCCCAGCTTTTGGTGTGTGTGTGTGTGTGTGTGTGTGTGTGTGTGTGTGTGTGTTTGGCGGGTGTGGGGATGGAACCCAGGGGCATTCGACCTCTTAGCTACACCCCCAGCCCTATTTTTTAGTCTTTATTTTGAAACCGGGTCTCACTGAGTTGCAGAGGGCCTCACTAAGTAGCTGAGGCTGTCCACGAACCACGATCCTCTGGTCTCAGCCTCCTGAATGCTAGGATTACAAGCGTGCATCACCACACCCGGCTTGTGTGTGTGTGTGTGTGTGTGTGTGTGTGTTTTAATACTGGGAATTTAACCTAAGGACATTCTACCTCCAAGCTATACCCACAACCCTGTTTTTATTTTTTGTTTTAAAGCAGGTCTAAGTTGCTGAGAGTCTATGCTACTGAGGTTGTCCTCAGACCCATGATCCTCCTGTCTCAGCCTCCCAAATACTGGAATTACAGGCATATACTACCATGCCCAGCCCAATTTATTTTTGGCAGACTTGTGCAACAGTGAGTAGATTAGATGGACTAATCCATAATTCTATTTAAACTCAACAGTAGACCTTTTCGCTTAAGCGTCACTTGTTTTGGTTCTTGAAGTTATAATTGTTAAAATGATCAGTTCTGAGAGAAAATAAAAGTATTTTTAGAGGACAGGAAAATAATAATAAAGAGTACTTACACCTGCTGTTTAGAATTTTAAGCTTTTTAAAAAAGTATCAATGTCAATGCACGCTTGTAAATCAGTACTTGGGAGGCTGAGACAGGAGGATCCAGGTTCGTGGACAGCCACAGCTACTTAGTGAGGCCCTTTGCAAGTCAGTGAAACCCTGTTTCAAAATAAAGGATATAAATAGGGTTGAGGGTGTAGCTCGGAGGTAGAATGCCCTGGGTTCCATCCCTAGTACAAAAAAAAAAAAAAAAAAAAAATCAATGTCTTGACCCTACTCCAGACCAACTAAGTCAGAATATCTGAGCTCTGTCCTTCTGGGCTTCTGCTTCTGTAACAGCTCCTGGGTTGCTGTCCTGTCACCATTGCTCTGTGACATAGGAGAAGCTGTGGAATCCCCTGCTACTGTTGACCTCACATGTAGCTTGCCTTCTCTTCTGGACTTTGCCAGGCCGCACTGTAGGGGAAATGAATGCCTGGCACCATCCTTTACCTCTCATTCCCACTTCTTAAGCCACCATCATTAGGAGTCGCTGCCTTATTTATGAGAGCAGTAATAGACAAATAATTCTGCCAAGTGCTTTCTTGCCATAATTACCAAGCAGTTTATTTATTTTTTCAAAGCAGAGGCAAGAGGTTATATAACTTACAAACTTGTTTGTTGAAACTGGGATATGTGTGTGGGGAGGGTATCATTGATGGACTTTTGCTGTTTGTTGCTTGGCAACCGTACCTAAGCTAGTCGAGCATCCGCACTCCATGACGTGTCTCAGTTCCCAAGTTTGTTGAGCCTGGGGGAACTGGTACCTGCAGCAGAAGGAAATGAACTCGTCATGATGCAGAGGGTTTGAGAAGTGCTGGTTAGTGCCACCGAGATGGCACACTTCTTCTACTTGACCCCGCAGATCCTTCTGCCTTTTAGCCCCCTCACCCCTCGAGAGTTTGAGCTGATCAGACACAAGGCCGGGGCGTCCTGGCAGGACGAAACACGATGGTCCGACTCTTCCATGACGACCTACTCGGGCAGTTATCGGGAAAAACAACGGGATGAGTTCACGCGCAGCTGGCTCTCTCTGACAGCAGGACCGCCTGGGCCTGGGGGGACACAGTAAGAGCCCTTTGTCATCTGCACCTGGATATGTCACTATAAATAGACAAGAGCGCTGTTAGAAGAAAGGGGGTATTGTTGGGCTCAAGAGGTGTCAGGGGCGTTCATCCTGGACGTTCTCCTGGGCAAATGTCACTGGCAAGAACAGCTAAATGTCAGTTGCCAGCTGGAAGGGCGATTTTGTTTCCTATTTATGACTCTGAATGTGACATATAGCTACCTACTCTTGGACGGATATAAATATGAGTAGTGGAATGAATCCTGTTCTCACAAAGACGTTGTTCCCGAGAATGCGATGTTGTATCTTGTAGGGTTTTTCCACTTTCAGGAGTTGAAAAACTCCCTCAGATCAGCAAACAAGTTGACTAGATCCTCCTGTGTTTCTCTTCTGTGCCTATGGATGCACAAAAAACATCCAGGCCCCCAAAACATTTTTCTTTTTTCCTATTCCTTCTCCTCCTCCTTCTCCTCCTCCTCCTCCTCCTCCTCCTCCTCCTTTTCCTCCTCCTCCTCCTCCTCCTCCTCCTCCTCCTCCTCCTCCTCCTCCTCTTCTTCTTCTTCTTCTTCTTCTTCTTCTTCTTCTTCTTCTTCTCCTTCTCCTTCTCCTTCTCCTTCTCCTTCTCTCTCTGTATTAGGGATTGAACCCAGGAGCATTCTACTTCTGAGCTACACCCCTAGCCCTTTTTTATTTTATTTTTTTATTTTGAAACAGGGTATCACTAAGTTGCTGAGGGCCTTGCTGAATTGCTGAGGCTGATCTCAAGCCTGTAAACTCCCCGTCTTAGCCTCCCAAGTACCAGGGTTATAGGTGTGTGCCACCACACCCGGCCCCAAAGACACTCTCCTGAGTGTTCGCTGGAAAGAAGCCAGGCCCTGTGATGGGCTCACAGTCAAAAAAGTAATTTCAGGTTGATATGGTAACCACAACTGTAGAGATGAATCATTAGCTCTAAGGAAGGAGATTAGCAGTGTCTGGGTGGGGAAGAGTACAGTATTTCTGGAAAGATCTAAGTAAAGCAAATTTCCTCCAGGGTGAGGGATGGAGAAGCTTACTGCCCACCAGGGAGTAGCGTGCGCCTGCTCCAAGCACCCTCAGGGAGCAGCCATGAGTGTGAGGAAGCACGCATGGTGTTGTAGGGAACTGCTAGGACTTGTCCTGAGACCCGTCCCTCTGAATGTAGACCGGTACGTATCAAATTCTGGAAGCCTGTTTGAAAAGCAATTGATGATTGGCTCCAATCTCACATGTGAAGAATGACCCGCACCAATTATTCCTGATCAATATTAGCTGTAGCGCCTCCAGGTCTTCCCAAATGGTCAAAACAAAGTGCTTGACGCCAGAGTGTGTCAGCAGTGCTTCCCAGTTGGGCGCCCTGTCTGGTTCATTCCAACACTCTGTGGTCTGCCTTTCGAGTAGCTCTTGCGTGTGTTGACACTTTGATTAACTTCCTAAGTCCCTCCACTAATTCTGGGATCCTCCAAGCACATCTTGGTCAGATAGGGGAGTCTTCAAACACCGCTGTGGGGCTCTCCGAGAACAGGTAATGTTTGAACGCTGGTATCCAAACAGATCCGTTCACTGGAGTAGGAAAAAAATATTTTATAACCCTGAAAAAGAAAAATGCAGACATATGCCATCTGGAGAGACGATACAGGACTTTGAATTTGTTTCCTACGCAGAGTGTGATCAGCGTATGAATCATCCCAACGAAGGCGCTTGTGACACTGCAGACCACAGAGGGCAGAGGCTTCTGAAGTTTATCTGTTTGGGGGAAACTCAGATGCATAAAGATGCTCTTTGCACAGCGGCGGCTTATCCTACTAAAGGCTAAGAAGTCCGTTTATTTGTGAAGATGAGGGGCAGATTGAGCTCATTTGGAACGTACTGATTATATTCTATATTTGCTTTTGTGTTTTATCTTTTCTTGGCAAATTTTAGCCCTGAGGACAAATGTCTTTTTAAATTCCAAGCGAAAGCTGTTTGATTAAAACGGTGTAAGGCTGTAGAGAGACATTTTTACAGTGTTATAAAAGTCTTCCGTGTGGAGAAGATTCTAATGTTCTGAGTTCTTGGCTATGTGATCTTCTGCTCAGAAGATATTATTTTCATGTAATCATTAGAAAAACATCAGCATAGGGAAGCCCTCCACAACTTAGTGAGACCTTGTTTTAAAATAAAGAATAAGTCGGGCGTGGTGGCACAAACCTGTAATCCCAGCATTTGGGAGGCTGAGGCAGGAGGATCATGGTTTGTGGACAGCCTCAGCTACTTACTGAGGCCCTCTGCAACTTAGTGAGACCCTGTTTCAAAAATAAGGAATAAAAAACAGGGCTGGGAGTATAACTCAGAGGTAGAATGCCCCTGGGTTCCATCCTCAGTACCGCAATAAATAAATAAATAAATAAATAACAGAAATAAATAAAGAATAAAAATTGGATTGGGGGTGTAGTTTGGAGGTAGAATGCCTCTGAGTTCAATCCCTAGCACCACAAAAAAATAAAATAAAAAATAAATAAAATGTAATCATATTTGCATATAACCTATGAATAGCTTCCTATATGCTTTAAGTCATTTTTGGATTATATATAGTTACTTACAATACAAACATTATGTAAACAGTTGTTACACTGTATTGTTTAGAGAATAATGACAAGAATAAAAAGTCTGTACATGTTTAGAAGAGTCACAACTTTTAAAAAATGTTTTCACCCTGCATTTGGTACTTAGTGGATGTGGAAATGGAGGGTCAGTTGTATTCACCTATGTGTGATAGATAGACAGGAGTATGTTCATTTAATTGAAATAGTATATAACAATATGAAAAAACTGTAGTTATACCCAATCATGTCATATAATATTGAGCATTTTGAACCAGGCAAAATACATCCTATATAATTCTGTTTACAAAAAAAGTTTTAATTGGTGATTAAAATATAAATATATAGAGAAACATAAATATGTTTCTATATATATATTTATATATATATATACATATTACACACATATACACACAACACACATATGAAGAAAGGGTGATAAAAACATAAAATCTGGGCGTGGTGGCACACGCTTGTAATCCCAGCACTTAGGAGGCTGAGACAGGAGGATCGTGGCTCGCGGACAGCCTCAGCTACTTAGTGAGGCCCTTTGCAACTCAGTGAGACCCTGTTTCAAAATAAAGTATAAAAAATAGGACTGGGGTGTAGCTCAGAAGTAGAATGTCCCTGGGTCCCATCCCCAGTACTGTAAAAAACAAACAAACAAGAAAACATAAAAGAGAAGCAAAGAAGTGATTCCCATAGAAATGTAGAAAACTGGCTCACTGTCTACATGTATCATGTATCAGAACCATTTGCCCCATATCTACTGAAAAATAATTACAAGGGGTCAGGCTTAGAAACTGCATTTTGAAAATTAATGCCCCAAAGATTTCACTGGTGCCGCAGGTTAGACAAGATACGGGGTTGTTCCCCAGCCTGGGTTTCTTGGAACGACGAGGGTTGGCTGGACTACACGGCCAGTAGGAGCGTTTCAGGACTCTTGGACATCAGCCTACCGCGCTCTCCCCCTCCCTCAGCAGAGGCCTGAGACCGGGCACTTGCCACAGGTGTTCCACCCTGGGACCTGAGAACTGGCCCATTCCAAACTAAACAAGCCGTGCTTCCCCGTCAGCCCCTGCCTGGTAGCAATGAACGCCCTGTCTGGATTCAGAGAAACTGAGATACAGATGTGTTCCCCAGGACAGATACAGCATCTGTGAGTCCCCAAGTCACCCTCCTGCCATTACGTTTTAGGTTTTATTTGGAAACCAGCGTAATTACTGTCATCTTTCCTATTTCATGCATAGCACTTATCTTATTTTGAAAGCAACTCCCTAGAGAAACACTCATAAATCCTGTTGAAATAATTATGAACTTCATGTTTGAGCTTTTCATGCGCAGAAGTTGAAAATGTTAGCCTTTTATGACAAATCAGAGAAGCAGCAAATCCCTAGAGACTATGAGAGAGCCCAACTTGGGCTAATTTGAAGGTAGCGTGGGGTGATGGTTGGAGACCAAAGGAAAACATGGATGGAAAATGCCTCGAAGTCCACTCTCGGCGCAGTTTATAAATCCACACACTCAGAACTTTTCTGCTCCTTGCCCTCCTTAGGATATCACCGCCAAGCCCCTCTGCCTGCAGTCCTCGGCTCCGTCCGGCCGCTGCTCAAGAGACCGATCATGTCAGAAGTAAGTGTGGCCTCCGCCGGGTTGCGGTCTCTCCTGGGTTTAGGTTCCTTCTCCCCAGCTTCATGCTGAGGCGCGATTGACAGATGCAAATTGGATTTAGGTTGAGCAACAGGATGTTTTGAAACGTGTACACTTTGTGAAGTGATTACACAACAGATGTAATTAATATAGCATCTGACAGCTCTCTCTCTCTGTGCTGAGAACACGTGAGATCTACTCTCTAGTAAATCATGCATATACATTTGTATTAACCATGGTCATCATGGTGTTGATGAGGCCCCCAGAACGTACTCATCTTATAAACAGAAGTCTGTACCCTTCGACCAGCATCTCCACATTTCCCTCGCTCCTCAGTCACTGGGAACCACCATTTCTATTCTGTGTATAAGGTTGACTCTTTTAGATTCCACCTATAAATGAAACCATGCATAATGTCCTCCAGGTTCCTCTGTGTTGTCATAAATAACAGATTTATATTTTTTATTTTATTAACAGATTTATATTTATATTTTATTAAAATAAAAAAATATTTTTTAAAGATACATGTTTTACTTTATTTTATTTTATTTTGTGGCACTGGTGATCAAACCCAGGGCTTTCAGCGTGGGAGGAAACTGCTCTACCGCTGAGCTATACATCCTAGCGCCTGGATTTCCTTCTTTTTAAAGGCTGAGTAATATTCCATTCTATGTATGTACCACGTGTTCCTTATCCATTCACCCATTGTCGGACACTGAGGTTGTTCCCACATCCTGGCTACTGTGAATAATGAACACAGTGCAGGTAACCCTTCAAGACAACGATTTGATTTCCTTTGGATACAGAGCCAGATGTGATATTGCTAGACCGTATAGTAATTCTCTTCTGAATTTTTGGAAGGTACAGCCCTTTTCAATGGCTGCACCCCGATGATTAGTAATGCTGAGCACCTTTTCATATACTTTTTTTTTTGGCCGTTGGTATGTGCTCTATGGAAAAATGTCTAATTCTTTTGCCCATTTTTCAATTAAGCTATTTTATTTTTTGCTATTGAGTTGTATGAGTTCTTTATATTTCTTGATAGTCATCCCTAATCTGAGATATTATGGTTTACAAATATTCTTTCCGATCTCTGTTGGTTACCCCTTCACTGACTGTTTTCTTTGCTGTCCAGAACTTTTTACCTGGATGTAGTTCTGCTTATTTATTTTTCCTTCAGTTGCCTGCACTGTTGGTATCATATCCAGAAAATGTTTTCCACAACTAATGTCAAGACTTATGGGTGTTTTTGTTTTTGTTTTTGATTTTTTGCGGGTCTGGGGATGGAACCCAGGGGCATTCGACCTCTGTGTTACACCCCCAGCCCTATATTTTATTCTTTATTTTGAAACAAGTCTCACTGAGTTTCAGAGGGCCTCACTAAGTAGCTGAGGCTGGCCACAAATTTGATCCTCAGGTCTCAGCCTCCTGAATGCTGGGATTCCAAGCATGTGCCACCACGCCTGGCAAGACTTATGGTTTTTTTCTAGCAGTTTTATGATTCTGGGTCTTTTATTGAAGTCTAATCTATTGGGAGTTGATTTTTATTGTATGGCCGAATAAGGTTCAATTCTTTGAGTGTGTGTGTACATGTGTTGCATGCGTGGGAGGTACTAGAGATAGATTCCAGGAGCATTCCAGCTCTGAGCTACACCTAAAACTCCCCCCTTTTTTGGAAACAAAGTCTCACTAAGTTATTGCCTGTTGGCCTCATGCCTGTCATCCTCCTGTCTCAGCCCCCCAAGTGCATGTGATCTGAGTATCTATAATCCACGTACTGTGATTACAGGCGTGCACCACCGTGCCTAGCTTGCTTTTCTATGTTGACGTGCAGTTCACCCAACACCAAGTTCTGAAGAAGCTACAATGACCTTGTTATGTGTTCTTGGTGCAATTGTTGACTATCAGTTAGTGATACGTCCATGGGTTATTTCTGGGCTCTGCATTCTGTGGTCTTGGTTCATACGTCTGCCTTCATGGTAGTATCATGCTGTTTTGACAACTAGAGCTTTGTAATAGAATTCAAAATCAGGATGAGTCTCTCTTCTCTTGCTGCTTTCAAATTACTCTTTGTGTGTGATTTTTTCAGCTTGTTAATAATGTGTCTTGATGAACCCCTGTTTGGGTTGAATCTGTTTGGGAAATGTTGAGCTTTGTGTACCTAAATGTCCATATCCCTCCCACATTTGTGAAGTGCTCAGCCATTAATTTTTTAAATACTCTCCTATCCTCTTCTCTTTCTTCTCCTTCTAGTAGCCATGGTCTTTATATGAGTTCTCTTAATAGTGTCCCATAAATAATCCCATTGATTTTTTCATCTCTTTCATTTTTTTCTCTTTTCTCCTCTGACCAAATTATATTATTATTATTATTATTATTATTATTAGTAGTAGTAGTAGTAGTAGTAGTACTGGGGATTGAACCCAGGGGCATTCTATCTCTGAGCTACACCCCCTGCCCTATTTTTTATTCTTTATTTTTAAACAGGGTCTCACAAGTAGCTGAGGCTGGTTGTGAACCATGATCCTCCGAATGCTGGGATGACAATAACTTTAAGTGCCTCGTCTTTGACTCTCCACGTGTGTTGCTCTGCCGACCGAGTCCGTTCTGCTTTTCATTTCACTCCCCGTACTCTTCAGCTCTATCATTTCTGTTGGTTTGAATCCAGTTTTTCTGGGTTCATCCTTAAGATTTCCAACATAGACCGGTAGGAAGAAGGTTGTGATGGTGACGATCCTGAACGTGCCCGTCACGTCAGCACGCTTAACTTCCTCCACCTTTAATTTTGTCACAAAAACAGCCCAAACTCTACTCATTTTGCATGCGAGCGACACAGACTGGCGTTTTCCGCCCACCCTCCTCCTCCTGGCCATGAGCTCTCCAGGCTTCCTCTTCATGCATCTCAGATACTTCGTGTCCTCCGCTTTACATCTTTTCTTTCTGCCTCTTTTCTGAACTTCTCGTTTTGTCCTTGTATGGTTTTTGTGATGTTTGTTGAGTTGTCTCTGTCCCATTATAGCCCTTGGTCCTTCCTTAAAACAATGATTTTAAATCCTTGTCAGGCAATTCAGAGCTCTCCCTATAGGCGGTTGATTAGTGAGAAGGCTTTGCGGTTCTTTGATGGTATCGCGTTTCTTTGGTCTAGGGACGCAGACCTCCTTCCTCGTGAGGCTCCGTGGTCCTTCAGGGCCTGGGGTCCACACCCGGCCTTTCACCCCTTCTTCCTAGAAATGGCACGCCTCACTTCTGCTCACATTTCGATGTGGTGCAGGAGAGCTCAGAAATGGATTCTGTGGCTGGGCAGCCACATCCTAGCAACAACTGCACACCCCAGAAGGGAACAGCTGGCCTTTCTGCCAAAACCAATTGTAAGGAGGAAATGCAATACATTTTCCCGTGTAATTTCCATCTTTCATGGCTGAATGTCTGAAGATTTAGTATGACTCATGATTGTAATCTCAAATTAAAAATTTAAGCACGTAATCAAATATTCAGGAAATGCTTGTCCATTGCTGTAGTGTTTAAAGTTTGAATGTGTGTATGTGGGGCGAGGGGTAGAGTTATCTTGCATTATTCCTAACTAATGGAGATAAAGGGTGTGTGTGTGTGTGTGTGTGTGTGTGTGTGTGTGTGTGTAACTGGGGGTTGAACTCAGGGACATTCTACTTCCAAGTTACACTCCCAGCCCTATTTTTTATTCTTCATTTTATTTTATTTTGCAGTATTGGGAATAGAACCCAGAAGCATTCTACCTCTGAGCTACACCCCCAGCCCCATTTTTTATTCTTTATTTTGAAACAGGGTCTCACTGAGTTGCAAAGGGCCTCACTAAGTAGCTGAGGCTGTCCTCGAACCTGGGTCTTCCCGTCTCAACATTACAAATGCTGGGATTACAAGCATGTGCCACCACGCCCAGCTATTTCTTTATTTTGAAACAGGGTCTCACTAAGTTGCAGAGGTCCTCACTAAGTAGCTGAGACTGGTTGTGAACCTGCGATCCTCCTGTCTTAGCCTCCCAAGTACTGGAATTACAAGCGTGCGCCACCACGCCTGGCTTAAGATGGATTTTAAGTGGTCCTCTATAGATGCAAGAGGCCAGGACAGGTAAACATTTGTGCTATTGTAAAAAAAATAGCAAAGACTTTCTTTCTCCCCATTGAAATCAAGAACAGAAAATTGAAACATGCTCCTTAGCTCAGAGACAAGTCTGAGCAAGTGATGGAAGGTAAGCAGCCTGGTCACATCATTCACAGTAACTCAAGGTGACAGGGCGTCGGATTGGAGTAGCACAGTCCTACTCCGTTTACATTGCTGTTTGTGTCCTTCAGAAAACTGATTGACCTCGGTCATCACCTATGGTCTGTAGAGCGGCTGCCCTGGCCCCCATTTAGAAAGGCAGGAGCCTCTCAAGGGCGGTGACTATTTGTTGCCTGCAATGGGAGTACTCTGTTTCCTATCAATTCTCTGATTTTTATGGCCAGGAATTGGTAGGAAAAAAGGGCAGAAAAAAACACAAGCATATATAGTCATAGTAACAATGTATTCATTTTCCTACCTTGTTCTTTTTGTCTGCCTCAGTTGGTTATTGTACTACTCAAGGGAGATGTCAGTACATCAAGGCAAAACTTAATTTGGCCATGATGATATCTTCCTTGTGCTTCTTTTTCTTTTCCACGTCAGATTTTTGGATTGTCAACTTTAATTGTGCCAGGAGTCCCTACGAAAATCAAGGATCACGGTGTCAATACAAGTCAACTATGTGAATTTTGTCCACCAGTGGACACTGGTTGTATCTTTATAACATCCATTCATAAATTGATTGGGTGGACTCTTCTTAAATGCGATTCGCCATCATCACAGGAAAGAGTTCTCAATTTTTTTCACAACTATCTTTTAAAGATGTTCAGTCAAGAACCGGGGCCGGGTTGCAGGACCCTGGGCCCCGGGCGGGGATCGCGCGGGGCACACTGGACCCCCGGAAGAACCGGGGTCCGGGTCGCAAGGCTACCAAGTGCCTGATCCCACAATCTCTTCAAACCACACATACTGTCTTCTGTTATTTAAAAAAAAAAAAAAAAGGAAAAGAAAAAGAAAAAAGAAAAGAAAAAGAAAAATATTGGAGAGAGGTCAAGATGGCCACGGCAGCTGCCAGAATATTAGAGATGCAGACAAAACTTATCCAACTGAACTGGAACTTTTGGAAAAATTCCCCGCGAAGGAGGACTGCTTCTTCTCTACATCCTTAAGAATCCTGGACATCACCTGTAAGGAGAGAGTTTAGCAGAGACCTAGGAGGAAGGTGGTGTTGGAAGCGGTTGCCGCAATGGCGGTGGAGACTTGTATTCAGGAGAGGCAGAAATCTGATCCTACTAACCTTATCTTCTGTAGAAATTACCCCAAACGTCGAATGCTACTGTCGCGCATCCTTGGGAGCACTGGACAACATGCAGAGTAGAAAAAGAGTTTGGGAAAGAGCTGAAATGGTGGCAGCAGTGGCAATGGCAGCGGCCAGTACTCAAGGGAGGCAGAAATCTGATGCATTACACCTGGAACTTTTGAAGAATTAACCCCAGAGGCAGAATGTTACCACCATGCACCCTCAGGAAAGTGGGACAACCTGCTGGGTGAAGTGGGTGCTTGGATCGGAGCCTGCCAAGGGGTGAGGCCGGTGATGGGGACAGCAAAGCCAGGATCGGAGACTGCCATGAGGCAAGGCCAGTGCTGGAGCCTCTGAGGCTGGGATCAGAGCCTGCCAAGGAGTTAGGCCGGTGTCGGGGTCAGCAAGGTCAGGATCGATGCCTGCCTTGAGGCAAGGCCAGTGCTGGGGCCTCCAAGGCCGGGATCGGAGCCTGCCAATGGGTTAGGCCAGTGCTGGGGCCAGCAAGGCTGAGATTGGAGCCTGCCGTGAGGCAAGGATGGTGCTGGGGCCTCCAAGGCCGGGATTGGAGCCCACCGAAGGGTTATGCCGGTGCTGGGGCCAGCAAGGTCAGGATCAGAGCCTGCCCTGAGGCAGGGCCAGTGCTGGGGCCTCCGAGGCCTGAATTGGAGCCCGCCGAGGGGTAAGGCCAGTGCTAGGGCCAGCGAGGCCGGGATTGGAGCCTGCCGTGAGGAAAGGCCACTACTGAGGACTCTGAGGCTGAGATCGGAGCCTGCTGAGGGATTAGGCTGGTGCCGGGGCAAGCGAGGCTAGGATCGGAGCCTGCCATGAGGAAAGGCTGGGATAACAGGCATGCACCAGCACACCTGGCTTCAGGTCTGAATTTAAATGTCACCTCTTCAGCGAGGCCTGCTCTTAAAGCTTGCATCCAGAAGCACGTGTGTCAGCCAGTGTAACAATGGCCAGAGGTGCTTCTTTTAGGCTTGACAGGCTCACTAGGACTCTGACCTGTCTGTGGATTAATCCACTTGGTGGATTAATAGTCCCAGTGGAGCACTGGAGGTAGCAGAAGCTATAGGCATGTAGAGTGTGGCAGAAAGAAATAGGTCACTAAAGGCAAGGTCTTGAGACTTACCTGCCCTTGGCCCCTTCCTTCCTTTCTTTCTTCCTTCTTCCTCCTCCTCCTCGTCCTCCTCTTCCTCCTGCTCTTCCTCCTCCTCCTTCTCTCTCTCCTCTCCTCTCCTCTCCTCTCCTCTCCTCTCCTCTCCTCTCTTCTCTTCCCTTCCCTTCCCTTCCCGTCCCTTCCTTTTCTCTCTCTCCTCTCCTCTCTCTCCCTCCTCCTCCTCCTCCTCTCTCCTCTCTTCTCTTCTCTTCTCTTCTCTTCCCTTCCCTTCCTTTTCTCTCTCTCTCCTCTCCTCTCTTCCTCCTCCTCCTCCTCCTCTTCCTCCTCCTTCTTCTTCTTCTACTTCTTCTTTTCTCTCTCTCTCTCTCTCTCTCTCTCTCTCTCTCTCTCTCTCTCTCTCTCTTTCTCCTCTGCCCTTCCCCTCTGCCGTGATGTTTTTTCCAGCCATCCATGGACTAAACGTCTGATGCTATGAGCCAAAATAACTAAATAACTATTTCGTCCGCTAAGCTGTTCTTCTCAGGTATTTTGGCCACAGCGATGACGAGCCAACCCACCTTCCTTGGATGCTGTGTATCGGGCTCATTCCTTCTCGCACCCTGTGATTTCCTATCTTGGTGTCTACTTTGCGTTCTCTGTAGCATTGCATCTGTTTACTTGTTTAATGTCCCCTTCTCCTAGAGCATAAGCTTCATGAACTTGTCTGTCTTGTTTTTGCATCTCGGCACCTGGCACAGGGCTCAACCCAAACCAGACGCCTGGAATTGCCAACCTGTGGTTTTTATAAGCCTTCTGTTACTGGCTTTCGCCTTACAACATACTTCCGTATAGGGGCGACTCCCTATTTAAAATTTTTCTTCCAAAAGGCAATTTATAAATTGCCTTTTCAAGTTAGAATGTAGTTTATAGAAGCGACCTTTCACAAACTCGTGTTTCGAATAGTAGCCTCTAAAATCTGATAGAGTAAACCCTAAAATTGCAATACTTTAAAAATGGAATGAACCTAGAGCACAGGCCAGGCAGCCTGCCTACGGCTCCATTACAGACTCCTCCAGCCCCGCCTGGCTCTGCGGGGGCCTAGGAGATAAGCTGGGCAAACCCCAGATCCAAAACCCTGTGCGCAGAGTAAACAGTGCCAGCAGATGCGGACTAGGGTGAGGGAGGAGGAGGAAGAGGGAGGCTGATGGCTGTCAGCAGGAGACAGACCTTCTGCTTCTCAGTAAGGTGTGTGTCGTGTGACTTCTGAGCGTCTTGATTTTGTTTTGCTTGTTCTCAGCGATTCGTCCCCTTGTGCTATTTTGGGATCATTTCCAGAGCTTACTGCTTCAGAGTGGAGAAGGAAGCGAATAGGCCAGGGCCTGCCTCGACAGAGGGGCTTTCTAGGCAGGCTTTCTGTTGTGATGTGTGTGTGTATGTGTGTGTGTGTGTGTGTGTGTGTGTGCGCGCGCGCGCACGTGCGCGCCACTGGGGATTTAACCCAGAGGCACTCTACCTTTGAGCCGCATCCCCAGCCATATTGACTTTGAAACAGGGTCTCACTAAGTTGCTGAGGGGGGCCTGGAACCTGAGATCTTCCTGTCTCAGCCTCCCAAGCACTGTGGTTACAGGCATGCACCCCCATGCCCAGCAGGATGGGATTACAAAGAGGCAAATGGCAGCTACACCAAGCCCCGGCCCGCGGGCTTTCCTGGAAGAGACACACAGGTCCCGGCAGGGCTCAGTCACACCCAGCCCAGTTCTCCCAGGCAGAGAGGGGAACATCCCTCTCCAAAGCAGAAGTCGTGAAGAGGGTCCAGCATAAAGCCTCTCGCCTCCTGTTCTGTTCTGTCAGAGGAAACACACACACACACACACACACACACCCCTGTTTTTGGCTTCCGTGGCTCCACACACAGATGCAATGACCCACCTGCCCACTGGGAATCCTGGGAATGCCCTGCTGCCCCTCCTCCCCAGCCTCCCACCCCACCGCCTGGCGGGGCTGATTTCACCACGTCCTTTCTGGACAAGCCCTGACAGCTCCCTCCTGGCCAAGGGAGAAGAAGGCTCCCAGCAGCATGACGTCGCCATTGTTTGCCCCCCAAGGCCACCCACAGCCCTGGGCTTCACGTTGGGTGTGAGCGGTCATGGCAGAGGGACCTGCTAAGGTCAGGATTTAGTTTATTTCCTGGCTTATTTGCATGCTTTGCTGCGGAAGTACATAGTTTTCTTTTTATTTTTTCTCTGGTACTTGGCATTGAACTCAGGGGCATACTACCTCCGAGCTACACCTCCAGCCCTTTTTATTCTCTTTTTGAAATCGGGTCTCTAAGTTGCTGAGAGTCACACTAAATTTCCAAGGCTGGTCTTCAACCTGCGATCCTCCTATCTCAGCCTCACAAGTACTGGGACTAGAGGTGTTTGCATCTCCACCCCCGGCCGCACCCATTTCCTTCAGAGTATGGAAAGAAAAACAGACTCCACTGGATTTTGTTTGTTTTCCGGCTCATTCGTATGCTTTTGCCGCAAGAAGCGTGTAGATTTCTTTTAAAGTACAGAAAGAAAAAAGATCGCACTAGTCACTGAGGCATATCTAGGCAGAGTGATCAGTGCTTTGCCTGGAACTGAGATCCTCGCCACACTAAAAAGTCAAAATAACAAACGTCAGCTCCGCGGAACAAATGCCAGCGAACTCCAGAGACTTTCCGGAGGGGCCCCCAGACTCAGGAACTAGAGGTGTCTCTTCCAGGGATGAGGAATTTAGTTTGGTTTCTCTTTTTAGGAAGAAGACCAGAGTCATAAATAGTTAAAAGTGTTTGCCGGAAAATATTCAAGTGTAAGGCAACAGTTTCCAAATTCCCTGCAGAGCCTGGACACAAGGGAACATGACAGCCAAGCCTGTTATTAAGAAGGTCACGAGATGCCATCTGTTCCCGCACGCGCTTGACTGGGCTCAGAGGTGGCCGCAATTGATTTTGCGCCGAGCCTAAGAGATCGCCCTGCCCGGGCGCGGCAGTGACTTGGGTGGCCCTGTGGACCAAGCAGGTGTCTGCTTAGGACTTGGGCTGAAGTTGCTGGGCAGAAGATGGGAAGGGGCGAGGCCTGGCTTTTAGGTCTGTCTTTAATTAGAGCTCAGATGTAATGTGGGAGGCAGCTGCCTGGTTTTCCTAATTTTTTTTTTTTTTTTTTTTTTTTTGCATGCCTGGGTTTAGCTGCCTGCAGAATATGTTAATAGCCTTCGTGTAAGTGTGAAGTTAAGGCAGATGAATGAATTCTTTTAGTTGCAACTGAATGATTTTTTTAATCTGTAGAAAAGTTGAAAGACTACTGTCTCCTAGATTTATCAGTTGTTTATGTTTTGCCATATTTGTTAACAGTTTGCTTGATTTCAAAGTCTACACACTGATACCTGCCTGTGCTTCTTTGCTGGACTATTGGGAAGAGATTAAAACATCAACATATTTTCAGATACATAATGTATTTTCAACATGTGTCTCCAAGGAGTAAGAATATTGTCTTATGTAACCACAAAAATTATCACACTTGAGAAGTTTATCATTAATAGAATAATTTTTATTTAATATACAGACTACTGATTGCTTTAATCTTTTTATTCTTTTTTGTGTGTGCATGTGCGTAGTACTGGGGATGGAACCAAGGGGCTTTCTACCTGTGGGCTATATTCCCAGACCTATTTTATATTTTATTTGGAAATAGAGTGTGTCACTAAGCTACTGAGAACCTGTGTCACTAAGCTACTGAGAACCTTACTAAGTAGCTGAGGCTGGCTTCAAACCTGCAGGACACTCTTGTCTGAGCCTCCCAAGTGCTGGGATTACAAGGGTGTACCACCAAACCTGAATACACACACACACACACACACACACACACACACACAAACACACACACACACACACTAGGGAATGAACTCAGGGCCATTTCTACCTCCTAGACACGCCACCCCAAGTTCTTTTTATTTTTTATTTTGAAGCAGGGTCTTGCTAAGTTGCTGATGCTGGCCTTTAACCTGCAATCCTCCCGGCACAGCCTCCCAAGTACCGGGATTACAGGTGTATTCCACCATTCCTGGGCTGCAGGCTTTATTCTTTAAAATCTCTCAAGAAGGCCAGGTGTGGTGGTGCACGCCTGTAATCCCCACACTTGGGAGGCTGAGACAGGAGGATCGCACAAGTTCAAAGCCAGCCTCAGCTACTTAGTGAGGCTCTCAGCAATTTAGTGAGACCCTGTTTTCAAATAAAAATATAAACTAGGTCTGGGAGTATAGCCCGGAGGTAGAAAGCCCCTGGATTCCACCCCCAGTACCACCAAAAAAAAAACAAAAAAAACCCCAAAACTCCAGAAAGACACCGGCTCTGTAATCTATCCCAGTGGTTAACAACTCTCTCTCTAAGGCAGTCATAACTTGAGACACTTTAAGGAATCTGATGGAAACTGTATTCTATCTACAGAAATCTATCCATAACTACACTTATCCAAGCCAAAAATGCAGGCATCTCAGACACTTCCAGGGTGTTCATGAACTTTAGGTTAAGTGTTAATGTTTAATCTAAATTCTCCTCCTTTGTGTATTTACATTTGAGGGGGTGCCAGAGATTGAACCCAGAGGTATTCTACCTTCAAGCTACACCCCCAGTTTTTTAGTTTTTATTTTGAAACAGGGTCTTGCTAGTTTTTTGATAATTCCACTAAATTGCTACGGCTGGCCTTGAACCTGCAATCCTTGTGTCTGCCTTCGAAATACTGGGATACAGGTGTACACCACCATGCCCGGCTGTGTACATGCAATTTAAGACCACAGTGCTCAAAAAAGATGGAGAGTGGTTTGTCTCCACCTTCCAACATGTTTGTGTTTATGAACCTTCTCCCTTTACTTTTGTATTTTTATTTTATTTTATTTATTCTTTTTTTTTTTTGTGGTACCAGGGATAGAACCCAGGGGCAGTCTACCTCCAAGCTACACCTCCAGCCCTATTTTTTATTCTTTATTTTGAAACAGGGTCTCACTGAGTTGCAAAGGGCCTCACTAAGTAGCTGAGGCTGTCCGCGAACCATGGTTCCCCTGTCTCAGCCTCCAGAATGCTAGGATTACAAGCGTGCACCACCACGCTCGGCTATTAATTAATTAATTTATTTATTGTTTGTTTGTTTGTTTGTTGGTGCTACTGGGGATGGAACTCAGGGGTGTTCTACCTCTAAACTACAACTCCAGCCCTATTTTTTTTTTCTTTTATTCTGAAACAGGGTCTAAGTTGCGGAGGCTGACCAGGAATTTATGATCCTCCTGTGTCAGCCTTCCAAGTACTGGAATTATAAGCATATGCCACTACACTTATGAACCTTCATTTTAAGGAATTCAGAGTTTTAAGGAAATCAGCGATGGGTAGGAGGGACATGAAACTATCCCTAATCTGTCAACAGAAAGCAGAATCACAAACAAGCTGACTGTGGTAGCAGAATAGATGCCCCAGATGGACCGAGTGATTAGAGTAGTAGACACAGAAGGATCCTCCAAACCAGGGCTTCTCTGATTCTGCAAGAACTGGGGCTCCCAAAGCGACACTCATCTTCCTGATTATTGCCTTTTAAAAAACACATACCAACCGGGCGTGGTGGCGCATGCTTGGAATCTCAGCATTTGGGAGGCTGAGACAGGAGGATCGAGGTTTGTGGACAGCCTCAGCTACTTTGCAACTCACTGAGACCCTGGTTCAAAATAAAGAATAAAAAATAGGGTGTAGCTTGGAGGTAGAGTGCCCCTGGGTTCTGTGCCCAGTGCCACAAAAACAAACAAAAAATTATATACCTAGCTAGGCGTGGTGGTGCATGCTTGTAATCCCAATACTTGGGAGGCTGAGACAGGAAGATCAGAAGGTTCAAAGCCAGCCTCAGCAGGTTAGTGAGGCTCTCAGCAACTTAGTGAGACCCTATTTCCAAAAAATATATAAAATAGGTCTGGAGGTGTAGCCCAGAGGTAGAAGGTCCCTGGGTTGTGATACATGCTCAGTACCACAATAAATAAATAAATAAATAAATAAATAAATAAATAAATAAATAAACCCCACACACCTGCAGCTTTCCATTGGGATGAATAGGATCAAATATCTAAGGTAGAGTTTGTTGGCAGTTACAAAGATGGTTAGTTTCATCAACAAAATTGCCCAATTTGGTTACAATTCTAGCACCAGGGAAGTTAGGATAACATTATATGTTCTTAATTAAAAGGCGAGGCCAAAATGCCAGGGTCAAGTGGCAGTGCAGGTCTGTTTTGCCCCCTGTGAACTCATGAAGGAAAGCCTTCAGCTCACCGTATTCCTGCACGTGTGAACTTACTATGATTCCTTTCCATAAACGGACTAAAGAAAATGAGAGACATTTCCAGCTCTGTTAGAAAAATGACCAAGTTTGGCTAAAAGTTGGAACACAAAAGTTGGACACAAAGTTACGCAATGGACTGACACAATTTGGGGAAAAAAAAATTTTGGTGGGGGGTAATGCATCAAAGACTTCAACATTACTTTCTATGAAACTTTAATAGTATAGAATTATATCATTTACTAATCGATGATTGTTTAATATAATCCTTGAAAGGTAGGGTGACAAAAAGCCAGCCTAGCCTCTGGCAGGCCTGTGGCGCTTAGGGAAGTCTTACAGAGCTTTACAAAGCTAAGAATTCACAGAGAATGGGAAAAGGAGAGGTAGCTGTGCAGGGGAAACGTCTTATCTATTGCTTTTACTGTAGCGTTGGAGAAAGTGGGTCTTTCTTGAATTTGGCTAAATAATTGTTAAGCTCCTTGACTTTGGCTTAAGATACTTTTTTTTTTTTAACCTCCAACCTACACTCCTTGCCCTATTTTTTATCCCCCCCCCTTTTTTTTTTTGCAGTACTGGGGGAGAACCCAGAAGCATTCTATCTCCAACCTACATCCTCAGCCAAATTTTTTATTCTTTATTTTGAAACTGGGTCCAACTGATTTGCAGAGGGCCTCACTAAGTAGCTGAGGCTGCCTGTGAACCGCAGTCCTCCGGTTTCAGCCTCCTGAATGCTGGGATTACGAGTGTGCGCCACCACGCCCGGCTATCTCTTGACTCATTTCTGATGACCAGACCCTCTCATATTATGCCAAGCAAGATGAGGATGAGCTTTCAGCATTTTTTCTTATTTTTAAAAAATATACCAGGGGATTCAATATGGTTAGTCAGTAGGGAAATGCAAATTTAAAACCCAAAGAGGTACTTTTGTATCCCCCAGAATAGCTATAATCACAAAAACAGATGGTAATAAAAGTTGGAAAGAATGTGGAAAAATTGGAAGCCTCATTCATTGCTGGTAGGATATAAAATAGTACAGTCACTTTGGAAAATAGTTGACAGATTTTTTTTCAAAGTTAAACATAAGTCAGGTGTGGTGGCACATACCTATGGTGACACACACCTGCAGTCTCAGTACTTAAGAGGATCACAGGTTCAAGGTTAGCCTCAGCTATTTAGCAAAGTTCTCTGTAACTTATTGAGACCCTGTTTCCAAATAAAAAATAAAACAGGACTGGAGGTGTAGCTTGGAAGTAGAATGCCCCTGAGTTCAATACCCAGTTACACACACATGCACGTGCGCGTGCGCGCGCGCACACACACACACACACACACACACACAAACAAACACACAGAATTAAACATAAATTTGCCATAGGATCTAGCAATTCTACACCTAGGATTTTACCCATGAGAAGTGAAAACATGTCTGTACAAAGACTTGTACATGGACTGGGGAATAGCTCAATAGTAGAGCACATGTTTTACATATATTAGGTCTTGGGTTCAATCTCCAATAACACACACATGGCATATGTGTGCTCCTGTGCATGTGTGTGCACTTGGGCACACACACACACACGCATACAAGAAAATACAAAATGACAAAAAGAAATGAATAAAAATGTGCACATGAATATTGATCGTAATATTCTCCATACTAGCCAAAATGGGAAGCAACTTTAACATTCCTCAGCTGGTGAATGGGTAACAAATCTGGTATATTCATGCAATAGAACATTATTCAGTAATAAAAAAGAACAAAATACTAAAACAGCTACAAAGTTGCTGAACATAAAAAAATATACAGCCAGATATGGAGGTTACATGCCTGTAATCCAAATACTTGGGAGGTTGAGACAAGAGGATTACAGGTTTGAGGCCAGCCTAGGCAACTTAGTGAGACCCTCCACAACTTAGAAAGATCTTTTCTGTGGTTTTTTTTTTGTTGTTGTTGTTGCTGTTGGGTTTTTTTGTTTGTTTGTTTGTTTGTTTCTGCAGCACCAGGGATGGAACCCAGGGGTATTCTACCTCTGAGCTACACCCCCAGCCCAATGTTATATTCTTTATTTTGAAACAGGATCTCACTAAGTTGAAGGGGGCCTCACTAAGTAGCTGAGGCTGGTTGTGAACCCAGATCCTCTTGTCTCAGCCTCCCAAGTACTGGGATTACGAGTGTGTGTGCCACCATGCCCTGCTAACTTAGCAAGATCTTGATTAAAAAAATAGGTTTGGGGTTGTAGCTCAGAGGTGAGACACCCCTGAGTTCAATCTTCAGTATCACAGAAAACATGTATTATGCTAAGTAGAAGAAGCCAGACGTAGAAAGACCACATAGTGTATGATTCCACTGATATGAAATGTCTCACAAAGGCATATCCACAAGGTTGGCTTTCTGGGCCTGATGGTAGGAGAGATTAACTGTAAGTGAGCATACAGGTTCTCACTGGGTGGCAAAAACGCTCTAAAATTGGATTGTGGTGATGGTCGTATAACAGGTAAATTTGCTAAAAGTCATTGAATTGTATCTTTAAAGTGGGTGAATTTTAATGTGTGTAAAATACAACTCAACAAGGTTGTTCAGAAAACACACCCAAGCTTCTCCAGCCCTAAGGAAAAAGTTATACCCTCAGCATCCCAGCACAGTCTTGTTCCCTCCGATGATTCTAAGAAATAAGGAGAATGTTTGCTCCTCCCCAAAACTCCAGAATGTTTACTACGGATGTCGCTTTCAGTCACAGGCTTGCTAGTCTGTTGGTCAGACGCTAAATGATGTGCTGACGATTTGTTAGTAAGAGCCTAACTGGGAGGGCGAGGAATTTTATTCTAACGCTGGGATTCGTTTGCACGCAGGACTACTCCCTGACATAACCGGATCCTTGAAAAAGCCACTTGATGTCCAGCACACAGTGGTAAGCTCGAGAGCTTAAGTGAATGTGCACCCGCATGTTACTTAGAACAAAGTAAAAGGGATTGGGTTCTCAAAATCAAGTAGTAATTCCTCAGACGTTTATTTCTGTGTGCTTATTCCATGCGTAGCTTTCTATGAGGCAATGGGAATGCAAAGATAACCAAGACTGTGGACTGAACAACTGGTGGCCTTGTGCCTTTATCAGCCACCCAGTTCCCCTGCCCCACGTGTGGCGACAGTCCCACACAGTCCAGTGGTGGCTGAGACCGAAAGCCGCTGTGCTCAGGCTAGAAACGTTCAAATAGCACAGGAATTAGAAGTAGAAACCGAAATCAAAGTCATTGGAAATCCTTCTCCTTCTGCAGGGGACGATCACAACTTACATTTTAGTGAGCTTCCTTACAGAGGTCTCTAATAATACCTGTACTAAAACTACCTGTGCATATGCAGACAGGGTATTGATGAGAGCATATGGCCAAGGTCATCTGTAATTGGCTTTTATCACTTGATATTTCATGGACATTTTTCAGTGTTAACAAACATAATTATTTGTCTCTATTGGTGATGGATGCATAAGATTCCATTGACTGGGTACATTGTATCCCACATCACCAGGCATTTAGACCCTGCCCATCCCCTCCCCTCCTTTCTTCTCCCTCCCTTCCTCCCTCCTTTCCTTCCTTCCTTAACCCAGGGGGGAACACTTTACTTATGAGCTACAACACCAACCCTTTTTATTTTTTAATTTTGAAACGAGACCTTGCCAAGTTGCTGAGGCTGGCCTCAAATCTGCAATCCTCCTTTCTCAGCCTCTCAAGTACCGGGATTACAGGCCTGTGCCCCTGAGATCTTAAGTTTTTCGATTTAAAAATTATTATAAACAATAATGCTATGATGACTAAAACCCCAAAATATGTTTTTGTAAGTATAAATTTGTCTTTTGGGGTACAGCTCCAGAAGTGGAATTCTTGGGTCAGAAAGTATGCTTATTTTCTATATGGCTAAATTGCTCCCCCCCCCCTGAAAATTAGCCTTGTGCCTCAATGGTGCGTGAGAGTGTTTCTTAACCTATATTCTAACACTTTTTTGAAAAAAATGTTTTCCGATCTGACAGGTGACACCGTTTCAGTTTTCATTTCATTTCTTTTCCTTGGTTATCAGTGAGGCTGTGCACCTTCTCTTCTGCTTCCTGGTTCCATAGTATTTCATGGATTATAGGTGGCTCATGATTTGCAGTAGTTATGTTTTGCGAAGCCGACACAAACACTGAATTAACAAATTCTGAATCGTGCCGCTAGGACACACATGGTTCGGTTCCCGTGGGCCACCAGTCACAGCAGTTTTGTCAGGCAATCAATATGTAACTTTGTTTTTATGTATATATCAGTGTAAAGACACTTTATTTAATGCCTGTTTCTAATTCATTCACATTGAACCTGCTGCCAACAGCACTACAGTGGAACTCAAGGAGCACAGTCTTCAACTCTGTGAACATGTCATGACCTTCTTGCACTCACCACCAGGCTGCCTTCAGCAGCACTATCCTTGGGGCCATTTTAAGCAGCTAATTCTCAATCTCTCTCTCACACACTCACACACACACACATGCAAATGCACACACATAAACACTGATGCATGCATACACATACATGCATGCACGAATGTGCACACACATGCAAATGCACACATATACACTCATACACATATGCACATACATGCAAGCATGAATGCACACACACGCAAATGCACACACATGTACACTCATACACATATGCATATAAATGCATGCACGAATGCACGTGCACACACACACCCACACACACACGCACACACACTAAAATGCAGACAATAGCCTAAATAGACTACAAAAAAGGATACTTGATTGCGTCATGAGTGCCCGTCCAAGATGGCCCTGTTTGAGCTCAGCTGGGAACATGCGTGTCAGTTGACACAAATTTTTTTTTCCCCCTCTGCGCATGTCCACAAGTGACCTCAAAGGTGCTCGGAGTACTAACGTTGAGGTTACACATATATTTTTTAGCAAATAGGTGAATTCACAAAGATAGGCTCCAGGAATAACTGAGATACAGCCATTTATCTATCAGGGTATTTAGCTTTTTAATGTCGGTTTGTAAGAACTATTTACAATCCGGGCGTGGTAGTGATGCAGGCTGGTAATCCCAGTCCTTGAGAGGCCGAGACAGGAGGAACGCAGGTTCGCAGCCAGCCTTGACGACTTAGCGAGGCCCTCCACAGCTTAGTGAGACTCTGTTTCCAAATAAGAAATAAAAGAGGACTGGGGGGTTCAGCTTGGAGGTAGAATGCCGCTGGTTTCAATCTCCAGTGCCCCCCAACAACAACAAAAACAACAAAACAGATTTACATATTAGGACCATTCTCTTTTGCCTAGCTTATTTTATGAATATTTCCCCCAGTTTTTGTTTTACCACTTTATTGCTGCCATTTGTGATGACAGGGACTGTTGACAGCCGTATCCACGTGCCTCTGGGTGGAGGAGGGGAAGCCTAGCCCTGGCAAAGGCTCTTCCCGTTACTGCTTCTGCTGTCAACGATGCTGGTGGTACTCATCTCTCTCTGTACTCTTTCTAGGCACATCAGATTTGGGGGTTTGGTGATTCTTCTCCACCACGTCCAAACTATGGAAAATCATGTACGTCCCGTCCTCAATGACTCTTTTATATTTTTTCCAGTATTTATTCTAATCACGATCTTCCCGAGAGTTTCACATCTTCCGGAGTCTAAGGTCATTTAAGGCCTTCTGCATCCCGGCATCCTCCCTCCTGTCCCCCATTCTGCGGCTGCGCTGTATGTTGCTGAGCAGTAAGGGAGGGAGGATGGAGAAATGACCGGAGGGACAAGCCCAGCAGAGACAGTTGCCACTCAGAAGCAGCTCTGGATAAAAGCGCATTCATGCGCGGGTGGTGGCAGAGGTGGGGGCCTGGAAGGAACCGGAGTGTTTTAGAATGTCAGTACGTTTCTCGGTACTTATACCGTGGTAGACTCCGCTAACCGCCAACACTTAGATTGAATGTCTCTCGCCATAGGTATGAGACCTAAAAGACGGGCCCTTGACAACCTGCTGAGATACAAATCTGAAGGGAAAAACTTCCTAACGCAGGTAAGAATCTGCCAGCCATCCAGCACTGTATCTCTAGGGAAAGTGGGCTTCCAGGGGTCTCCGTGCAAGAGTGGGAGCAGTGGCGTGTGTGTGTGTGTGTGTGTGTGTGGTTGAAGTTGGTACAAAAGCATCCCTCATTTATAAGAGGTGTTCTGATAAGATAGACTGTCTTCCTAAGGGCATCACGAACAGAAATTTCCATGAGTTCTATTCAAATTCTCATGGGCAACTTCAGTGAGGCTTTGGGTTCTGCCTTTCGTGATAAAGGCAGTCAGCTCCCAGGTTGTCCTTCCCTGCTGGGAACAACCTTAGGTATCCAGTGTCCTGAGCTCACCCTCGGCCTGTGCCTGGCCCGATACCCAGTATCTGCTGCCCCTGCTCTCCTCATAGGGCCCTCCAGACCAGCGGCTCTGACCTGCCCTCCAGACCAGAGGCTTTGACCTGCCTCACCAAATTTTCTCTAAACCCAGTCATTTTTATTTTTTGGCAGTACTAGGGATTGAACCCAGGGGCATTCTACCTCCGAGCTACACCCCCAGCCCTATTTTTTAGTCTTTATTTTGAAACAGGTTCTCACTAAGTTGTGGAGGGTCTCACTAAGTGGGTGAGGCTGGCCGTGAACCCATATCCTCCTGTCTCAGCCTCCCAAGTACTGGGATTACAAGCGTACGCCACCATGCCCACCTTAAACCCAGTAATTTTTAACAGAATGTTAAAATGGAATTTTTTTATGTCTTAGAGTTCTGGTGGAAACTCTTAGAGAAAATAAGAAAGAATAAAAGAAGCCAGGCATGGTGGCACATGCCTATAATTTGGAGGCTGAGACAGGAAGATTGCAAGTTCAAGGCTAGCCACAGCAACTTAGGCCCTCAGCAGCTTAGTGAGACCCTGTTTCAAGATTTAAACACACACACACACACACACACACACACACACACACACACACACACATTAAAAAGAGGGACTGGGGCTATAGCTTAAAGGTAGAATGCCTCTGAGTTCAATCCCTAGAACCCCCCCCCCAAAAAAAAGAATAAAGAAAGAATAAAAACTGGTTTCAGCACATACTGACTGACCTCATTTATTATGAAAATGACAACTATTTTTGCTATCCTATGGCTTTAAGATTTCTCTTTAAATTGATTTTTTTTAAAAAATCCCTCACTCTCACCCTAAGTATATTTGTAATATCATAAGTTTGATGTACTAGTTACATATATTAGGAAAAAATCAACCCTGATCATTAAATTTTTTTAAAATTCTATTCAAGCCAGGCCTGGTGGTGTACTCTGTAATCTCAGTACTTGGGAGCTGAGAGACAGGAGGGTTGCAGGTTTGAGGCCAGCTTAGCAACTCAGCAAGGCCCTCGGCAACTTAATGAGACCCT
The DNA here is from genome assembly GCF_963383645.1 of Muscardinus avellanarius. Taxonomy (NCBI): domain Eukaryota; kingdom Metazoa; phylum Chordata; class Mammalia; order Rodentia; family Gliridae; genus Muscardinus; species Muscardinus avellanarius. The sequence continues at coordinate 17,815,788 of NC_137791.1, forward strand.
GTTTTTAAAAATAGGGAATGGAATGCTGGGCGTGGTGGCGCACGCTTGTAATCCCCGCGCTTGGGAGGCTGAGACAGGAGGATCGCGCAGGTTCGAAGCCAGCCTCAGCTACTTAGTGAGGCTCTCAGCAACTTAGTGAGACCCTGTTTCCAAATAAAATATAAAATGGGTCTGGGAGTATAGCCCAGAGGTAGAAAGCCTCTGGGTTCTATCCCCGGTACCACCAAAAAAAAAAAAAAATAGGGAATGGAGATATAACTCAGAGGCATTAGAGTGCCTCTGGGTTCAATCCCCAGTAACACACACACACACACAGCACATATAATAATAATAATAATAATAATAATAATAATAATAGTACATAACATAAATAAAATTTTAAAAGGTATTCAAATACTACCCCAAATTATAACCGAAAGCACTCATATATACACACAGCACTTTGAAAATGCTGGTTCCTGGAACCAACAAGGAAATCTGCTAAACTGAGCTGATTGGACAGGGCTGGGTGACCGGCCTTCGTTCCCAGGCAGCTAGTTTAATGGCAGCCCTCTAGAAACACGAAGTTCTGCTCTAGGACCTGCTCTTTGTTAGGGAACAGCCCGAGCACAGAAAGGCAGTGCTGTGGGGCAGCTGGTGGGGGCCTTCAGAGCTGGGTTGCCCTGTGGACGGCCGGGGACCTCCTTCCCGCTGGGCTGCGGCCTGCCGGCTTCTAGGAAGGGTAGATGAATTCCTGAAAGTGTCTTTACTGCTGGCCTCCTGGGACTTGCTTGAGCGAATCATTAACTATTGTTAAATAAATAAATCCCTCTCGCTTCATGGAGATGGACTGCTACCGGAGAAGTTCCATTGCCAGGCAGTGTCTGCAGCTGCTCTCGGGAACAGCTGTCTTCCTCTGTAAGCTGGAAGAGCCCGCCATCCCCACAGGGAAGTGTCCATGCTCTCGGTGCCTGAGAACCAGTCAGGACAAGGGAGGCCATCACACCCTACTCTTTATTTATTTTTTGCGGTACTGGGGATGGAACCCAGTGGGGTTGTACTTCCGAGCTATACACCCCCAGCCCTATTTTATAGTCTTTTTAGTTTTTTTTTTTTTTTTTTTTTTAAAGAAAGGCAGACTGCCACGTGCAGCGCCTCATTTGGACGTGTCTGGAGTCTTGGAAGCTTGACCACCCTACCTTCTCCTACAAATGGACCTTGAGAGCTTGTTTGGAGGTTCTGGCAGGGGAGCGCAGCCACTCGTATACCCTTGACCGAAGACCGGTCCTCCTCTATTCGGGGAAGGTCGTCCTCTTCGACCGAGCGCGCAGCTTGGGGAGGGACGCACATGGAGCGGTGAGGGAGGAAGGGACACCCGCCTAGCCAGCCAGATCAGCCGAATCAACCCTGGCGATCAATGGGGTGACAGATGTCGTAGCCAGATCGCCCTCACATCCTAGTCTTTTTAGTGTTTTGAAACAGGGTCTCACTGAGTTGAGAAGGGCCTCGCTGAGTAGCTGAGGCTGTCTGAGAACCGCGATCCTCCTGCCTCAGCCTCCCAAACGCTGGGATTATAAGCATGCGCCATCACGCCGGGCTTACACCCTACTCTTGTTGGTGATGTCGTAACAGGCCGACAGTAAACACATGCGTGCACCTACACTCCACACACAATTAACACCAGGAGCTTATTTAGGGAAATCTTGAATCTGAAATTCCAGCCAGAAAATAAATCGTGACTTTTCTTTATAAGAAAGTGTGTGTGTACACACACGCATACACACACACCCACGTTATTGAGGATGGAACTCAGTTGCTAAGGGCCTTGCTAACTTGCAGAGGAGGCTGGTCTTGAACCTGAGATCCTCCTGTCTCAGCCTCCCAAGCACTGAGATTACAGGTGTGCACCACACCTGGCTGAGACTAGGCAAATCTAAGTATTTTTCAGTCAGTGCTATTACTCAGGAGTAGAGAAGAGTCAGGTGTGGTGGCGCACGCTTGTAATCCCAGCACTTGGGAGTCTGTGACAGGAGGATGAGACAGGAGAATCGCACGGGTTCAAAGCCAGCCTCAGCTACTTAGTGAGACCCTGTTTCCGATAAAGCATAAAATAGGTCTGGGAGTGTAGCCTGGAGGTAGAAGGCCTCTGGGTTCCATCCCCAGTAACACACACACACACACACACACACACACACACACACACACACACGCAGTAAGGAAACAAACATCAGGATGCAAAACTATACATTCCTGTATTAGCAACAAGTAGGGAATGAATGAAAACTTCAGCCATCACCAGCAATATTCTTAACTTTTAGAAGTATTTGCTCTAAATATGTATATTCCTGAGTCCTAACTTGAGAAGTTCATGACGTAAAAGTGGAAGGCAGCCAGGCTCAGTGGTGCTTGCCTATAATCCCAGCACTTGATAGGCTGAGGCGGGAGGTTCGCAGGTTCAGGGCCAGCCTCCTCAGCAACTCAGTGAGACTGTTTCAAAATAAAAATAAGCATAAAGGGCTGGGAGTGTAGTTCTGAGATAGAAAGCTATCCCTGGATTCTAACCTTAGTACCAATAATAATAATAGTAAAAAGCTAAGAATTCATGCCCAGGAATGACCCAACTTAAAATTAATAGAGAAACGGGTGAGGAGTAGGGTCCCCCGCTCAAAAGCTACAGGACAATTCCTGCTTATTGATCTGAATTTCCTGATCTAGGCAGAAAAGAATGGAAGAAAACTCGGGGGAGGCGGACCCATCTCTTGTACATGACCGATGTCTGGTTTGAAAGGGGTGATTTAATTCCCAATTCTGTGGGGAAAGCGACCTTTGCGGATGAGCGCGTGTTGACAATCGGTCCATTTTTCTCCAGCTTCACGGACGCTGGAATTCTGCGAGCAGTCACAATCTTGGGTCCTCCGGAGGCTCGGAATCTGATCGACCCTACGATTTTGGTCCCGGAAGATCGATACTGTCATTTGACTGACTTGGAACAGAAGCCACAAGGCCGGAGCTCGGGGGTTGGGACCCCACCCTAGGTATGAGGGCTGCTGGGCCGGGCCGGCCGGCTTGCGGCCACCTCCCTCCTCCGGGTCGTCCTTGTCGCGCACGCATTAGTTGGAAGAAGAAAGGGAACAAAAGTCATCGTTATAATTATATTAAATTTCCCTTTTAAATTAGCACTCGGAGCTACTTTCCTCTGCAGGACCACCCGGGCGCGTGATGGCCCCGGCCCCGGTGGGCGCCAGCGTCAAAGGCCAGTCCCCTGCCTCCGCTGGGCCAGGCCTCGGTGCTCGGGGCGAGCTGGCAGCCACAGCCCAGCGGCTCCCTCGCCGGGGCCCGAGGCCCCCACGCCCACCCGCCGCCCCCTCTGCCGCACCCCCGCCCGCCCTCGGCCCTCCCCGGCTCCCTGCTCAACCCTCCAGCCGCAGCCTCCCCCGACCCCGCCCTTCGTCCTCCTCCTCCTCCTCCTCCTCCCTGCAGCATCCTCCTCCCCTCCATCCACTCCCCATCCCCGCCTACGGCCCTCCTCCTCCTCCACGATCTCCCTCGTACAACACCCTCTCCCTGACCCCGCCCACGGTCCTCCTCCTCCTCCATGATCCTCCCCCTCCCTAAAGAACCCTCCTCCCCTCCACCCCCATCCACTCCCCAACCCCGCCCATGATCCGCTCCTCCACAATCCTCCTACAGTAGCCTCTCCCTGACCCCGCCCACGGTCCTCCTCCTCCTCCATGATCCTCCCCCTCCCTAAAGAACCCTCCTCCCCTCCACCCCCATCCACTCCCCAACCCCGCCCATGATCCGCTCCTCCACAATCCTCCTACAGTAGCCTCTCCCTGACCCCGCCCACGGTCCTCCTCCTCCTCCATGATCCTCCCCCTCCCTAAAGAACCCTCCTCCTCCACCCCCATCCACTCCCCAACCCCGCCCAAGATCCGCTCCTCCACAATCCTCCTACAGTAGCCTCTCCCTGGCCCCGCCCACGGTCCTCCTCCTCCCTGCATAATCTCCCTTTTCGAGTGTCCACTCCCCCGACTCCCTACCCCGCCCGCGATCCTCCTCCTCCATCCACGACCCTCCTCCTCCGTCTACAGCCGGCCTCCGCTCCTTCCAAGATCCTCCACCTCGTCGCCCTCCACGACCCTCCCCCGTCCGGCCGCCCCCTCCTGCGGCCCCGCGGCCGCCGCCCAGCCTCCTCCCTCCCGGGTCTGGCTCCGGCCGCGGCGAGCGGGCCGGGGGTGGGACCGCGCGGCGGGGGGGGGGGGTGCGGGAGCCGGCGCCGAGGCCCAGGCCGGGGGCTGCTGTCTGGGGAGGAGGCCGAGCGATGTCTGGTTAGGAGCCCTTTCCCCTGCGTCCTCCACGGCCTCCCCGCCCCATCCACTCCCATTTACCAATTTATGACTTCTCTGCCCCCTCCCCGGGCCCTACTTTTAGTGAATGTTTCTGTAGCTCCAGGTTGGGCTCCCTACATCTCTTGGGAGCCAGGGTGTCGGATTCCTGGGAACTCTTCACATGGTTTCCATTAAACTCGCCAGAAAATGCAGCTCAGAGCCCACGAGGAAGCTCCCGGACTCTGCCCTGCCTAGCCCGATCTCCACGGAGCGCGGCGAAGGCCTCTGCTCGGTTCTAATACCTAAGGCTCCCGGGCTGAGGCGGTAATGACCCTGCTTCAAGACTCCAAGGAAATACAGACCTCACGAAATGGTTATCAATCATTCGTGGTTACCTCTCACCGTATGCATGGCATCACTTGTTAGAATTCTGTGTTGGTACCAAAAAATCAGTGTTACCGCCGTTAAGGATGAATTGACAGAAATAACCCGACCACGGAAATCCAATAAGCCCAGAAGTATGGGTATGGCTGGAGCTACCTACAGCTTCTCCCGGGTCTGTGCCCCTGCTTTACCCCATAGAAGAAACAAAGCAAAACAAATATTAGCTGGTGGAAAAATATTTCCTCACTCACGCTTTGGGGCATATAGTCCACGAGACAGGGAACAGGCTGCTTGGTGGATCAGAGTGCTAGCACCGGGAAGAGTTTATCAAAGACAAGTCTGGGTCAGGTGTGGTGCACAGGGCTGCCATGGCAGCACTTGGGAGGCGGAGACAGAGGATCACAGGTTCAAGGCCAGCCTCAGCCCCTGTTTCAAAACAAAACAAAAAATAAAAAAGAGAGTCTGGGGGTGTAGCTTGGAGGTTCAGTCCCCAGTAATACACACACACACACACACACACACACACACACACACACACACACACTTGACAGTATTTTGAGGGGATGCAGATAGTTGGGGGGGGCTTGGGGAAGGTCACATGGCTGGGAGTGAAGGACTAAGTCTTCAAACACTGCAGCCTAACAGCGAGGTGGTGTGAGGGAGAGTGGGCCATCAAGTACCTTCACAAACAGAGCAAAAAGGATTTTGTTCAAACAGAATTCATTTGTGCCACATTCCCCTCATCCATCTCTCTTTCTCTCTCTCTCTCTCTCTCTCTCTCTCTCTCTCTCTCTCTCTCTCTCTCTCTCCCCTTATCTGTAGTTCCCCCTTGGTCCTCTTCTCTCTCTCTCTCTCTCTCTCTCTCTCTCTCTCTCTCTTCTCTCTCTTCTCTCCCCTTCTCTCTCTCCCTCTCTTCATCCTCTCTCCTCTCTCTTCCTTCTTCCTCCTCTCTCTCCCTCTCTCTCCTCTCCTCTCTCCCTGTCTCTTCTCCTCCTCTCTCTCTTCTCCCTCTCCTCTCTCTCCCTCTCTCTCTCTCCCCCTCTCTCTCTCTTTCTTTCTCTCCTTTATCTGCAGCACCCCCTTGGTCCTGCTCAGAGTCCTGCCTGTTTGGGGAGTTCCAGCTCTTCCTCCCTCCTCCCAACCTGGTTTTCACGCCCTCCCTTTCTTCTTTTCTTTGGCCTCCCTTCCTTCTCGCCTCCACCCCCACCCCGGCCGTGTGATTCTATTTGGGTTTTTAAAATGAAACCAGGTGCTGCGTAAAACAAAGGCAAAGTAATAACCAGGAAAGACTGTGCACCGCCTGAAGAATGTGCTGAGTTTTATGACTCAGCCTGTCCTGGCAGGGAACTGGGACTGACAGAGGTGGGTGGCACGGAGCGCAGACCATACATGGCAGCCCCGTGGTCGCGGGCGCCATGGCCAGGGCAGCCAGTGACTCACTTCACCAAGCCGCGACCGAGCACGCGGGTTCTTTGTGGAGCAAGGCTTCCGGAGGCCAGCGCTCAGGGCTCAGGAGCTGATGAGCAGGGGCCGCCCTGAGGTTCCGAGGGGAAGCCAGCCAGCCCAGGCAAAGCGCCATCCCGGGGAAAGAAGCGAGCTTCTTTGACTTGGGCAGGGCGTCGGTGCAGTTAGGACAGGGATGACATGTGAGCTGCAGAGTGACAGGAAAATGAACGCGCAGACAATGGCGTGGGAGTTCCAGGGCTCAGCATCGCCGCACAAGGCTGGAGGAGGGGGTGGAGGAGCGCTGGCCAGGGAGCCCCAGAGGAAGAGCTTGTCAGACACTGTGGGGCGTCTGGGGTGGGGGGGCATTCCTAATGCAATCAAGGGGCGCTGGAGAGCAAGCAAGGTGGACTTTGCATAAACACCCAGGCACATTCTGAGAATTCTTTTCCAATAAGCACAGTAATGGGGTGAGGTGTACATTTTTTTCGGTTACTAAGAGACAGGCTGAGCGTGCTAAGGAGCTTTCTCCTAGCAGGGACGGGGTGTGTGTGTGTGTGTGTGTGTGTGTGTGTGTGTGTGTGTGTGAACTTGGGTGACAAGGATCTCCTTGCACTCCCATCATTACACAGGCCTGGGTAGAAGCAACAGGGCCCACAGTCCCCCCGGTGTCCGCCACCCAGAGAAGGCTGTCACTTCTTGAATGAGAATGAACCTTGATGGACATAAATGAGATCTCGCAGACCAGGAGCTGGGTTTTCCTTTTCTTCTTTAATGCTTTTCTTTTCCATGGGATAATCCACTGGGAAGCTATGGGGACTATTCCATAATTGCAGGGATAGCTCTGCTGAACTTTTTCATTAAAGGCTACTTACCTGGGAAAAAAGAGGGTCTTTTAAGGCCGACGACTTTATAAATATTTATACCGTGACTGGGTGTCACGCTGGCTCTGTGGGAGAATGGGCTCATTCCGTTTTATTTATGAGTGACATCCGACATTGGGCCGGTCCCACACACCGTTCTGCCGTTCTGCCGAAGCGGGTTTATAGGGTGATTATGCGTGCAAATATTTGCTATATTTAGGACCTCTTTTCTCCTATACCCCTCTTAAGACCCCAAACCAGAAAAAGCCAAGTTTATAATTTAGGGAAGATTTGAACCTTAACGAAAAGGGCCAGGAACATGGCACACACGGTGGAAGCATTTGGTAATCTGGGAGGCAGTTAGAATGGGGTTGCTGGCTCATTTTTAGGGTGTTCTGACCTGAAGGTGGTTTAGCTGCACATGTGGTTAGCAGGTGAAGGGTTTTGACAGGTGATCTTCCTAGCCCTAACTGACAGTTGCAGGCAGAGACACATCTGAAATTCTTTCCTGCACAGCATCTCCCAGGCCTTGGTCTCCAGCATCTGCGGGCTGGGCCCCTGCGCCCTCCAGGGCTCTGGGGCAGGGCCTGGTGGAGGCGCTGCACCCTCAGCCAGGTCAAGGTCTCTACTGTAACCTGAGGCCTTGGCTCTGGGCCACACCTGGCCCCACGCTGGGGGAAGCAGCTGTGCTCTCCCAGCTGTGGAGGAGGGAGGGTTTCCTCTGGCTTCCGGGTTTTGGAGCTGCCCAGGCCCTGGCCTGGCCATTTTAAGCTCACATAGACCTCCTTCAAGCCTCAATATTTTCCTCCAGTCCGTTTGGCCTCCTATTGTTTATCCGGGGAAGGGCCCGGTCTTGGCACGGGGGCATAAAGCGTTGCCAGCGTTTTATTTTTAGAGACAGGAAAATGTCTGCTTTCTGGCAGCTGCTCTTTCTCTGGCACACACCCACCAGGGTGGCGTAAAAAAGTTCAAGTGAGAGATTTCAAGCCTTAAATTCACGGCACTTGACACAGGCAACGGCACCAGGAGTTTCTCAACACAAGCCTTTGTGGTGTCTCCAATCTTTTCTGGGCAGAGAATTGTCCCTGCTGCTATGATGCCCTGGTGGCAAAAGTCCTCTGGTCCCCAAATCTCATATCATGAGGCCCTTTTGAGTACATCAGCTGGTCTGATATATCGGTCTTACCTCCATTCACCTCCCATCGACCACTCCATCATCTGGTCCAACTTGGATGAGAGAGTAAGAAAGACAGTCTACTAAATCTGATGTTCACCGCCCCTCCTCAGATCTGTGGAGAGCGTCACCATAATGACTGTTAGGAGGCCGCCAGACTCCCGGGTTGGATTTCCAAGTTTTGCTGGAATTAATGTTTCCTAATATGGTCCCTTTTTGAAACCTGTTTTGTGTGTCCTGTCATTCTGGTTCTGCATTCTAGCTTGTTGGCATTTTGTAAACTACTATGACATATTATGCAAAAGTAAAATAGAACGGAATGAAAGTAGAAAGTTAAGTTGTTTTCCTACCTTCCTTTCTCCCTAACCTTTGGAAAAAGATTACTCATTAAAAAAAAAACTTGAATAAATACATTTCTCCTTAATTGCTTATAGCCCAGGATTATCTTTTGGATCCTTTTTTTTTTTTTTTTTTTTTCTGGCTGGAGCACATCCTCTGGTAGATTTTCTTTTGTTTTTCTATGGCTCCTCCACCGAAGAGTGGCTAATAGATCTTTCTGAGGACTTGTGTGAGAGTTTGTTCTGATCTTTGAGTATTAGTTTGGCTTGTTATAGAACTCTTGTTATAGAAGTTTGATTTTATTTTTTCTGAGCATTTCTAAGCTATTGTCCCATTGTTTTCTTTTTTTAATTTATTTTTATTGGTGCATTGTAATCGTACATCACATTGGAATGTAAGACTTGAGAGGATATACAAGCACACATCATCTAATCAGCCCTCATCCAGTCCCCATCCCATTCCCTCCCCCTCCCTCGATCCCATGCTTGTTTGGTGATTAACTTTGATACATATGTTTATGTACCTCCTGCTTTTTAAAGAGGCTCCATCCTCCCCTATTCCATACCCTCTGATTGGTCACCTTAATTGCTTCACTATAGGGCCCTTTCTATAGCTCGACCACTTCCTGTTGCCTGTTTCCTCCTAGTTATTGCTGATTAGGGAAAGCATCTGGTTTTAATTTTCTGCGATATTTCTCTGTGCATGCCGCGTTGCAAATACCGATCCCACTCTTGATGGCCCCAGTTGTGGCCTGGCTACCCGGTGGAATGATCCAGACCTTGCTGGCTCAAGCAGCGGCCTTGCCTCACGGAAGGCCCTGGTTCTGGCCTTGTTGGCCCCGACACTGGCCTAACCCCTCAGCTGCCTCCGGTCCAGCCTCGGAGGCCCCAGCACTGGCCTTCCTCACGGCAGGCTCCAATGTTAGCCGATGGCCCCGGCATCGGCCTAACCCCTCGGCAGGCTCCGATCCAGGCCTCGGAGGCCTCAGTAGTGTCCCATTGTTTTTTGTGGTTGATCTGAATCTCACTGCTTCATGGGGAATCTCAGAATCCTGAATCCTGTCGTCTTTTTCACCTTGATTTCTGGAGTTCTATGTTGACGCAGGGGGCTATATGTGAGTTTATCTTTAAAAGTTTATTCCCCTTGAGACTGGCAGACTCTTTCAATCTGAAGGCTCAGGTCTTTCTTTAGTTCTGATGTGGGATGAGGAAGATGAAAATAGAAATGTTTAAATTGATCTACATAACAAAGTACTGAGGAAGAGAGGGAAGGAACTATGCTCCAGTGTAGGGAAGACTTTTAAGAAGTTAGAGAAAAAGGAAGAGGAGTTAGGCTTAGAGGGATTCTTGCTAGTTTGGTAAAAAAAAAAATGTTTAAAGATTTTTAAGATCTTTAGAAGTACATTAAAAATGGACTTTCCTCTTTGGTGTTTCATGAAGGGCTAAGACTTTAATTGCTGTAATATATATAGTGGATACATAGGCACAGGTAAAACTTTTTCAACAAAACCCCAAAGGCACAAGAAATTAAAAGGTAGACCAATACATGGGATTGCATTAAACTGAAAAGCTTCTGTACAGCAAAGGAAAGTATCAAGAACCTCAACAGAGATCCATCAGAAGGGGAGAAGATTGTGCCACCTTCTCCTCTGATAGAGGATTGATATCTAAAATGTACAGAGAACTCAAGAAAATAAGTAGTAAGAAAACAGCCCAATAAAAAAATGGGCAAGTGAACTAAGTAGACACTTTTTGAAAGAAGAAATTCAAATGGCCAATAAGTGTATGAAAAAATGCTCAACATCATGAGCAATCAGAGAAATGCAAATCCAAACTACCCTGAGATTTCACCTAACCCCAATTGGAATGGCAATCATTCAAAACAAACAAGAAAGCTTTTGAGGATGTGGAGAAGCAGGAACTCTAATATTTTGTTGGTGAGATTGCAAATTAGTGCAATCACTTTGGAAAACAGTGTGGAGGATCCTCAGAAGAATGGGAACGGACTTAACCATATGATCCAGCAAGACGACTTCCGGGTATTTACCCAAAAGAAGGGAAACCAAACTACCAAACTAATGCATGCACATCTGTGCTCATAGCAGCAAAATTCACAATTGCCAAACTATGGGATAAGCCGAGATGCCCATCAACAGATGACTAGAATACAAAACTATGGGATAGGTACACAATGAATTTTACTCAGCCATAAAGAAGAACAAAATCACGTCATTTGCGGGGAAATGGATGGAACTGGAGAACATTATGTAAGTGAGATTAGTCAGTCACAGAGTAAAAAGTCAGCTGCTCTTCCTAATATGCGGAAGCTAGGGAGGAAAAGGATCATCAGAGGAACTATAGATGAAGAAGAAACCAGAGATGAGCAAATGAGGTGACCTAACTGAGGAGGACGGGAGGTAGGAAGAGGTGCATGATGTACATTCATAAACATATCAAAGTCAGTCACTAAGCCAAGCATGAGAAGGAGGGAGGGAGGATGGAAATGGGATGGAAATTGGGGAAGGGCTAAAAGAGTGGTGAAAAAAATATATAATGGGACTTTTGCTTCTGTGATTTTTTCTTTTCTTAGTGGTACTGGGATAGGACCATGGGCATTCTACCTCTTAGTTATACTCCCAGTCATATTTTATTTTTTAAATTTTAAAGTAGGTCGTCACTAAGTTGCTGAGGCTGTGTTTCTGTGAGTTGATCCTAAGACCGATCCACAATCTTGCCTTCAGTTAATATGCGTTACATAAATAATTCTTCTTATTATTAATGATTAAACAACTCTCTTTATCTCACTATGTCTCTTCTCTTACCTCCCTCTACCCTATCCCGGCCGCACTTAAAAAATGTTACAAAGAAATGGAATAATCTAGGCATGGTAGCGCATGTTTGTAATCCCAGCATTTGGGAAGCCGAGACAGGAGGATTGCGCAGGTTTGAAGCTAGCCTCAACTACTTAGTGAGGCCCTTCACAACTCATGAGACCCTGTTTGAAAATAAAGAATAAAAAAAATAGGGGTGGGGGGGGTGTCGCTCAGAGGTAGAATGCCCCTGGGTTCCATCCCCAGACCCGCAAAAAAAAAAAAAAAAAAAAAAGGAATAAAGTGCTCCAAAGTCCTATTTCATTTTAACTCTCATTCTTTTATTCATGCCGCCAAATACCTAAATATTCTCTTTTATGGCTAACAGTTTATAAGACACATAGACACATCTTTTGTTCACTCATTCAGAAATCTGACTTGTAACTAGTTGAGCTGTCATGAGTAGATGATCGATTTGAACAGGAGAGACAGTTCAGTGGCCAAGCCTAGGGCAAGCCAAGACCCAGCTTAAGATCTGGCATGTGAAGCCCTACTCCTGGATTTAGAAGTTTCCTATTCTAAAATAAGGAATTCACCCTATGGAACCTCTAGGTGGTGTGTGGCATGGAGGGGCAAGACTGGGGAAAGCTCAAACACAAGCTGATATCAGCCAGTGATAGCATCTTGAAGCAAGGCAACGCAGGAGATGCAAACAAAACCAATTTTTGCTTCTGTTCACTCTTCCTGCAATGTAATTGTTATGGTTAGAAGTAGAATGTCCCCAAAGAGCTCACATATTGATGTCCAGAGCTGATACTATTAATTCATGAGGGTTATAATCTCATCAGTGGGTAAATCATTGTAATGGATTCACTGAGTGGTAACCTAATTGATGAGGTGGGTCCCTACAAGTATGGCCTTAGGGACTGTGACTTTGTCTTTGAATCCCCTTGCTTGCTGCTTTGTTTCCAGCCTCCATGATGTGAGAGCAGAGCCTTGCTCTCTTCCAACACCATGAAATCCACAGAGCCCAGCCTCACATGGACTAAACCCGAAATCTCCAAAAACTGAGAGCAAATAAATCTTCCTTTCTCTAAGTTGTGTGGTCAGTTGTTTCACATCATAGCAGTGAGAATATGGTCTGAGACAGTAATCACTGAATTAGTTTTATTTTACTACGTGCATGTGTTACCTCTTTAAGAAATACTAAAAATACTTATTAAATTTCTGCAAGTATAAGGAATATTGGAATCATCCCTGAGGGTCCAAATTCTCTTGAGAAATTTAGACTGCATGAAAACTTTTGCTTCCCTTTGTAATATACACATTAAAAGGTTTGATCTGATAAGACAGTAAACATATGCAGGCTGTGTAATCTGAATTACTCTCCTGACTAACAGGTAATTAGGGACTGAGTAGCTGTAGCCCCAATACATTTGACCAACAGTGAGCTCCTAGCTGTCAGATGACACTGTTTGCACTAGAATCTGAGGTGTGCACAGCCTCTGCCTGGGGAAGGAGAAATGCATTGCATCTTGTTAACACAGTTTGATGTTTACCACGGAGGACCTTTTCTGATGACTTCACACAGTGATTGGACTTGGGTGGATGGGTGACTGATATCTTGGGTGGGGCTGAGATAAGAAGGAAATCTCCAGGTCTGAGAAGGCTAGCAAGGTCAAACTCTGCTGCCTTCTCTGTAAGCTCGCCATTCTGGACTAGAGAATTTCTAGAGAAATTCTAGAGATTTTCTAGGTCCACTCATTGAAGGTGACCTGTGACATGGAGGAGGATGATTTAGGGCAGTTCCACAGAGAATGGATACATCATAGCATCCCTAAGCAAATGAAGGCAGAGGCTGCAAGCAGAATCAAGTTCAGGACCCGCTGGCGTGGAGGTCAGCCAGGTGAAGCATCACTTGGATACTCAGGGAGTCAGGTCATTGCTGCAAGTGGCTGTCAGTGTCTCTGCTTTTCTGAAATGTAATGTTCCCTCTATTTCATACATAACCAGCTCTCCATCCATCTCCAGAGAGAGGGAATTGCTTTCCAAATGATAATTATCTCTTCCTTTCTGCAAAAAAAAGTGACAGTGTGAGGTTTTCAAAACTTCATTTTATGAAAAAAGAAATAAAAAACCCTTGCATTTACTTCATAATTTCAAGAGACCATATTTTCTTTCTTTTCTTTCTTTCTTTCTTTCTTTCTTTCTTTCTTTCTTTCTTTCTTTCTTTCTTTCTTTCGAAACAAGGTCTCACTGACTTGTGAAAGGCTTCGCTAAGTAGCTGAGGATGTCCGCGAACCGCCGATCCTCTGGTCTCAGCCTCCGGAATGCTGGGATCACAAGCGTGCGCCACCACGCCCGGCTCTAAGAAGCCATATTTTCTGAGTTTGGGTTGATCTATAATTAATTGTAGCCACCCCTACATCAGATTTCCCGTATTCCCTATTGTCCTCTCTTTGCCCTGTAGGTTAAACAACAAATGTGAACAACCTTCTGGAATTCGATGCCCAAGGGGGGAAAAAAATCCATTCTTAAAGCGAGGGATTCTAAAATGATAGTCACTTCTTGTTTTGAGAACTCAAGTTTTCAGAAAACAGCATTTATAAAAGCAGGCCCACCTCTAAAGAACATAACAAATACTGGACAGATGTCATTACTGCAAAGTGCTCCCCTCAAATCCCTTCAATTCCCACCTGCTCTGAGCCTGCCGCTCTAAAAGAGGGGCCCGCAGGGGTGACACATACTTTCTGCTTCTCCAAGTGTGGTCTGAGAGGCTCTGCCAGATGGTCTCCTTCAGAATAAATGCCTTCAATATGATAATGTTTATATTTGTGTTTCTAGCATGAATTAATAATTTTCTCATTATATGTAATAAAAAACAGATTATTTCGTTTCTAGTTCATAAACCCCAGTGCCTTTCTTCCCATTCTCTCCGATGAGGATTAGTTTTTCTCTTGTTGGAGAGGTGAGAGCAGGTGTGAGAGTTGACTTGAGTTCCTTCTCTCCAACTGAAGCGGTGGAATCTAGAGAGACCCATTTATTTCAATGAAGGTCAGGTTTAGGATGACCCCCACACCAGGGCTCCTATAAGCTCCCAGGCCTCCCTCCAAGGTCTACTGTCCTGTGACGGTGGCTGAGTATGGGCTCTCTGGCCATATCCATCATGATATTAGAGGTGATCAGATTACCACCTAAGCCTTCATTTTTTTCCAGACTGGAATCCTTATTTTATAATTCTGGCCATAGCAGAAGGATAAGAAATAGGGCGACTTTCCATCCCTTGACATTTTCAGAGTTTCTTGGACTACTTTTAATTTGGGAGAAGTAGTACTAAGTTTCATCTGTGCAGCCTTGCTTTCTGGGATGTCTCTGGATAACAAAAATGGGTCCAGTTGGTCCTGGAGGACTGCAATGGCAAGGATGGTCTGCGGATGGACTGCCCACAATTTAAAGGATGTGCAGAGTTATGGGATGTTGATGTGGGGGGTGGCTGGAGACTAAGATGCCGGCAGCTCACTTTTGCCCCTTTGGAAGGGATAAGAAGTAAAGAATGGGAAGCAGAGAGCGGCAGCAAATGCCTGTAATCCCAGTACTCAGACAGGAGGGTCACAGGTTCAAGACCAGCTTCAGTAACTTGAACAGACCCTCAGCAATTTAACAAGACCCTGTTTCCAAATAAAAAATAAAAAGGGCTGGAGGTGTAGCTTAGAGGTAGAATGCCCCTGGGTTCAATTCCCAGTAGCTCTCTTCCCCCTCAAAAGAAGTGGGAGAGGGGAGAAAAAAGGGAAGGGAAGATTTGGCATCTTTTGGCAAGAGGTAAGTATATATGAATTGTATGTCTTTCACTACTGAACTTAAAACCAGGGTAGATGTCTTCTTGTCACTAGCTTCTCACTGTCTATTGGAATCTGGCTTCCCTCCCCATCTGTCAGCAACAGATATAACATCCTTAAATCTCGCCAGTGTCAGCCATATTTGTAAAGGCCATGAGTATCAACCTTACCTGACTCCTGCTTCGGCACAAGGTCACAGAAAAGAGTCTCTGTCCTTGGCCTCTCTAACAATGCCGCGCTTGTCTGCGACTTCTCTGATCTTTTCTCCTCATTCTCCAGCACGGCTTGGCCACCTCTCCTCCCCCCTGAAGCTGGCATCTCCCAAGGTCTTTGGTTACTTTGTTGCCGTCGGTGGCATCAGCGATGTACCGTGGTGCCTTCAAATACCGTCTTTGCATCTACAGGCCTGATCAGAGACTTTCTTCTAAGTTCTGGAAGGGTTTCTTTCCAGTCTTTTCTTCTCTTTTGGTACTGGAGATTAAACCCGGGTTTTTTTTTTTTCTACCTCCCAGCTACTCCCCAACTCCTTTTTATTTTTTATTTTAAAACAGGATCTAAGTTGCTGAGGTCCTTGCTAATTTGCTGACGCTTGCCTCGAACCTTTATTTCTCCTGTCTCAGCTTCCCAAATTCTGGGGTTACAGGTGTATGTCTCTGATGTCTCTGTGCCTGGCTCTTTTTCATTTTTTTTCTATACAAGAGTGTCTTAATCTGAAGAGAAACTATTGATACACCTGGTGCAGATGCTACCAGCCTTCTCAAGCATGTTAAGAATGGAAAAGACTGGATAGAGTCATAAAACATTTGGTAAAAATAAAATAAACAGGATACTGTGATGTCTTTGCTATCCAAAGAGAAAGAGGAGGAAAACAAGGGAGGAGAGATAGATCGGGACAAAGATGGCCCAAAGTTTTGCTTCTGGGGTAACTTGGAGGATGGATACACCCTTTTTGGAGCAAAGGAATACATGGCAAGGGGTGGAATTGTTGAAGAAAATGACGACTTTGGTTTAGGATGTTGTGAATGTCTCTCATCTCTCTGCTTTTTAAGTCTTCCTTTCTCAGTGTTGCTAGAATTATCTTCCTAATACAGGTCCAAATATGCCATTCTCCTCAACGTTATTTTGTTAGTTCTTACTAACTAGAGGAATTTCAAGAGAAGCAGAGTTGGGTGTCCCAGCAAGGGGTCCTGAGGCTCGCACGGGCTTTGTTTGGCTTCTTTGCGATCTTCCAGCAGGAGACGATCCATCAAGCATCGCCCACCCTTCCTGCCTCTGCTCAGGCTTGCTCTCAATCTGGAATGTCCTCTCCATTTTTCTTGCTTACTAAACTCCTACTCATTTATTTTTCTGGTACTGGGGATTGAACCTAGGGGTATTCTACCTCTGAGCTACTCCCCGAGCCTTGTTTTATTTTTATTTTGGATCAGGATCTCTCTGAGTTGCGGAGGGTCTTGCTAAATTGCCGAGGCTGTTCTCAAACCTGCAATCCTCCTGCCTCAGCCTCTCAAGTACTGGGATCGCACGTGTGCACCACTGTGCCTGGCTCCCCACTCATTCTTTAGTCTGTACTTTGTATGCCATTTCCTCCAGAAAGTCTCCTTCCAACCCTGTTAGGATGAATAGCTATCTGTTCAATATTTCAGCAATAATTTGTGGATATTTTTTCTTGGTCGTATAACGCATTTACTCAAACGTGCATTTCTTCTGTTGGCTGGTTATTCCTTACAGCTAGGAACTGTATCTTACCTGTGTCTGTTTCGTACCAACTGCTAGCAAAATGGCTCTCCACATGTGAGAAGGAGAAGGAGAGAGGTCGAAGTGCATGGGGACTTCAATAATTAAGGACTTTGGCCCTTAATTATTCGTTTCTGAGTGGAGAGAAGGGTCTGGTAGGGTAGGCTTACACGTGCTTTAGAATGTGTTCAACGGGGATGACAACTTTGGGTGGTGATTGACAGGTAGGGAAAGTGGTGATGGGGAGGTGATGGATTATGGGTAATATTAGGGGCTCATCTCTAAACACAAGGTCCTGGAATCATGCATGCACATATTTAGACTCGTACCCACAGGCAGACAAGTCAAACTGTGAAGTCCTTCATCAGCACGAATTTATTATTCTGCTCATTTAAAAAGATACATGGCCTCTTTGTGTAACCAAGACACTTGCCTATTTAGCTATGGCTGCTGCTCTGTCTGCCGTCTGAGGCCAGGAAGAGCTGGGACCTTGACTGATGGTGTGGCAATGCCCCGTGGCCGTGCCCATTTATTTAATTGTAGGAGAGATGGGCAAGGGGGTATTCTGATTAATGAGATTTCCTTGGCCCTTAATTATTCTTTTCATAGGTTAAATCATCTTTGATCATCATTCATTATTTTCAGCAGCACAATGGATAAGTGACAAGCATTGTCTTTCAGGATGGATCCTAGAATAGCAAAGCCAATGGTCTCCCTTCTGGATACTCACACACACACATATTTATTGATCTTCTATCTGTCTGACGTATGTACTCTACCTGTTCTTGGGATATTATGTTCTACACATCTGTGGGGCCACCCAGCAGTCCATGCTTGTTCCAATCCCCCACTAGTAAAAGTAGTACTAGCTGTATGTGTTACAAATGAATAGAAACAAGCCAGGCTTGGCGGCTCGTGCCTATAATCCAGTACTTGGGAGGCTGAGACAGAAGGATCGCAGGCTCAAGATCAGCTTTAGCAACCTAGGGAGATTCTCAGCAACCTAGCAAGAGATCCTGTATCAAAACAACAACAACAACAACAACAACAACAACAACAACAACAACAACCCAAAAAGGACAGGGGATAGTTTGGGAGTAGAATGCCCCTATGTTTAACCCCCAGTACCACAAAACAAACAAATAAACAAATGCACAAAAACAAATGGAAAGAAACAGAGAAGACCTATATATCCTGACTACTAACATTTTCAATTAGCCATTTCCCACCAGGGCAGACACTCCCCGCCAGCCCAGACTTCTGAGGGAATTACATGCACAGAGAAAATGCCAGGCAAATGTAATCTTATCCCTAGTGATTCCTAGCTGGGTGCCCCTTTGTTGAACCCTCATTCATGCTAAGTTGGGACCTGTGAGAACCACCTGGGTGCCTTTTGCCTGAGCTGGCCTTGGGTGCCTGGGGGACAGTGTCTCTCCCGTGGCCCCATTTGGGCTGTAGTATTGCTCTCTGAGGTCGAGGATGCCACCCTGTCACGTGACACTCTAAAGGAGTCCTCAAATAGCTGCATCCCATTAGAGAAATCAAACAAACCCCAGGGCTGGGGTGTAGCTCAGTAGGGGAGCGCTTGCTTAGCCTGCTCAAGGCCCTGGGTTCCATTCCCAGCAACACAAAACCAAAACAAAGAAGCAACCAAACAAAAACAAACCCCAAATAAGAGAGGACTCTCTCAAGAAACTCTGCTGAGCCAGGCATGGCGGGGCATGGTTGTAATCCAAGTATTTGGGAGGCTGAGACCGGAGGATCACGGTTCACAGCCAGCTTCAGCTACTTAGTGAGGCCCTCGGCAACTCAGTGAGACCCTGTTTCAAAATAAAGAATAAAAAATAGGGCTGGGGGTGTAGCTCGGAGTAGAATGCATCCTTAGTACCACCACCAACAACAACAAAAATGAAGAAAAGAGACCTGTTCCTTGTGCGGCAGCTGTTCCACCCCTGTATCAGGACCCCGCACTGTCCTTATCTCTGCGACTCTGTCAGTCCCTCTCAGGTGTAGGAGGACAGGGGAGGACCCCTGAGCCAACTCACATGGCTTTGTTTACAATGAAGGCAACAATCGCTTTGAACATCTCTTTTTTTTTGGGTTGGGGACTGAACCCACGGGCGTTCTACCTCTGAGCTACACCCCCCGTCCTATTGAAGCACTAAAGCTTAAAGACCTCAGTTACTGAGGTCTTTGTATCGTTACCTATGTAACGATACATAGGTAGGTAGATCCCAGAGAAGAGATTAGATAGAGGATAGACAGATGATTGATAATGTAGGTAAAGAGACAGACAGATAAATGGAAGGGGACAGAAAGCAGATAAATGGTTACAGATAGATGATAGAAAGATAGTAACGATACATAGGTAGGTAGATCCCAGAGAAGAGATTAGATAGAGGATAGACAGATGATTGATAATGTAGGTAAAGAGACAGACAGATAAATGGATGATAGCGAGCGGTATTTGCTGTCTACAAATTCTACAAATGCTGGAGAACATTCTTTTTTTTTTTTTTTTTTTTTGCTAAGTCACTGAGGCTGGGCTCCATCTTGCGATCCTCCTGTCTCAGCCTCCCAAGTCCTGGTGTTACAGGAGGCTCTACTGGATATGGATCACCATCCCACGAGCCCAGCTTCCTACTCCAGCCTTTGCTGTAGCAGCTGTGGTTAGGTGATATGGACAGTCCCTCACTACTTTACCAAGCAACTGACCCTGGGGGCTTCTTGCCACCTCTGTGGCTGCCTGTAGGGACCTACTCAGCCACCCAGGTCGGGGCAGACCCAGAATTGAGAGCATTAACACTCTCTGGCTCTGATGGATGGACTCCTTTTTCTGTCCCTTTGATAATCAATCCTGAGATACATTAACAGAGCTCCCCGTGAGGACCAGCAGTTGTCTACAGCGGCGACTCGCTCACCAGCGCCCCTGGCTCTCCTTTCTCTTCTGCTTTGCCTTTTCCAGTTTCCTGACCCCCAAATAAACAATTGCACACAGCCTTTTTCTTAGGGCTTGGCTTTGAGGTGGAAGGGGACAGAAAGCAGATAAATGGTTACAGATAGATGATAGAAAGATAGTAACGATACATAGGTAGGTAGATCCCAGAGAAGAGATTAGATAGAGGATAGACAGATGATTGATAATGTAGGTAAAGAGACAGACAGATAAATGGATGATAGCGAGCGGTATTTGCTGTCTACAAATTCTACAAATGCTGGAGAACATTCTTTTTTTTTTTTTTTTTTTTTTTTTTTGCGGTACAGGGGATTGAACCCAGAGGCATTCTACCTCTGAGCTATATCCCCAGCCCTATTTTTTATTCCCCAGCCCTATTTTTTATTCTTTATTTTGAAACAGGGTCTCACTAAGTCGCAGAGGGCCTCACTAAGTAGCTGAAGCTGGTTGTGAATCTGTGATCCTCCTGTCTCAGCCTCCCAAGTACTGAAATTACAAGCACGTGCCACCACACCTGGCTTAAGATGGGGAAGGCCTCACTAAGTCGCTGAGGCTGGCTACAAACCTGCCATCCTCCTGTCTTGGGCTTACAAGTGTGTGCCACCATGCCCGGCAATGCGGAAGAACACTAACAGACCTTCTGCTTTAAAGTCAGACATAAGGAGACAAGGGGCTTCATGGCCCTTTATAACGCACACTGAAGCCGGTGGTCTGCTAACTAGGAATTGCAGTTAAAGTAAAGGTAAGAGTTAGAACTGCATAGGGAAGCCAAGTGACGGCATCTCCTTATCTAGAAAACTCGAAGATCTGAAAGACACTAACTTTTCTGGGGTGGTTTGGACGCAGCGCTCATTTGGAGCAGAAGAGAGCCCAAGGCCAGGGTGAGCCCCCTGCTCCCCTTCTCTGTCCTTGGGGGCAGAGCAGCTGCTTCCTGGTCTTGGCAAACACATCGGACCCCCAGCCCCATCCTGTGGAAAAGCCCGCAGTAATTTTCCTAATGGACTCCGGAGTTCTTGGGGTGAGTCCCTCTCAGCAAGAGGCAGAGCAAGACTGTTTAGCATGTTCCTTTATTATGATAAAACTAGCAGAAGGTTTGTTATACCTGCTAAACCATTTACTCTTTTGCAGAAAACGTGGGCAAGGTGGTCGGTTGGCAGAGCTCAGCACCACGGTGGCCCCAGTCCCCAGGTGTGGGGAGGGTGGGGGCAGAGTTAGAGATGGAGGGGACAAGACCTCGCCCTTCCCACCGGGCTGTCTCGAACTCCCCTAGCCGGGTTAGGCACCCACAGGTGCTAAACTGTCCAAGTCACCGTCAAGATGACTCGGGCCATCCACGCACAGAGATCTGGCTTTCATCAAAAGGGAAACATTTAGAGCTCCCAAACTCCAAAGTGGGAAGAAAATATTCACTGTCACTTTTCTTTTCTCTCCCTTGAGCCTGCAGTGGCTTAAAAACATTGTGGTGCCATTTTTGTTAAAACTGACCTACAATGATTCCGTTTCAGAAGTTGACATTTACTTCTTTGGAAAGAGTCATAGAAACATGGCTTATTATTATGTTATCTTCAGGGGTGGGGTGGGTCCTATGGACCATCTAGTTCAACCTCTTTTTTTTTAATATATATATTTTTTGTATGTGTGGTATTGGGGCTGGAACCCAGGGACATCCTACCTCCAGGCTACACCCCCAGTCCTTTTTATTTTTTGTTCTGAAACAGGGTCTCAATATGTTGATGAGTGTCTCACTACCTGAGACAGGCTTCCAACCTGTAGTCTCCTGTCTTAGCCTTCCAAGTATTGGGATTACAAGCGTGTGCCACCATACCCAGCTGTAATTCAAGCTCTTTCTATGAGATGCTTAAGGATATTTCATAATTGCATTCTTGTCTGTGTCTTAGTTATGGTTCAACTCCAAGGTAATGTCCACCAGGGCTGGAAAATATTATATATAATTATATATTCTCACTAAGCAGGGTGAAAAATATGTAAAATATATAAAGGGGGATTATTATTATTATTATTATTATTATTATTATTAGTAGTAGTAGTAGTAGTAGTAGTAGTAGTGGTGGTGGTGGTAATTGAGCCCAGGGGCATTCTTTACCTGATACACACCTGGCTTTTTTTTTTAATTTATTGACTGAATGATCAATTGATTTGGTACTGGAAACTGAATCTAGGGGTATTCTACTTCTGAGCTACTCCCCCAGCCTTTTTTTATTTTGAAACAGGGACTCTTACTACATTGTTGAGGCTGGCTTTGAATTTGTCTTCTTGTTTCAGCCTCCCGAGTACTAGGATTACAGGTGTGTGCCGCTGAGCCCCGCTAAGGGGGGATTAACAGTGAAGTGTGGATTGAAGTACATCCTCTGCTCCAAGTCTGTTGTTCTATGGAAAAGTAAGAACGTACCTTCTTCCTTCCAAGGGACTCCCGGGACATAGCCTTTGGCTTGCCTTCTTCCTCTTGCGGCTCCTAGCAATGTGAGCAGGTCTTGCCTTTTCCTGATTTTCAGATCCAACTCTAAAGAAAGAACTGTCAGTGGGAGAGCTACTGCCTCACAAAGAAGAAGAGCCCTTGATTAGTAAGCTGAGACCACCCAGGTCCTGGGAACAGGGCAGGACCGGGACTCTTGTCCCTGGGAACTTAACGCTTCCTTCACATCAGATCCAGCCTTCTGGGTATTTGCCTGCTTGTTTAACCAGTTATTCATAAAATAAATCCCTGCTTTGTGTGGGACTGTACTCTTCTGAGGGAATAACGCCTGCTGGAGTATCTCGAGTAGTTGTGATGGGGTGAACCTGCGCCTCCAAAGGCCCTTCTTTCTGCTGATGTCATTTACAGGTTCTAAGCTGCTGTTGGAAGCATATTTCACATGCTCTCTCCTGGAGACACGAGTGAAGTCCTTTGCTACCATCCCCTCCTGCTCCCCGTGTTCCCTTACGTGCTCAGGGCTCTTGTCTCTCCTTCCTCCCCAGGGCCTGACCACAAAGAGAAGACTTGACCCCAGGGTATCGGCATCTCAGGCGTTGTGCCTTCCCCTTCAAATCACTCACATTCTCCACTGGTCCCCCAGGACTGTTCGCAGAGTTCTAACGTGATGCTTCTGACTTGGGGAAGGAGAGACAATTCCTCACCAGGCCTTGATATTTCCCACATTCCTCTGTGACCAGTTGCAGCTCTGTTAAACAGTCAGGTGGTTTGTTGGTGGTCACCAAACGCACAGTCGTCCACAAACACATGATAGAAAACATGGTCTTGAGTCTTGGCCTAAAATATGTCTGTAGCATGACAATAAAAAAATAGTATCTAAGATCTTGGATTAGAAGTCAAAGGCCAGAAGGTGGGCGTGGTGGTGCATGCTTGCAATCCCAGTGCTTGGGAGACTGAGACAGGAGGATTCGGGTTCACGGCCAGCCTCAGTTACTTAGTGAGGCTCTTCACAACTTAGTGAGACCCTGTTTCAAAATAAAGAATAAAAAATAGGGCTAGGGTGTAGCTCAGAGGTAGAATGCCCCAGGGTTCAATCCCCAGAACCACAAAAATAATAAATAAATAAATAAATAAATAAATAAATAAATAAATAAATAAGAAAGAATTTAAAGGCCAGATGGCTGGCTTGAAGATGCCCAAGTCTATCAGAGAGGACAATGGTCTCTTCTATCCTGAGTGGCCCCATTCTTAGACCATTCCTCAAAGTCTGGAAACCTGTTCAGGGGATATGCTTTCCAAATTGATGGTTGCTTTCTTTATATTGCTGGCTATTCTAATCATGGGGCCCATGGGAGGTGGCTATACAGTCAAAGAAAAATAAATGTGTGTACAAAACGATAAGCCTGTGGTCCTAGCACAAAAAAAAAAAAAAAAAGAAAAAACCAAAGAACCCTGGCGTCTTTTAATATTTTCAGTAAATACTAGCCACCCCCAAACCAAGACTGGGATTTGTACCCATGAAAGAACATGTTCCAAATTAAAAAATTGTTATTGAATAAACAACAAAAAAGGAGAAAGTAGAGTCTGATTAGCGACTGGTTACTGGCAAAGTGGCTTCTCCTACATTATCTCGTTTTTTGAAAGAATAAATTTGATCACTTTAAATGTTAGAGTGAAGTGGTTCGGCATCTCTTGAAATAAGGAAAGGACATTATATTTATCAGCATGCGAGTTGTGAACCAGGCCAAACATTCTCATCTGCTGCTTTATATATTTTTATCAATCGTCACAGATTCACAGAGAAGGTCTCAAATGGATAGAGAAAATACTGTCTTAACTTACTGTGTCTTTCATCCCTCTTTGTCCCCCCCGCTTTTTTTTTTTTGCAGGAGGGGCGTCTCATTCTCTTTAATGGTAAACTATTACTATTTGCATGGGATAGACTGTTATTTAGCTCGCAAAACATACCATTTCCCCCTCATTAAAACCTCCTGGTTACTCAGCTTCATTAAGATAAATGGAATTATTCATCTGTTTTTTTTTTTCTTCTTCTCCGTTTGGCTATGGGGTCAATAAAATGATGTTAAGCAGGAAAGGGTACGACTGCTGAACACTTTTAAATGTCACTAAATGATTTCAGGAAGGAGCCGGCTGCCACCGTCCGGAGTGATGGATATGTTCTCAACCTTAATGGATACTAATGACTTACACAGTTTGCCTTGGAACCAAGGCTGTTCAAAACTTGCACTTTGTGATCGCTATAACCGGGAGGGGACACTTCCAAAACCCAATGTAGTCAAGAATGGCAACCGAGAAAAAAAAAAAGAAACAAGAGTGTAGCCAACCTTTTTTTTTTTTTTAATTAGAGTATATTATACTTTCAAACTGGATACACTAGAAATTGGCAATGCAACAGAAGATGCAAAGGAATATGCCAGTTACTGTCAAAATGACCCTGTACAGCCTCGTAATGCAAAAAGCTTTATACAATACAAATTTTCAGTAATGTACACAAACCTTGACAGTATGATCATCTGAACATAACACGAGGAGTTAAAAAAAAAAGGAGAGAAGAAAGTGCTAAGAATCCTAACTGCATCACTATATGGAAAAATAAGCTAGCTCTCGTGGACGAATGCATAGTGCGAACAGAATCGACGTTAGTTGGTAGGTGAATTTCTCAAAGCTGTTAGTGTTTTACACGGAAAGGATATCTACGGAACACATCCTTCCCTGAGTATCAAACTGCAAACCAAATTCGGGGGGGTACATATTATCTAGGTGGAGCCTGAAAAAATGCTGTAGTTTTTTTTCTTTATTAATAACAATAATAATATAAAAAGTCAAACAAACTCCAAACACACCTTTTCTCACTCAGAAAACGTTTTATAATTTACCAGAAAGATTGATGACTCTTTCCAAAGTGCTAAAAAAGTTGCCCAATTACATTAAGCATCACAAAGTCATTCAAACACAAGTTCAGTGGCAAGCAGAGAAATGCACGGCATTGGACCAGTAAACATCACCCCTTGCGCTTTCCAGCGTCCCCATCCTAGGACCTCTTTATTATACAAGTGGCAACTGTAGAACCAGAATCCTAAGGGTCAGGCCACCCTCGCAGGTTCTGAACCTGCTGGCTCTGGCTAGGTAGGACTCACCCTTCCTGCCGGCCCTAGGGCACCATGACCCCCTTCCCTGTTGTCACTGAACTTGTAGTTTTGAAAACACATTATTAGCCAAGTGGCACATTCTCCATTATATGGGGATAAAGACATGATTAAAAAACAAAACAAAACAAAACAAAAAACAAACCCACCCAGAAGCCCAGTATTCTTGGAGGATAATGTCCATGACTGTCTATAGTGTCTTTTACTGAGACATTGATGTGGCGAGTTGAACCACGTTTCAAACAAGGCCAAGAGCAAAGGTCTCTGCTGGAGAGTGACTGAGGGCTTGGGTCGGGTCTCCCTACCCCCACGGGCATCTCCGTAGTGTAAACAGGTTGGCCAGGACACCGAGCAGGCTCCCGTCCAGGGTGGGATGTGGGCAAAGGAAGTGTAGCCCACCTGCTAGGTCTGGGGGAAGAGGGGTGGGCAGGAGGGGCGAGGGGGAGACCATGGTGTAGACAGATGCGCAGTCTTCTGGTTTTCCTGTAGAACTGTGTTAATTTTTAGGGGGCTTTCAGTGGAGCAAGCTGACACTACAGGAAGAAAATCAGGGCTGCTTTTACTTTCCCCTGGTGAAACAGATGAACGAGAAGAGAAGAAGAAAAAAAACAACTCTAGAATCACACAGGGTGGGAAAAAAGAGCAACACAGCAAGAAAGTGATCCTTCTGCACACCAGCTCTGCAACAGATAAATAATATATAAACTTCTCTGTTCCAAACCTCCCATTATTATACAAAGCACATTTCTTCCTGCGCTCGCAGCCTGTTAGTATTGGCAATGCTGTTGTCTCCAAAATCCCGAGCAATGAACATCATCAGCCAATGATTTTTTTTTCCTCCTTTTAAAGCATCCATTACTTTTTAAGATGAGCCACCCCTCTGTGCCATCCATCTACATCTGATGCAATAAAGTGCTGGCACAGGGATCGCCATTTTAATGACCACAAAATAAGAGCTTTAAATAAGTACAAAGTTAGCCTCCTAGCAGGTTACATCTACCAGGCGTTAACGCAACGGATACAGGGTTATGTGATAACGGGGAGGGCACTGCGACGGCCAGAGGATCTGCGAGCAAAATGGAGATTTGTCAGGGGCATCACTGGACCGGAGGATTCAACAGCACCTTTTTGTTGCATCATTTATACGTCAAAGAGGTTGTGGCTAAATTTTCAAACATACAGTCTACTCGTCCCGTAAAAAAGGTACATTTTCTTCCTTTTATTTTACTTTTTTTTTTTTCCTTCCCGATGAGAAACAAAAATTAGTGCAAGACCAAAGCACTGTGCAAAACTGCCATTTCTTTTTTTTCTTTTTTTTTTTTTTTTTTTTTTTTTTTAGTCTGAGCATTTATACCCAGAATTTATCCAAACCCCTTTTAATCTCCTTGGCTGGATTTATCAACCATAAAAATTTCCATTCATACAATTTTTTTTTCTGCAAACAAATGGTAACCACTGAATCAATACATCATATATATATATATGTGTGTGTGTGTGTGTATATATATATATCATCTGCCCTTAAAAAATGGTGCAGGGTGTGCATGCACCGTACACATCGTCTCCCTGTGAGCACACACTCAAACCACGTACGCTCTGTGATTTTGGCAGTGCTGCAAGATACTTCTTGCAGATCAGTCCCTCGACTCCTCCCATCCTCAAAACCAGAGAAGATCTGAGCTCAAGGTGTCTAGCACTCTGTGGAAGTTTCCAGCAGAACTACACAGGTCTACCGTGCCTCCCACTAAACACCAGGCCCTACCACCCTTTGTGGCCGTAGAATAGAGAGAGAAACGGTGATGGAGGAGCTGGGGTGGGGAGGGAGACTAGTGGATGAACAAACCCAGGAGGGCGAAAGAATGTTCATCGCTGTTAAACAAGCCAGTACAGAGAATGTGCAACCAAAATGTCATGGCACAGGACGCTCGGCTTTCTTTCGGAATCCA
Organism: Muscardinus avellanarius; assembly: GCF_963383645.1. Taxonomy (NCBI): domain Eukaryota; kingdom Metazoa; phylum Chordata; class Mammalia; order Rodentia; family Gliridae; genus Muscardinus; species Muscardinus avellanarius. The sequence continues at coordinate 17,843,180 of NC_137791.1, forward strand.
CAAACGCCCACACACCCCACTCACCCAACAGAAAACCAGATGCCCCAGGATGTATGTTTACAAGTGCTGATTGCTATTAAGGACACTCTTCAGGGCTTAACAAGACAAGATTCCTTCCAGAGAAAAGTACGAGAGGGGCTGGAGCGGGAGAGTGGAAGGGAGGCATGCCTCTGAGAGCAGAAGTATGCAGCGGGTCACCTCTCTGAAGATTGGATAAAGCAGCTTTTCAGGTCAATGCGATAGGTATACACACAGCGCCATTTCTCTACTCCTTACTCAAGATATACAGTACACGTGGTTCAGACCCCTGGGGGGGGGGGTCCGTAGGCTTTGCAGCAACATACACCTGCTGGGGTTGTGTTTTAAGTTTTGTGTTATATATTTTTTTTTGTTTGTGTGTTTGTCTCTGTGTCTTTGTTTTTGGTACAGAACGTGGCTGCCCTCAGACAGTCTCTGCTCTCTCTCTTAGTCCAAGATAGGCGAGGAAGGAGTGTTTGGGCGAGGGGATGCTGGGGGGCGCAGTCTGAGGTCGGGGAGGGTGGAATGTGAGATCCAAGTGGTTCTTGGGGTATAACATCGTCAAGGGAATGAGATGGGCAGAATCTGAGTTCCGGTACTTGTCGAAGAGCAGAGGGGAGCCGTTGAAGGCCAGGGCCTTGAGGACCAGGTTGGGCTCGGAGCTGCTGCCGTGGGCAGCGGTCAAGGCCACGGTCTGCAGAGCCTGCGAGGCAGACATGGCCGACAGGGGCGACAAGAGGTTCCGGGAGCTGCCGACGACCAGGAGCGGGGCCCCGGGGCCGGCCAGTTCCTTGGGGGCTGCGTACTGGCCCTTCTTGTCCTCCTCGGCGCCGTCCCCAGTCTGGTGCTTCTTGAGGTGGCGGCTGAAGACGAAAGGGTGTGTGGTCTTGAAGAGGCACTCTTCGCAGCTGAAGGTCTGGCGGGGGGAGTGCTTCAGCTTCTTGTGCAGGTTGAGATTGTCCTTGCGCTTGCAGCTGTAGCTACACTGGTCACAGTGGAAGGGGCGCTCCCCCGTGTGCACGCGCACGTGCTCGATGAGTTTGTTGGCGGTCTTGGACAGGTAGCCGCACTGGTCACACTTGTAGTGGTTGCCCAGGCGGTGTGCGCGGGTGTGCGTCTCCAGCTCCAGCTGGTTGGCCATGACCATCTGGCAGATGCGGCACTTGTACTCCATCTTGTAGTGGGTCTTGAGGTGGCACTCCATGGCAGCGGGGCGGTTGGTGGAATAAATGCAGAATGGGCACCTGCCGGGGAGAGAGCGATGCGAGGGAGGGTCAGCCGGGAGGGCCCCCCGGGGCAGCCGCGCGTCTCCCCACCTCGCCCGCCCTCCGGTCTCGAAGCCTGGCCTGCCCAGCCCAGCCCTGCTGACTCTCAGGGATGGAGATGGCCCTCCTTGGCTTTCACTGTCGACAAGAGCGGTCCCCCTAGCGGGGAGCCCTGCTGAGGTCTGCTCGGCCTACGCTGGATTCTTGGCTGCCAGGGCCAAGGCCGGCCCTGGGGAGGGGAGCAGAGAAAGTGCAAGGGATGAGGGACGGCTGAGCTGGTGCTGCCCCAGCCCCCCACCCGGCCCCTGGAACCCTCCCCACTCCCCGCCGGACAGGGCAGAGGTCTAAACCTGCTGGCCGGCCTCCAGAGCGACACAAAGAACCGACTTCTCATGCACCACACCAAGCACACGCAGAGAGGCTAGGAGGTTTTAAAGAGCAGCTTGTAGGGAGAGCTACCTCCAGCAAACAGAAAGTCACAGGGTCAGAGTCGTGCTTATTAAAGGGTTGTTAGGATGAGAAGGCCTGTGTGTGTCCCTGCGTGTGTGTGCGACTGTGTGTGTGTGTGTGTGTGTGTGTGTGTGTGTGTATGCACTCATGTGCGTGGATTCGCAGAACCTAAAGCACCTGTCCTCCATCAGGAAAGGAGGGCGGGGCCTTAGCAGGGGCACTGGAGGACGAGGAGCCCGCCCAGCAGCCCGGAACACTGCTCCGGAGCGCCAAGACAGTCCTGGCCGGTGCACTGTGATGCCAGACCATCGACCAGTTCTCAGAGGGCTGGGTTTTCCTTCTCTTTTCAGCATTCTGTGGTGCTACGGGAGTACTCAGCACCTGGGAAGCTCTTGGGACAAGCGGATTCACTGGCTGAGTGGTCTCTACAAGTAATCAGCATAGATTCGAGGAGGGCGGGTTAGAGTCCTGGCTTCCTCTCCTTGTGGGGCTCTTGTGGGGTCCTGGCTCAGACTCTCCATGCTGGGCAGTGTGAGCAGCCTGCCACTAACCATCCCGGCTGGCCCAGGGACTGGGAGAAGTGAGGGCGTGTTGACGGAAACTGCTGCCGGGTTTGAGTCGGTGGCTCGTAGGCTAACTAGCGTGTCTGCGGTCTTTCCGAGTAGGATGCAGATATCAAGGGGTTGCTGTACTGGGCTCCCGCAGGGCGGGGCCCGGGAGGGGACTATCCTCAGAGGGTTTGGAGAGGTGTTCAGCAGAGCCCAACACAACCAGGTGCACCGTGCACTGCCTCCTCAGCGCCAAGCTCGCCGTTAGCCCTTGAACCTCAGCTCACAGAAGAGTGCACACGAGAGAAATATAAAGCCCATTCCCAGATCAGGTGCACACACAACCCCTACGCCAAGCTGGGCCTTACCTAGAGGAGTCTGAAACTCACCACTGTCCTGAGCTACGGCAAAAGAAAAATAATAGTATAATCTTATTCGATCTGCATTTATGAACAGGATATAGAGTACAAGCAGTTCCATCACAGAAAAGCAATTGAGACATCGGCGGTCTGTTTCATGTTAAGGACGTTTCTGTGACCCACAGCTCAAGTCTTTCTTTCGCTGCTCAGGCAAAGTGCTAAGGGTTTTCTGGGCTCCCGTTATTTATCTTAAAAGACACTCTCTCAGGCAAATAAATTCTCCGATATGGCGAAGGAAACGAAACAAAACAAAACAAAGACTCACTGTATAGCCAGAAGGCATTATCAATTTTTTTCCAAGTATTCTTCTACTTGGTCACCCTAGAACATAAACTATCACACAGGGGACGGTTAGCACCGCACGGGAAGTGTCGGACCCGGCAAAAGCATCAGGATTCGTGGGGCATCCTCCCCAGTGGGCCAGAGGCTCGGGGCTGCCCAGGCCCCCGAGGAAAGGCGACTGGTAGGGACCGCGAGGTCATGGGTGTGACCCGCTACCCAGAGGTTTCCCTAGTCTATCCGCGGAATAGCTGGGCTCTTCTGTTTAATACACCAATACTTATAAAGGGACACAGGGAACAAACCAAATCGAATTTCCAAGTAAGCTCTGGCTGGGCATTACCCATCTCCTGGCTGAACGAATCACAACACCCCCTCCCCCTCCCCTTCCCATCCGGGCGCCCCCACCCACCCAGTGGAATCCACAGGAGGTGCCCTTCCCTGGCTCTTCGGTTTGGGCAGGTTCTGGGGGAGGGGGCCGTGACCAGGCAGGAGCAGGGTGAGCCAACCTGACCTGCCACGCCTCCCAGTGCTCCACTCCACAGGTCCATTGGGGGCTCTCCATTCTTACCCACCCAGGGGAGGCACGCCACCCATCTGGCAGGTGGTGAGTTTCAATGATGAAATGGGCTTAAAAGGGAAGATTTCTCTTTTCCCCTATTGAGTAAAACGTACTTTTTCATTCTTTTAACCTCACGATCATTTCAGCTAAAGAGGAATATATATATATATATATATATATATATATATATACATACATACATATGTGTGTGTGTATATATATATATATCTTTTTTTTTTTTCCCCAGCAACTGTCTGTCTGCACCCAACTACATAGGCTCGTTTCTCTTTAGCACGCCGTAAGTGTCTTGTGGACAGGGACTCTGATCTCAGAATTGCTGGGAAGATTAAATTCTCATAGTGCTAGGACATACATTTCCTGAGGGTGGAAACTATATTTTATTCCTGGTGTGCCCTTTAGCACCTACTATCAAGCCAGACACACAGTATGTTTGATAATAACCGACTGGTTTCACACGAGACCACAGGGCATCTTGCAAATATTGATTAAGGATGACGCTTCTTGGTTAGATCTTTTGGGGGAAGGCATGTGGCCTGTTAGCAGGAAGGCACATGATCTCTGCATGAAAAATGGTGTCTCTAAGCTGGGTGCACGCTTGCAATCCCAATACTTGGGAAGCTGAGATGGGAGGATCGCATGTTCAAGGCCAGCCCCAGCAGCTTATCGAGGCCCTCAATAGCCTAGTGAGAGTGTGTCTCAAAATAAAAAATAAAGTGGATGCGGGGTGTGTGGCTCAGAAGTAGAACACCCCTGAGTTCAATCCCAATCCCAGTAGAAAACCAAAACCAAACCAAAACAAAACACAAAACACTGAGAAAAATGTTGCCTTCTGCCTAGTGGAACTGTTAAGGTTCCAATTTTGGGGTGGGATGGTTGTAATCCCTCCTTAAAACATAGATGGCAAGCCATCTAAAAAACCAGAAATGGCGAGCTAGACTGATGGCGTAGTGTCCCATCTCCAGGGATGCGAACCCGAGTGCAGTCAAATGAAGCCTGAACGAAAGCCATGCTATGCAGGGTGAGGCTACTCTTGCACAGGGGGCTGATCCAACATGTCCTTGCCCCGCATCTGGGGATATTTGTGAAATACATTCTCTTCGCTGGAGACTGCTGACCCCCCACCCCCACCCCCGAGGGATGGGTCTGATTCAGTCCAGCTAAAGGCAGCAGAGGTTCCTGACTAACTCCCCTCAGGGCCAGCTCCCCCAGTCCACGACCCCCAAGGCCTTCCAGGGAAGGGAGGGGAGGGGAGGGGAGGGGAGGGTGTATAATAACAACGCAGTAAAAGGTTCTGTACTTGCTTTCCTTACTTGAGCCCACCGGTGGGGACAGTGTGGCATTTCTTATGCTCCAGCAGCTGTTCGGGGGTCTTCATGAACTTGTGGCACACGTCACACTCAAACATCCGGGTGATGAGGTGTATCTGCAGATGTCGCTCAAACATGTTCTTGGTCTTGCAGACAAAGTTGCAAAAAATGCATTCGAACCCTGCAAAGGCAGAAGCTGGGTGTAGAGGAGACGGGTGGGGGGGGCAGGAGTGGGGCGGCGTCCACCCGTCTCCCCCCTAGGAACCTCCCAACAGACAGACCCTGCCAGGCACTGGTCCCCACCCCTCGGTACTAAGACAAATGGACAGCAGCAAAGTCGCCCTCCTTATTCTTCTGCCCTGTATCTGCACGCCAACCAAGCTGAAAGAAAGTACGAATTTGCTGTATCCTGGGCCCAATATCTGCATGTGATCCTGCGTCTTGGGCCTCTGTGTCTATTTTCCAAACTTGCTCCTGTCCAGGGTGTAGTCACAAGACTGGGTCATCCCAGAGTGGACAGGGTTGAGCAGGCCCCGCCACCTCCTCCCTCACCTTTCTCTGGCTTTTCCTCGCTGGTCAGGGAGGGCTGGCTCCCGGGGACGACAGAGATGACCAGCAGGTTGTTCCCGCCTTTATTTTTCTGGGAGCTGTCGGAATCGTCTTTGCTGTTGGCTGAATCACTCAGAGCTGAGAGGGAGGATGAGGAGGGGCTATTTGATTCGCTGGGGGTCTTCCTGTCTTCCCCTGAAAAATGAAAGTAACCCAGATCTGTTACTTGGCAGATAAAAACCCTCAATTGGCAGCAGTCACGGGGGTGGGGGGTGGGAGTGGGCTGGGTCCCAGGGACGCGCCATCCTTCTGTGGGCACGGGCTGGCCTTTCCCGCGACCAGGGGCACCCACTGGGATTCCCTTTGCGTCCCTAGCAGCAGCGCGTGCGGTAGCTGGGGCCGAGAGCAACCCCTCCATTCATCTAATGAGCGCTTACTGAGGTGTTACCAGCCATTAACACATTAAGCCCAGCTTGGCTGATCTGTGATCCCTCGTCTAAAAGGCCGCCCTGCTTTTAGCTCTTGTCTTCTTTTGCAGTGTTAGTAGGTGCATATTTAAAAATGAAATAGGAGCCAGGCGTGGTGGTGCACGCTTGTAATCCCTGCGCTTGGGAGGCTGAGACGGGAGGATCGCACAGGTTCGAAGCCAGCCTCAGCTAACTTAGTGAGGCTCTCAGCAATTTAGTGAGACCCTGTTTCCAAATAAAATAGAAAATAGGTCTGGGAGTGTGACCCGGAGGTAGAAAGCCCTTGGGGTGCACCCCCAGTACCACCACCACCAAAAAAAAAAAAAAAAAAAAAAAAGAAATAGGGCTGAGAGTATACTTTGGAGGTAGAATGCCCCTGGTTCAATTCCTAGCAACACACACACACACACACACACACACACACACACACACGCAAAGTGAGCATCTTTTTTTAAATTGTCATTAATCTCATAAGATTAAGAATAAGGATTTTAAGCCAGGTGTGGTGGTGCATACCTGTAATCCCAGCTACTCAGGAAGCTGAGGCAGGAGGATGGCAAGAATGGTACTGGGGTTCCTGGAAGCCCTTCTACCTCCGGGCTACACTCCCAGATACCTATTTTTTATATTTTTATTTGGAAACAGGGTCTCTTAAGCCAGCAAGGCCAGCTTCGAACCTGTGCGATCCTCCTGTCTCCGCCTCCCAAGTGCGGGGATTACAAACGTGCGCCACCACGCCCAGCTAGAATCAATCATGTTAAGTGATAGTTTTATATCAAATACTATGTTCTCTACCATGATGCAGTTTCAAGGAACCCAGATCTAGAATTGCACGTGTGTGCTCCTCCATACCAAGTAATTTCTTCCAGGTAGATTACATGCATAAGTAATCTTCCTAGCCATCACAGAAGGCTGTGGGTAGAGATGGGCTTGGCCAGGATATCCTCTCATTGAATGAACACGTACTCCTCTCACTGTCCAGGGACTGCTCCAGGCACGGAATACAGCAGTGACAAACTCTATAGCATAAATACTGCTTTATACTAACTTTACAGTAACTTTATAATAATATACGTTACCAACGTGCAGCTTAGGTTAAGAGATTTTGGGTCAAATTCAAACACCATACAGTACTAAATATAAGAAACCCTCACTGTGAAACCATTAGCTTGTAACAGAGGTCATCAGCAGACTACTGTCCTTGTGTCCAAATGAGCTTCCTGTTCTTGTATAAAATGATCTGGTGAAACACGGCCATTCATTTGTGTGTTGCCTATGACTTAGTTTGAGTTCTAACGGAAACTGTATGACCTCAGAACTTGAACTATTTACCATCTGGACCTGTTTAAAAAAAATGTTTGCAAGGCCCTGGTTTATAAAATATGTTAATATTTTATTCTCTCTCTCTCTCTCTCTCTCTCTGTGTGTGTGTGTGTGTGTGTGTGTGTGTGTGTGTGTGTGTGTGGTACTGGGGATTGAACCCAGGGGCATTCTACGTCTGAGCTATACCCCAAGTCCTATTTTTTATTCTTTATTTTGAAACAGGGTCTCACTAAGTTGCGGAGGGTTTCACTAAGTAGCTGAGGTTGGCCCCAAACCCGCGATCCTCCTGTCTCAGCCTCCCAAGTACTGGGATTACAAGAGTATGCCATGATGCCCACCTCAATTTTTTAAAATTTTTTCCTAATTTGGAAACAGAAATTAGAAATTTCTGTTGATGAGAGAATTTCTGTTGATGAGAGCCTCACTACAAGCTGAGGCTGTCCTTGAACCTGTGATCATCCTGTCTCAGCCTTACAAGTATTGAGATCATAGGCATGTGCCATCATGCCTGGCTAAAATGTTTTATTCTGATTTTCATATCAGTATCTACTAAATTATGAAATAAATTTCCCTCCTTCCCTTCCCTTTTTTCTTTCTTTCTTGGTGGTAATAGAGATTGAACCTAGGGGCATTCTACCTCTGAGCTACACCCCCAGCCCTATTTTATATTTTATTTGGAAACTTCTCTGGCTGGCCTCGCCTGTAATTCTTCTGGTTCAGCCTCCCAAGTACTGGAACTATAGTTGTGTGCCACCATGCTAGGATACAAAAGAAATTTCTTTCATGCATTTCCCTCTTGGATCCCTGTACTAACAAATGGGAATTTCTTCCCAGCTCGACTTGGAGGGGGCAGATCTCAGAGCAGCAGATCTTCACCATGTGCTATTGGTAGCCAGGAGGTGCGTGTGTTTGCACTGCGCAGGCGTGAGGGTGACGTTTTTACAGTGAGCAATGACGCCAGGACCAACATGATGGTTTCTAGAGCTTCCCTGGGGTGGGCAGTGGGGGAGGGGGTTGCAGAGCATGGAGGGGTTCAGGTCAGGCTGGGGTGGAGAGGGCTAGGAGAAGGAGGGCTTAATGAAAAAGCAGGGGAAACAGGAAGGTGACCGGCCTTTCCCTCTTTTTGCCACTCCAGAAATGCCAAATTTAATTTGTCTTCAATGTGGCTTTCCCAGTTCACCTGCTGCCCACGGTGCTAATGTGGTTACGGTCAGACAACCGACTGTAAAAATGGCACCTTCTCACTCGGCGTAATGACTCTCTACAGACCTCCAAGTCATCGCTGCTCAATTTGCTGACAAAAACAAGCTTTTATTGCTGTTGGCACCACCGGGCTGGAGCAGCCGGAGAAGCACAGAGCTCCTGGCCATGCCATGGGCAGCACCCGCGGCAGGGGAAGTCCCCTCCCGAGCCCTCCAGGACCCCTGATGTGCGGGGCTGGCCCAACACCGGGGCTGGCATCTAGCAAACTTGTAAAAGCACCACAAATGTGGGGGGATGAGGGGGGGTCCTCTTTATTCTCACAGAATGACTTCACTTTGGTGGTATCTATAATCATCGTTTGTGGGAGTATCACTGCATGGGAAGTCAAAATGTTAACGTCTCGCCGGGCGTGGTGGCGCACGCTTGTAATCCCCGTGCTTGGGAGGCGGAGACAGGAGGATCGCGCAGGTTCGAAGCCAGCCGTGCTGGCGTAAGAGACCCTGTTTCAAAAATATAAAATAGGTCTGGGAGTGTAGCCCGGAGGAAGGAGGGCTTCCAGGAACCCCAGTACCACCAAAAAAAAAAAAAAAAATGTTAACGTCTCTACGCGGCATGGTGCCGCACGCTTGTAATCCCAGTACTTGGGAGGCTGAGACAGGAGGATCCGGGTTCACGGCCAGCCTTACCTACTTAGCGAGGCCCTCACTGCAACTTAATGAGACCTTGTTTTAAAATAAAGAATAAAAAAATCAGACTGGTGGTATAGTTCGAAGGTAGAATGCCCCTGGGTTCCATCCCTAGCACTACAAAAAAAAAAAAAAAAAAAAAAAAAAAAGAGTTAATGTCTTTTATTTTTATTTATTTATTTTTTTGGTGGTACTGGGGTTCCCGGAAACCCTTCTACCTCCAGGTATACTCCAAGACCTATTTGATATTTTTATTTGGAAACAGGGTCTCTTAAGCCAGCGAGGCTGGCTTGGAACCTGCGTGATCCTCCTGTTTTGCCTCCCAAGCGGGGATTACAAACATGTGCCACCACGCCCGGCGATGTTAACGTCTTTAAATGAAAGAAGTTAGCCAGGTTGGTAAGGGACTTAAGCGGAAGGTAAGCACTGGCCCAGGCTTGCTGGGTTTGCTTCAGGAGAACCTGGTTTCCTTGTTCTGCTCCTCCTTCCTTCACTCCCTTCATTCTTTCTTTGTGGTGTTGAGGATTGAAGCCAGGTGTACCCCACCACTGACCTATGCTCTCAGCCTTTTTAAAGTTTGAATCAGGGTCTCACTAAGTTACTGTGCGCTGGCCTCAAACCCGAGACCTCTTGCCTCGGCCATCCAAGTACTGGGACGACAGGTGTGCGCCCCTGCGCCCAGCTTTCTTTGCCAGTTCTTTGTTATGGGTCCTTCTGGGGAGCATCAGGGCTGCGGGGTTTTGGAAAAGGAACAGAGCTTGCACAATCCCAAGTACTGTGCTCTGGCATGGCCGAACAGACAGGTTCAAAATGCCTTGCCAAGTGATGTGCTGGGCTGTCAGCTCAGCAGGGCGGCGGAGAGGGCGCCGCGGGGCCCTGCCGAGAGTCCCGGTCACCGGCCTTGGGTGGAATACCAGTCTGTTAAGCCTCAGTTTCTCCACCTGTTGGTTGTGATAATGACAGCAGGCACCTGCGGGTCGCTGTGAGCCTGAAATGGGACCCAGCTAAGGATGCAGAACACAGCTCAACAGACCCAAGCCCGAGCTCGGTCAGGGCAGCCCAGGCCGAGCCAGGCAACCGCACAGGACCACCTGGTCCTGCTCCTCCCGAAAAGCTCTTTCTCTATGGAAGGAAATGTCACCATCCAGCGGCCAGGAGGCTTCTGCCAAGTGGCAGACCCTGTGGGGCGCGGACGCCGGGGCAGGACGGGGAGGAGGACGGGCGGGAAGGGTCACCTGTGTGTTTGGTGTTGACGTGCGCCTTGATCTCCGCTTCCTCCATGGTGGCGAAGTCGCAGGTGCTGCAGCAGATGGAGAACATCCACTGCTCCTTGTCCACGTGCAGCGACATGTGGCTGACGAACTGGACGTTGAGCTCCGTCTCGAATCCACACACGTGGCAGCTGGGGCCAGAGGGGGAGACGTGTTTCTCAGCGCGGGCCACGCGTTCACGCGGGCTACGCTCGAGAAGAGCAGAGCTTCACGCGCATCTCCCCTCCACGCAGAGGGGCGGCGTTGGGCGGTTCTCCTGCGCTCAGGACGCCTCTGAGGCGGTCACCATGCCAAACAGATTAGGTGCCAGCATAACGTGACATTCCCATACATGCTACTACGTGGCTAAATAATCATAAAGTTAACTAGAAACTACAGATTCCAGATGCTGCACCTTGCCTGAGTGAGTCTTTTGGGCAGGGAGACGCAGGGCAGCATTGCCAATGTATTTTAGTGGCGCCGGTCTGCTGGTGGTACATGGGGAGCACTGCACACCCGGCGTCTCTCTCTGCTCCTGGAAACCTTCCTGGGTGGCAAGAAAAGCCCATGCAGATCGTCCTATGGCACTGCAAACAGGCAGCCCTACCTGTATCAATTCCATCCAGAGACACCTTGCAAAAGCAAGTTTCCACCTGTTTCTCTAAAGCGGGGTTTGGTGGAGAGCCTGAAACTTGGGGCTTTATAGCACCCGAACCAAATACTGATTCGATGTTGAAACATGGAAACAACATAACACTGCAGGCATGACTGACAGACAGAAACAAGAGGCGATGCATAATGCCATCTGGGCTAACTGCTTAGAGCTCCTGGATTGACCTTTCCTTGACTTTTTTCCTTAAAATTCTTAATGCAGCAGTGAGGTGCACAGAACTAACAGGTATTCATCCCCGGAGCCCTGTCACTCTCCGAGGCTCCACCCACAGATCCACTTCTAAGACGGCTTCTCTTTCTGTTAATTCTACCAGGGTCACCTAAGCCCAGAGTGGAGCCTGAGTAACACAGGATTCAATCTAAGAACAAATCATCAGAACACTGTGTGTGTGTGTGTGTGTGTGTGTGTGTGTGTGTGTGTGTGTGTAGTACAGGGGATTGAATCCAGGAGCGTTCTACCTCTGAGTTACACCCTCAACCCTTTTTCTTTTGAAACAGGGTCTCACTGAGTTCCTGAGGCTGTCCTTGAAGCTGCGGTCCGGTCCTTCTGTCTGAGCAGAGAGGCAGGGAGCCTCGAAGCCAGGGCCCTGCTGGGAAACTATCCTCGTGTCCTGCCCTCAACTCACCTGTAATAATAAGAGTGTTTCTTCCCGTCACTGCCTTCGGAGATGACGGCACTCACGATGTCCTCGGTGTCGGTGCTCACCAGCTTCACAGAATGCACGGTCAAGTGCTGGTTCAGATTTGCACGGCACTTAGCAGCATAGGGGCACAAGTGGCATTTGTATTTTCTTTCCTCTGGGGGAGAACGAATGAGGGAAAAAAAAAATTAAAACCTAACAGCTCTCAAACAACAAAACCTCAGTAGCCAGCAAAGCCATCACTTAGATGTACCAAGGAAAGGATGACTCACGTCTCATTTGAGTGGGGACAAGGGTTGTGCCTTGGAATTTTAAGTGTCCGAGTCTCTACCCAGCATCCACTCCTGTATCAATACTTCCTAACACAAAAGACCACTTGCCCAGGGCAATTGGTCTAAAACAAGATTTGGTAGAGCACCTGGAACTTGGGGTTCTACAGCGACTAAATACTGGCTCAACGTCGAATATGGGAGCGAAACTAAGGGCCATTTCAACCAAAGGGCAACACAAAATGCCTTTTCACCTGTTTCTTCAGAGCTCCTAGATTTATTTTTCATGTTTTTCCCTAAAATTCTGCTTTTACCCGGACACCCATAGCCAGCCCCTCTTCCCGACAAGACGAACCTCACCAGGCCTAAAAGAACTCTGTGCATGTGTGCGTGAGTACGATTGTGTCCCCGGGCGTCAGTTGTGTGTGGGTGCTGGGCTATGGGAGGAGAAATAAATAAACCTTTGTACAATGCGAAGGTAAGAGAGGTTTGTCACTTTCTCTCAGCTCCAGGTCCAGATCAGCCAAGAAATAAAAACGAATGAAATGAAATTAAAAAAATTAAAATAATAAGACTTGTATAAAATAACTTAATTGGAAATTTGCATTTTACCTAAATGAAATAAAACATCTCAATTAATTTCTTAATGGGAATTCTCTCATAAACCTGACTAATGTTTCAGGATTGTTTCCAGAGTGGCATTCTGAATTCATTTGGTTCATCAGGCAAATTACAGTACGAGGAGCCTCACATCTACCGCACAGATAGACGTAGAAGGCAGAGCAGAGGACAGCTTCGTTTCCTATCCCTGCTTCCATTCGGTATTTCTGGGCTTGGCTTAAAAAAAAAAAAACCTGTCATATTTACATCATGGGAAGAACATGTTAAAGAAAGTGTTTCTAAAACAAACCATAAGGGATCATCAACACCATAGATCATCAACGCCATAGCCCCAACCTCTGAATGAACTAGGGGAGGGGTGCAGAGACCACAGAATCCCCCAGAAGTTTTGCCTTTGTATAAATAAGTGAAGCTGTGAAGTTTTGGTAACAATTCCTCCATAAACTGAACAGGGAGCTTTCTGTTATTAGGACAGATTTTATTTTATTTTTTTTTGAGGGTTGGGGGTGGAACCCAGGGACATTCTACCTCTGAGCTACACCCCCTGCCCTATTTTTTATTCTTTATTTTGAAACCGGGTCTAACTGAGTCGCAGAGGGCCTCACTAAGTAGCTGAGGTTTGCTAACTGTTTTATTCAAGTTCCACCTGCCCCTTGGGTCAATTTTGATAATTTTACCTCAGTTATCTGTGTCCATCTAACTTTCCTCCTTCCTCTCCTCCTCTTCCCTCTTCCTAGATTTTGTTGTTCTTTTACTAATTCTTTAAGATGAACAGTACTTTTCTCTTTCTCTTTTCCTGACATAAGCAGTGCGTGTGTGTGTGTGTGTGTGTGTGTGTGTGTGTGTGTGTGTGTGTGTTTGGTACTAGGGATGGAACCCAGGGGCATTCTACCTCTGAGCTACACCCCCAGCCCTATTTTTTATTGTTTATTTTGAACCAGGGTCTCACTGAGTCGCAGAGGGCCTCACTAAGTAGCTGAGGTTGGCTGTGAACCGCGATCCTCCTGTCTCAGCCTCCCAAATGCTGGGATTACAAGCTTGCTCCACCACACCCGACTTAAGCATTTAAGTCTGTACAATTTCCTCTGACAAGAGCTATAGTTGTTTGCTCAAGGGATAAAGTAGAAATGAAGTATTTTTAATATTTAAAAAATTCTTTCTGGATGTATGATATTTGAATTTTCTTTTCCTTCACCTTTTTCTTTTCCTTTTTTGTAGTACTGGGGATTGAACTGAGGAGCATTCTACCTTTGACCTATATTCTCAGTCCTTTTTACATTTTTAAAAATTTGAAACAGGGTCTTGTTAGGTGTTTGAGAATCTCCCTAAAGTTACTGAGGCTGGTCTCGAACCTGTGATGCTCCTGTCTTAGCCTCCCAAGAACTAGGATTACAGACATCCATCACTGAGCCTGGTAATTTTCTTCTTTTTTTTTTTTTAATTGATCCAATTAAGTAGCATATTTTATTGACTCTCAGTTTAAATTTCATTTAAGTATGTTCACAAAATGTGGCCTACAAAACCTTTTTCTTAAAACATATTGCAGTTTTCTTTGGGCCTAAATATATAATTAAAGTTTATTGTTAGTGTGATTTAAGATTAAAAATATTAAAAACAAAAAGAAAAAAAAGGGGGGGACAAAAATCTATCCTGCCATTATTAACACTCCCAGTGTTGGTTCCTTAATTTCTTGAGATGCACAAAACTTTCACTTTGAACTTTTTTTTTTCATTTTGTTTTTGTGTTTCCCAAAAATAAGATGTTTCTGCATATTTTAAAAGCCTAAATTTAGCTGGGCATTGTGGCGCACACTTGTAATCCCCGTGCTTGGGAGACTGAGACAGGAGGATCACATGGGTTCGAAGCCAGCCTTAGCTACTTAGTGAGGCTCTCAGCAACTTAGTGAGACCCTGTTTCCAAATAAAATATAAAACAGGTCTGGGAGTATAGCCCGGAGGTAGAAAGCCTCTGGGTTCTACCCCCAGTACCACCACCAAAAAAAAAAAAAAAAAAAAAAAAAAAAAGCCCAAATTTGAGTGTGAGAACTGAAATATTTTAAAAGCCTGAATTTGGGTGTGAGAACTGAAATATTTGATTTTTATTCTATTTTTTCCTGCGGATGGCCAGGGCTTCCCACATACTGAGCGCATGCTCTACCACTGAGCTATATATCCTCAGCCCTTTTATTTCCATCTTGCTTTATGTTTACCACTGATTTTACCTCATTTTTCCCCCTTCACTTAATTTTTGCTAATTAGGTTATCATTTATTCCTCTTTTAGTCCCTGTTAACTTGGTTCCCTTCCTCTTCCTGATCCTTAGAATCATAAAGGCAGAAACTGTCTCTGCACCAGGGTGGCCTTTCTCCTGACGTGTCCCACCAAAACCCCATTCTGGTGTAGTATCGCCCTTTCTCAGCCTCAGGATGAGGCCAGTCCATTCTTCATAGAGTTCGGGAATTTTCCCTGAGCGTTCCCAATGTGTGTCTATTTTCCTTAGTCCTACTTGGAAGAGAATGAACCTTTTCAGTACAAATAAGAAAAGCCTTTTCAGGTTCTTGCTTAAACACACCAGGGGTCAGGATGAACCCGCGTCTGCTACTTCCTGTCCTAATCCACCACACTTCCGGTCACGACTCCTTGGTCACAGGGGTTGGTGAGGGAGAGCGGAACTGAGGCCAGCTCACCTGTGTGCAGCGAGAGGTGTCGGGACAACGTCTGCTGCCGGCCAAACACTTTCCCACATACGTCACACGGGAAGAGCTGGTCGTTGAATTTCCAGGATGGCAATCCGTTGCCTGCCTCCAGGACTATCTTTTCTGTTTCTGGGCCAAGAGAACAAATCAGGGTGAGGAATA
Source organism: Muscardinus avellanarius (assembly GCF_963383645.1). Classification (NCBI taxonomy): domain Eukaryota; kingdom Metazoa; phylum Chordata; class Mammalia; order Rodentia; family Gliridae; genus Muscardinus; species Muscardinus avellanarius. Next base: position 17,858,586 of record NC_137791.1, read on the forward strand.
AATGAAGCACATGAACATATTTCATTGTAGTCAGCGCTGAGGACTCTGGCAGAGGCCTCCTCCAGTCCTGAGAGAGGTGGCTTCTGAGTGGAGCCAAGGCCCAGGAACTGGTCCTCGTGTCCATTTCTTGCTCTAAGAAGGCCATTCAAAGAGCCACGGTGGTGTAAATGAATTCCGATGCCAGCCAGTGTTTTCTCTCTTCACTAAAGACTGGTTGACCCATTCCCTGAATGGTGTGACTGCACTGTGCCCAGTATACAGTAGGTACTCAATAGGTAAGCACTGAATGAGTGAATGGTTGAGTTGCATGTTGAAATTCCAGGAACACAGGCTCTTGCAATAAACGACCAGTGAGAGAAGCCTTCATATCTTAGGTTCCAATGTAGAAATAGATGCTTCAGTCCCTCGAAAGGAAATATTCTCCCGCTGCACTATGGGAGGAAAGTTAAGCCCTGTGTTCTAGACTGAAAAGTCCTTAGTAGGAGCTGGGGATGGTGGCACATGCTCAGAATCCCAGAATTGGGGAGGTGGAGACAGGAGGATCCAGGTTCATGGACAGCCTCAGCTACTTAGTGAGGCCCTTTGCAACTCAGTGAGACCTGGTTTCGAAATAAAGAATAAAAAATAGGGCTAGGGGTGCAGCTTGGAGATAGAATGCCCTTGGTTTCCATCCCAGTACTGCAATAAATAAATAAATAAATAAATAAATAAATAAATCCTTAGTGGGGAACTTATACTAAGCAGACTTAGCGATGGCCAGGGTGTCCCCTTCACATAAAACTCCCTGGTGCAAAAGCACACAGCTACCTCTCAAAAAGTCGACTTACATTCAGAAAAATGGTGAGAGCCACGAGTTATCCACACAATTGACAGACAGCCACGAATAAGTAGACATGAATACATCTTCTCATCTTAGTTTTTATTTCCTAACCTTTCATTTTCTTACCCATATCTCCTCTCAGTGAACTAAAATGGATTATACAAACACCCCTTCTAGAGTCATCTCAGTAGACAGAGCGACAGTGATGAGAAGCAGGCAGGGGTCATTTCCAAAGAGACACCACCTCTCTGGGCCTCATTCTCAAGAAATACAGGACACCGAGTGAGTATCTGGTCCTCTCTCAAGTAAATTACCGTGAATCTTCTTAAAGCACAGTACTGCACACAGAACCGAATGCCACGTGGCAGTAATTCAACGACAGAAAGGACTTTTCATAAGACCCAAGCAGCTGAAAGTGCTCAGACCATCGGTCAGAGACAACGTCAGAAAAAAGAAGACTGTACTACACAAAATTTGGCTAACACGGCTTCCCAAATATGGACTTCCACCCATATCTGGATGAGTCACAACTGGATCAATTTTCATCTGAATGAAGACACGCCAGACAGTGTAATCTAAGGAAAGGAGAGGCAAATACCAATGTGTGTTTGGAGAGGGGGGAAGGATGGCGAAATTGCACTAATGTTTGCTCTGAGGCACCTGCCGGCAATCCCCACACTGATAAGACACTTTTATTGATTTATCTGTGTTTGTTAAAACTTAGCTCTTTGGGCCTTTGGGAGAAGAGCCAGTCTTACTAAAGAAGGACTGTGAGGCTGAAAGTTCTAGAAAGCAAAGAGTGGAATTGTGGGGAGAGGGGAGGCCAAAGGGAGGGGCAGGCCAGCTGAACTTCTGAAGATGAGATCGACTCTCAGACGATGTCCTTGAGTCCAGGGAGTGGGCATTTTGGTCAGGCAGCGAGGACAGTGTATTCTTAAGTAGTCCTTTTAAGTGTTTCATCAAAACAGCCCTTCAAAGGAGGGTGATTGACATAATATGAGGGAGGTCAAGAGGATACGGGGTCTCCTCAAACAGTCACAACCAGAATGAATTAAGAAGAAGCCAGAGCATCATAGAAGTCCAGTTTGCTCCATGACCTTAGAAAATGGTAACACTGACGGAGCTCAGGAAAAGGAACCCCACGCAGGCGCAGTGAGGCCAGCAGAGTCACACGAGGGTGTGCAGGACAGGCCAGCCGTGGCCCTGCCCCAGATCCCAAGCCTAGCCGAAGGGTAAATCCTGCCCTCCTGGATGCCTGTGTCTACTGCAGCTGTTTTCCTATCACATGTAGAGACAAGGTAACTACAGACCTCGAAACCCCTCTGAGCTGGGCTGTGGGGCCGTAAGAAGAGGAGTATGACATGGACAACATAAGTCTGCAGAGCTTACTCTGTGGGTGAGCAGCATCTCATCACTGTGACCCCAAATATCTGACAAAAAGCGGGAGCAAAGGTTTACGTGGCTCACGGTTCCTGAGGTTAGTTCATGGTCGGCCAGCTCTGCTGCTCTGGGCCCGAGGTGAGGCAGGGCATCATGGCAGAGGTGGAGGAGAGCTGCTCCAGCCCAGTGCTCAACCCAGCTGCCAGTGGACGCAGGCACGGATGAGGCCAGAGTTCTCATGGCCCCATCCGTCCTCAGACACCCAGCTCACACCCGAAGCTTTGGAGAACATTCTAGACCCCAACCCTAACACCTGCTCCTCTTTCCTCTGAGCAGAAATAAAGCTCAGGAGATGCCATATTCTTCTGTATTTCATTTGGGTGGTGCTCATGGCACCACCCAAATGTTGTGTGAAAAACTCGAGAATCGTGTGTGTGTGTGTGTGGGGGGGTACTGGGGTGTTCTGGCTCTGAGCTACACCCCCACCCCTATTTTTTTATTTTAAAACAGGATCTTGCTAAGCTACCACATTCCTGGCCTTGCACCATCCTCCCGCCTCAGCCTCCCAAATACTGGGATTACAGCTTTGCGCCACTGTGCCTGACTTCAGAATATATATATATATATATATATATATATATATATATATATATATATATATATATACACTGGGGATGGAACCCAGGGGCATTCTACCTCCAAGCTACACCCCCAGCCCTATTTTTAAGTCTTTTTTATTTTTGAAACAGGGTCTCACTGAGTTCCAGAGAACCTAAATAGCTGAGGCTGTCTGCGAACCAAGATCCTCCCATCTCAGCCTCTCAAACGCTGGGATTACAAGCGTGTGCCACCACGCCCGGCTCAGAATCATTTTTGATGTTCTCCCTTTCTCCTGTCTTTCAACACGTCAAAGTTGTCAATAAGAGCTGCCCATCTTACCCTCAGGATCTTTCTAGAACCCCACTATCTTAATCTCACCAAGATTACCGTAAAACCTCCGCAACAGCTTCTTGGGTACCAGGTCTCTCTGCCTCTAGCGGCCCCTCCCCCTGCCTCACGTGCTCCAGAAAGGTCTTTCACATCATCCTGTATCTTGGGCTCTCCAAGGTCAAATTCCTTCCCGCGGGTTCTGAGGTCCTTCTCCATCAGCGGCCTCCCAGCTCTACCTCCCAGCACCCAAATGCTGGCTAGAGAAAGCCACTCAACCTCTCGGGAACACGCAATTCCCTTTCAAGCCGTGACCCAGTAGAATGTCGAGTCCTGGCAGGAAGGGTTCCGCATTATCTGTGCACCCTTGGCATTAATGCAGTACCTGACAGACCGAGGTGCTTGGTGTAAATTTGCTGAATAAAGGAAGGACTGAATGAAAGGAGTGAGACAGGGAGCAAGCATTATCCTTATTTTCTAGTAGGGACAACTGGGGATTTATTAGCATTAATGAAGGTCTATTGCCAACTTAGGGTGAAAAGTCAGACTACCTGTCTTCCACATAGGTGTTTTAACTCCAGTCAAGAAATGAGCTCCTAACACTAAGCCAAACATGAGAAGGAGGGAGAGGGGGTAGGAGGAGGGAATGGAGTAAGGGCTAATTGGTGATGTGTGGATGTCTGCCTCTGCCATCTTGTACTCCATTAAGATGTATGACTACAATGCACCAATAAAAAATAAAGAAATGAGCTTTTTATAAGCCAAGTGTGCTGATGCACATCTGTAACCCTAATACTTGGGAGGTTGAGGCAGGAAGATCGTTGCTTTGAATCAAGGGGCATTCAGCAACTTACTGAGACCCTGTTTCCAAAAAAAATAAAAATAAAAAAAAGGAGTTGGGCATGATGGTACATCTGTAATTCTAGTACTTGGGAGGCTGAGAGAGACCAGAGGTTTGAGACCAGCCTCAATGATTTAGTGGGATCCCCAGCAACTTAGCAAGACACTGTTTCAAATTTTTTTTTTTTTTTTTTTTTTTTTTTTTTTTTGCGGGTCTGGGGATAGAACCCAGGTGCATTCAACCTCTGAGCTACACCCCCAGCCCTATTTTTTATTCTTTATTTTGAAACCGGGTCTCACTGAGTTGCAGAGGGCCTCACTAAGTAGCTGAGGCTGTCCGTGAACCGCGATCCTCCAGTCTCAGCCTCCCGAATGCTGGGATTACAAGCATGCGCCACCACGCCCAGCTCTGTTTCAAATTAAAATAAAAAAAAAAAATAGGGCTGGGAGAAAAATAAAGCTCAGAGGTAGAATGCCCCTTGATTCAATATCCAGCACCACACAGAGATGTGCTTTTATGATCCTATTAGTGGAAATGGTTTCCATCCTCAGCCATACTCCCAAGAGTTTATATCCTTATTTCGTCCCAATAGCACCAAACCACAAGTTGATTTTCTTTAAGACAATCTCTCTAGCAGACACTGGTTATGTGGTGAACCCAACTCAACTTTCCTTCTTCCTTGCCTCTCCCTGGGCCACTTCTGAGGTGGTTATTTGCTAAAGTGCTAGCCAATGAAAAGGCTTCACTTTCCTGATAAAAGCTACAATGGGGTTGGTCCTATTTTTTTTTTTCTCCTGCTTTGATCAGAGAGAAAATGCCTGGGACTGTGGCAGCCATTATGAGGCATGAGCATGAGGGCCAAGTGCCCAGGGTACAGGGAGGCAACGCTGGACAAAACAAGGGTCGATGATAGCATCCCTCAGTGCCAGCAATCATCCACCTCTGGACGTCTTGTTTAATGAATGAACTGACCAATCAATTAACTGGAGATTAAACCCGGGGGCATTCTATATATGACCTGCATCTCCAGCCTATTTTATTTTTATTTTGAAACAGGGTCTTACTAGGTTGATGAGAATCTCACTACTTGTGGAGGCTGTCCTCGAATCCGCAATCTTCCTGTCTGACTCCCAAGTACTGAGGTTACAGGCATGTGTCAACACACCTGGCTGGACCTTTTGTTGTGAGGAAAAAAAAGTGCCTCTTTGTTTCCGCCATAGCAAGTTGGGTTTTCTATTATTTATGACATTCTTCACTGAAACCCCCTTCCCAAGATTACTCTTGGTTTTAGGACTTTGGATGTTAGGCTCTGGCTTCTTTCTTTTTCTTTTTTTGATACTGGGAATGGAAACCAGGGGCATTTTACCTCCAATCTATTTTTTATTTTTTTTTATTTTTATTTTTATTTTATTTTATTTTTTTTACCTCCAGCCCTATTCTTTATTCTTTATTTCGGAACAGGATCTCACTAAGTTGCGGAGGGCCTCACTAAGAAGCTGTGGCTGTCCATGAACCGTGATCCTCCCAGCCCTGTTTTTTAGTCTTTATTTTGAAACAGTTTCTCACTAAGTTGCTGAGGCTGGCCATGAACCTGGATCCTCCTGTCTTAGTCTCCCAAGTATTGGTTTTACAAGCACGCGCCACCATGTCCAGCAGACTCTGGCTTTTGATAAGCTTTATTTTCAAACTCTACCATCCTTTGAAGAATTCAACATATTCACTAGCAATAGCAATAAGTGTGTAGCCAGCTAAACACATTTCCATCTTAACTGTCTTCTTTTGTTCTGCTTACTATTTATTTATTTATTTATTTGCAGTACTGGGGGTGGAACCCAGAAGCATTCCACCTCTGAGCTACACCCCCAGCCCTATTTTTTAATCTTTTTATTATTATTATTTTTTTTAAAACAGGGTCTCACTGAGTTGCAAAGGGCCTCGCTAAGAAGCTGAGGCTGTCCACGAACCGCGATCCTCCAGTCTCTGCCTCCCGAATACTGGGATTACAAGCGTGCGCCACCACGCCCAGCCTTAATAATTTATAAGCACCAGGTGCGGTGATGCATCCTCGTAATCCAAGCACTTGTGAGGCTGAGACAGGAGGTTTGAGCCAGCCTCAGCCACTTAGTGAGATCCTGTTTTGAAATAAAAGTAATAATAAAAAAAATAGGCTAGGGATGTAGCTCAGAGGTACAGCAAGCACTCGGGTTCAATCCCCAGAACTACTCCCCCACCACCAGCAGACACATGAATTATAAGGTTTCAGATTATTAAGGAATTCGCTTTTGAACGGGTTTTTATTGAATGATTACACACACGCACACACATGCGCGCGCACACACACACAGGTGCAGATATCAGTAAGTGCTTTTAAATTAGTTCCCAAACAGCTTAGAATATGGGTATTGCCTACAAGATTTTGCTCTTCTTCATTTTTATGCCCACATCCTTTAACAGTTATTTCTTTACTTTAAGCAGAAGTGGCTGTGAATGTATACCTAAGATCTTTATTTCTTTTAGAGCAAAATACTTGTCTACTGAAAAATCTCTTAGTTTTGCAGTCTCATAGGATTTTTGTTTCCTCCCAAACAGTTTTCTTTTCAGATACTTATACTCCAATCCCTGGAATATCCATAAACTGCTCCCACGAACTGCTGGCTGCTTGGTTTTATGTGATCAGACGTTTTTCTTTCTACTTTTCCACTTACTGTCTTTGCCTTTAATGTCATTTGGATTTTCTCTCTTCCTTAAACAAGTGTTTTTTGTTATTGAGGATTGAACCCAAGGCCTTGCACATGCGAAGCACATGCTCTACCAGTGAGCTATACCACGCCCAGCTAAGTTTTTGTTTTAAGTGAAGGAAATATGTATACAGGAGCAAGCACTTTTCCATCAAGCACAGCTGGAAAAACGAGCCAGATGCTGAAAGAATCACCTCCTTTTTGCAATACTGACACAAGCCCCTCAGCTCTCCCTATACGTAAACCGAGGCCCCTTATCCATAATGATGAGGCCCAACTGGCCAAGATACACTACGACAAACCGCTCCTTGAGACCTCGTGATCCAAGGACACAGGTCTCACTCCGTGCACAGGTCTTGGGAACATGAAACCCGTCAAGCACTTCTCTAAAATTCCCATGGCAGAACTTGCGAAGAAGTTCTATCAAACGTTGTTTGATTAGAGCAAGTATAGAATCCAGACATCTTCAAGTCCAACGCCATTTTCAGGAGGACAACATGACGCATTAAATTTCAAGCCCTCTCTCACCCCGGGGCACACTACAATTTGCAGAGGGTCAGGAACAGCTTCAAGAGTGTATGCTCCAAACCCTAGTTCAAGGAGAACCCTATAGCCATTGTCTTGTTCAATGTTCTCCTCTGACACAGAAAGAAACCAAAGCTGAGAAAAACTAAGCAATTGCCCCGGGTAACGTGGCTAGGGATGGGGAGAGCAGAGACCAGCCCACGGTCTCGTTTAAGCTCTTCCAAGCCATGAGAAATCAACGCCAAAGTCTCCAACGAACAGCGAAGGGATTTTTCTCCTCCAGTTCTTTGGCTGAGTCTAATATTCTTGGTTCCAACTGGACATGTGCAGATTTGGCAACCGTTCCCAGACACTAGAATTTCTTTCCATCTCTTCTCTTGAAAGGGTCAGCCTAAGATATTTCGAAACACAGAGAAGTTGGAACTTAAGCCATGTCACAAATTAGGATAAAGAAGGATCAAGAGAAAGACGAAACAGGAACATCCTCAAAGCCTGCCCCCTCTGAAGAAAGATAGTTGTTACTGAAGAGTTTCCTGTTTGGGGAACACTGTCGGTAATAAGTAAATGAATAAACACAAACAAACAACAACCATACAAAAAGCAAATCTTAAAGGTGGGGGGGGGGGCTTTGGTCTACTTCCTGCAATTTTAACACCATTTAGCCCTGCTGCTACACACTGAGGGGTTTTGCTAGGACATTTACTGTGTGAGGAGTTCCCTGCGATCCTCCCCCTACAATGATCCACTCCAAAAACCATCCAAACCTGACCTTGGCCAAAGCAATGGCAAGAGATGAGGCTTTATCTGGGGAAAGCTATAAGCAAAAGAGGGCCAAAATATGACCTCAATGCATGAATCCAGATGAACGATAGCTGCTCGCTGAGGAAGAGGCGCTGTGGCTGCCTGGGCTTTCTATTAGGACAGAGCGTATTTTGACCTTTTCTTTCTTCATGCAGCTTTCTGGTTAGACCCTAACCCGGGTGGCTCCATCCTTGGGTCTGAAGCACTCTTTCTCTGCTGCTTCTTTTTTGTGGGTCTGGGCATGAAACCCAGGAGCATTTAACCTCCAAGCTACACCCCCTGCCCTGTTTTTTTATTCTTTATTTTAAACAAGTTCTCACTAAGTTGCGGGCGGCCTCACTAAATGGCTGAGGCTGTCTGCGAACCGCGATCCTCAGGTCTCAGCCTCCAAAATGCTGGGATTACAAGCATGCGCCACCACACCCGGCTCGGCCTCTGCTTTAAACAAGCTCCTCCCTCGGAGCTGCCTGTGAAGTTAAGAGTGAGCTGTGATTTGTGCCTCCTTGTGGGTCAGCTTCGCTCTAGTACTTGCAGTTCTATATCCCTTTCAAACGTTATTTTTAAAGGGTCATTTCAACAACTTTGGGTAATTTGCCAACACCCACTCTTTTGGCTCAGAGGCTCAATCTTGCAGCATCACGGCTCTCCTGGGCCAGCAGCCATGATGCGGATGCTGGCATCGGTGACCCATCCCACCATTTCACTTATCACCGGTGACCTTGTGGAGGTACCAGAAGTGTTGCTCATGATGGGACCTATCAGGTACCCTGTGGCCACCTCTCTGCAGGTTGTGGTGGAGCCAATTTTCCCTTTAAGGATCATTTCAAACATTCTCTCAAAGTATGAGCTTTTCTGATGATCAAGATGGCAATGTCACAGACTACTAGGACTGTAGTATTTAGCGATAGTTTTTGTCAATCTGTGGCCAATTAACAAAAAACTGGGCAGAGATTCTTAGGCATAGAAGAGTTTACAGCCTTGGTTTTCTTTGCCCTCATTTCAATCTTTAATGCTTAACAAACTTAGCAATGTACACTTTTGGAAGGCGTATACACAGGTCCTGGGAAGACGAAATCCATCAAACACTCCTCCAAAAATTTCCATGGAAAAGATCCCTCCGGTACAATTAGAGGGGACGCTCTATCGAACTCTGCTTGACCTGAGATCAAATCAGGTAGAGGATCCAGATAGCACCAAATTCAACTCCTTCATTTTTGAGGACATTCCATTCCAAGCCCTCTCCCATCCCAGGGCACAATTTGCAGAGGGTTGGGAATAGTTTGGATAGTGTGTGACTCAGTCTCCATCCTGCTCCAAACTTTAGTTCAAGGGGGATCTTAAGGATCATCTGGTTCAATGTTCTCCCCTTAGGCATAAGGAAACCGAGGCTTAGAGAACTTAAGTAACTGCCCTAGGTAACCTGGCTGGTGGCTGGGAGAGCAGAAACTCTCCTCCAACCACAGAGCTCAATGCCCAACTCTCCTGCACACAAGTGTTTGAGCAATTGGTCCTTAGCAAGCAGCAGCATCTGTAGGTTCATCTCAGAAGAGCAGAGTGGCATTTTTCCCCCCTCAGGGCTGGACAATGGTTAGTCTCAATAAATAGTTACTGATTGACTTGTAATCTGCGAAATAGGTGAAGAAACGTGCACTTTCTACATCTGGTTCTCTACACAAGTCATTTCAGATCAACAGCAGAAAACTCGACCAGGTAACAGAAAATGACTGGGACCAGGTACCCCTAGTTTCAGAACTTGCATCTCCCCTCTAAGTGCTTACTGTGTGGACAAAACAGGAAGATCACTATGCTCATACCCGTTGTACTAAACGGCACCTGATTCTATACTGCAACACGGAAGCAAACTCGAAATATTGATTCAGGAGTCACATCTCAAGGACTTTGGTTACTATCCTGCTAGTTACGTAGACCAGTGACCACCTCTCCTCTTAGCAACGATGGCAGGACTGAGACTTAGCAAATTCCCTTGGCTCGTGTCCCAATGTTGAGGACATTTATAAATCTTCGGTAGCAAACCATCAGGCCTGGGAGTTGTGTCATTTCTTTTTTGGGTTTCTGGCAGACACTGAGGGTTACTTACTCAATATCTGACAAAACTACATTTCTTTTTCTTTTTTTTTTTAAGCGGCAATGTGCCCAGTTGCAAATATGTACCTTCCTGTTGACTTCCACGGCTCTTACGGCCTGGTCATGAAACATAGCTGTGGGCCATGAGATACGGGTGGATGTCCCTGCAGAGAGATTCTCAGGCATCTCGACCTCCCACCAGCCCCCCAAAACAGTCTTGTGGAGAAGCTTTGGCCTTCGACTCTGGGCTTCTCTCCCTCCGATGTCTGGAGGTGGGGCGGCTTCCAGCTGTGGAGATGGACGCACCTGACAGGGTGGAGGAGCAGAGAATTACAGGGCTGGGTCCTTGGTGTCTTCCTGAAACAGCTACCCTGGTCTCAGCACCGCCTGCCTCTAAATTCCTGATTCTGTAGGAAAACCATCCTCATTGGATAAGTCTCTGTGGTTAGCTAACAAAGACTCCATTTGGGCAGTTTACTTCTGTTACGTAGAGCAGTATCAGGGTTTGTTAAAAGTACATTATGGGAGACAACACATATGTGGAACAATGGGTTCTGTTTAATCTTGCAATAGCTCTATGCCTTAGACATTATTAGTAGCATTGCCATTCTACCAAAAATAAATAAATAAATAAATAAATAAATAAATAAAAAGAATGAAAAATAAATAAAACAGTATCAGGCCAAGGATTGGCTGAATTCAAGGACACCCAGCGGTTAATTGACAGCCATCCCCAACTCAAGTCTGTCTGACTCAAAAGCCCGTCTGGGTAACCAGTCATTACATGATACTTCAAAGAGGAAAACCTGAAAGTTCTCTTTCACCAGGAACACTTCCATCTGTGACAAGCAGCGGTTGGTACACTTTAAATCCTCCCATATGCACCAACCACAGAGAAGCAGCACCTATGATCCAATAAGTTTACAAAAGGCATTTTGGGGAAACCCAGACACTTCCTCCAGGACCTGCTTGGAGAGAAAATGGCAAAACTCAGCGTCTCTGCCTCATTTCTGTTACCGACCTCCCCTCGGGCCTCTTCCAGGTCTTCACATCTAGGTGGGTGTGCGTGCTAGAGCTTGGATGTCAAAAGGCCCATTAGACTTGGTCTCCAGCTCACTGCTATCAGGGAGTGGTGGAACCTTTAAGAGGCGGGGCATAGCGAGAGGTCTTCGGGCCTCAAAGAGGAGCCTTCGATTCCAGATTCCTCCTCTTAACACTTTTTCACTTCTTGGCCTTGATTTAAGTGGCTGCACTCTGCCACATGCCCTGCCATCATGTGCCACCCACCACCTACCAAAGGCCGCGGGTCCACCCGATCATGGACTGGAAACTACAAAACTGTGAGTCGAAACAAATCTTTGCTCTTTATAAACGGATTACTTTTATATTTGTTATAGTAACGGAAACCGAACACAGTGCATATATAAGCACCAATCATGTAAATTTATTTATTTATCTTTTTTTTGGTACTGAGGATGGAACCCAGGAACATTGTAACCTTCGAGCTACACCCCTGGTCCTATTTTTAGTCTTTTTAGTTTTGAAACAAGTTCTCACTGAGTTGCGAAGGGCCCCGCTAAGTAGCTGAGGCTGCTGGAGAACCGCGATCCTCCTCCCAAATGCTGGGATTACAAGCTTGCACCACCACACCTGGCTGATACCGATCATGTAAATTTTAATCATAAGAATTTTTAAGATTTTCCAGAATAAGATTCTATACTGACTGTTCTTTCAATTCTTCCCTGTGAAAAAAAACCAGCATTCAAGTGCAGATCTACTCCAAGACTATATTAGTGGGTAGTCAACCTTTAAATCGAAACTTTTGTTCTATGATTTACCATAAAGTATGAGAACATATGAGAATGTTTTGTGAGGAAATTATCATCATTTGGGCAAATAGAAGAATTTCTTTTTTCTCTTATTTATTGTTGAACTCAATATATATTTAATTAACCAAATGAGGAAATAAATGAATCGAAAGAGTAGATTACTCTGGTTCAAAAAAATTAACCTTTCTGGGTGGGGGCATAGCTCAATGGCAGAGAACACTTGCCTGCCACGTGCAAGGTTCTAGGCTTCATACCGACCACCACCCCAACAAACAAAAACAGCCTTTCTAAAATATTTTATAGGGCTGGAAATGTAGCTTCGTGGTACAGTGCTTGCCTAGCATGAACGAGGCACTGGTTTGATAACCAAACTCTCTCCCCCAAATAATAAAATACTCTAAAATTTAAAAATTCAGATTTTCTAAAATAGCTCCTGCAATACTAAACACACACACACACACACACACACACACACACACACACACTTTTTTTTTGGCAATGGGGAATGAACCCAGGGAATTTTACCTCTGAGCCACGCACCCAGCCCTTCTGAAAGTTGTGAAGTCTGGCCTGAACCCTGCAATCCTCCTGTCTCAGCCTCCCAAGTATTATGATCATATGCATGTGCCACCATACCCAGCAACAACACTAAAATTTTAATGTTTACTCTTTGAAATTATGTGATGTACTATGCATCATACCTACAGAGCATCTTTAAAATATTTAATGTTTCTGCTTAAAATTCATGTCACAGCCGTCCCCAAATATCATTCAAGTAAGTCTTCTAGCGGTCCTGTAGTTCTTCTCAATAAGACTGGAATCCACTGGCATTCTCAACTATTCTAGTCTTCTTTTCTCATGGACAAGCCTTGATCATACCAGCCATTCCTTTAAAGATTTCTAAATTTCTTTAAAGTCCTTATCAGCTCCCAGACACTGCAATATTCTTGTGTGACTACATCTAGTTTCAAAATTTCAGGGCTACTCTCCTCTCTCTGCCCTAATGTACTGAATTCTGTATTCATATAAAATATAACTATTCCATTTTTGCCTTTCTCCTCACCTTGGATTTGAGCACATTATGAAATTTATGTTAGTCAATGGCAGATTTAACACTTTTTAAGGCAACACTGACCACACATTTCCCCCCCCTTAACTCAAATACTTGTTTATTTGATTAAGCAGAGTCACATGGTTTTATAGGATGGGGATTTCTGTTGTTGGTTTATTTAATTATTTTTCCCCAGGTGGGAAATTACAGACAAAACACTGGGAAAGAAACACTTTGTGTCTTAGTCCCTTTGGGCACAGACTGGTGGCTCATTAACAACAGAAATTATGTCTTCCTAGCTGTGGAGGGTGAGAAGCCTAAGATGGAGGCATTGGCAGAACCTCTCTGGTGAGGACTTGCTCCCCTGAACACAGCCACCTTCTCGTGCTAAGCTCACAGGTCAGAAGTGAGGGGGTCACTCTATAAGAGCCTTAATCCCATTCATAAGCGTTCCATGCCACGACCAATCACCCATCACATCCCAGAGGCTCCATCTTCTAATTCCATCATCTTGGTGAGGATTTCAGTATCTGGATTTTGGGAGGACACAAACATTTAGACCAGAGCACTTTGCTAGCTTGGAGAGGAGGGAAGGGACCATTAGTATTTTCCTGTGGAAGTGTCATACTGATTGGTTGCACTGGTAATTTGTTACTAATACTAATAAGTAACAAATATTTTATTTATTTATTTGGTGGTACTGGGGTTCCTGAAAACCCTTCTACCTCCGGGCTACACTCCCAGACCTATTTTTATACTTTTTTTTATTTGGAAACAGGCTCTCTTAAGCCAGCGCAGCTGGCTTCGAACCTGCGCGATCCTCCTGTCTCCGCCTCCCAAGCGCGGGGATTACAAGCGTGCGCCACCACGCCCGGCCAAACATTTTATTTTTTACATAACTAAAATTGACCATCTGTATAATTTCTCAGTAATTTAAATATCCCTATATTTCTTCTAATAAGGGAGAAAGCTGTGAGTTTTGATGTAGTTGAAAGAGGAATCATTCCGATGAATAGCTGAGATTTACTTACAACTTACTCTGTTCTGGGCACTAGGCTAAGGCTAAGAGTTTTACCTACATAACTTTTTTTTTAACTCCTCGTAAGAGCACATCAAAGTTGTCCCATATTATCTTCATTTTACAGCTGAGAAAAATCCAATCTTAGAATGAGGAAGGACTCAGCCTGTGCTCACACAGCTGGTAGGAGCAGTGTCAGGATGTGAACTCAGAAAGCCCAGCTAGGGCAGGATGACTCTAGCCTTGAGTTGTGTACGCGGGTGCTCCACCGTCTGGTGAACGGCCTTCCATTTCTGTGCTAAAGCAGCAAAAGACTGCGGGCTGCTGCTGACCTCAGGATTCTTATAGGCTGGTCACCTTGTTTGGACCTAATGCCCAAAAGGCCAGCGTCACGTGTTAATCCTTCTCTTTCCTAGGTGGCAAGTGCCACTGCATTTTATGGTTGCAGGTGAAAATACAACCTCATCAGGTGCCTTGAACATAAATCTCCCTGTTGGGAGTATGGAATGGAACTAGAATGTGGAAAATGTGGAAGATCTGATGTAAACTTAATTTTATGCCAAAAGCATATCCTACTAACAAGGAGTTTAAAGGTCTGGACTTACATATAAGAGTTAGGGCATTACCATTATCAATACAAATAAATGAAAAATTTGAGCCACTTCTTTTTAATTACTTTAGGACTGGGAAAGAGTAAGAAATGGATTTTTGGCTCACACACCCGAAATAAAAATACCCAACAGCCTAGGGATATTTTTAAGTAACAGATAATACTCTGCAATACAACTCCAAAGTAGCTGAGCAAAAAGAGAAATATATATCTGTATATATATATATATATATATATATATATATATATTAAGAAAGCCATTTTCTAAGAAGCCATTTTCAAATCGAAAAGGAATCAAATAAATGAAATACAAAAATGTCAATGCAAGCATTTGTGAATACAGATCAAACGATAGAGAGATCAAATTAACGATGTAGAAATAGGGAGGGACCGCCTTTCTCCAGGATGGAGCTGCAGTATATTCTAGGTAAGTCCTACATTACCCTAGGTTGTATGTGTGTGTATTTTTCTTGCCCAGTCTAACTTGGTGATCTTTGAAAGCATCTTTCCTTATCCTCTCTCTTCACATGCCTATTTAAAATATAACGGACAATAAGTATTTGTTGACTTGGTTAGAATTTCACTAGCAATATCTAAATGGAAGTAAATAACTTCTGCACAGACGAGGCTGAGAAGGCTTCTCACGTTGGCGCCGGGCCATTTCCCACCCCAGAACAGAAATCCACTTCTTGGAACTTTGATGGTGGAGGTTTAACATTCTCTGCTGACTTCAACTCAGCAGAATCTCCACCACTTACTCCTGCGACCGAGGGGGCGCTAGGAAGAAGGTGCATCGTCCTTCCAGCGTGTAGAGAATTTAAGGTGTGAATAAGCTAATTGCTTGCCTGAGGTTGAAGGTGAAATCCAGGTTGGGAGTGAATCATCAGCTCAGCTTCCTCTTCACCTCGCCTCCCCTGACTCCCCCACATGCTAAAGTTCAGAACCTTAATCCCACTACATACTGAAGCTCTGCATAACTAATCAGCCCTCAACTGTACACTGTGGCACGGAACACGTACGACCGTGGAGAACAGATGTCGCCATGAGAATCTTATTTTCTGCTATTTCCCAGCTTGATCATGTGCATATTTGTAACCTTAATGCTGCATGAACAAGAGTTTTGCATTTAATATTAATCTGGGAATTCACAAACACCCCTTCTTGGGTTGGAATGCTGCCACCTTCTCCTTTCAACAGCGTATGGCTGCTTCTGCAGCGTATGAATTTGCCTCAATCTTCTGAGCTGAAAATGTGGTCACATTCTACTCATACAGGAGATAAGGGCAGGCGAGGCTCCTAGAGACGTCTACACGTCTTGTTTCAGAAGCACACACATAGCCAACACCTGTAAAGACCCATGGAAAAGCTGTGTACCTGTCAAGACCCAATTAGTGGAGCTATTTCTACCATCAGGAAACGAGTAACGTCCACAGCAGAACGGGACACAGAACAACACCAAACTGCAAATCCTGCTGTGGCTTGGAACTGTATCCAGGGTCAAACACTGAGTTTTCAGAGATGGCTTTCAAAAGCACTGGTTCTGGGGTCCCTTTTTCCAAACTCAAAAAAAATTTTTTTTTGGCGGTACTGGGGGATGGAACCCAGGAACATTTTATCTCTAAGCAAAAACCTCCAGCCCTTTTTATTTTGTTTTCAAACAGGGTCTCGCTAGGTTGCTGAGGCTGTCCTCAAACCTGTAATCCTCCTCTCTCAGCCTCCCAAGTACTGGGATTACAGGCATGTACCACTGGGCCCTCCTGGAGTGAAGGTTTTGCTGAACTGGGTAGGTCTGTTGACCACCTGTCTGCCCAACACCATCAGAACCACAGCCAGCTGCCCAGGGACAGGGACAGAGGCTGGGGCTGCTTCCTGCCACGTTGTGTGACTTACAGATGCCACCACCTCACTTAGGCACCACGATAAAGCCAGATAAGCCCTTTCAGCCGATCTTTTTTGCCTTACGTGACAGAATGGGAAAGAGCTATAAGCCATGATCTAGGTTCACGTGTGAGGGGTGCAGTTTAATAGAAAAGTGGTAGCAATTTGTAATTTTTCTAAACTTTTTAGCTGAACCTGTCCCAGCTAGAATAGGCAATCTTATCACTGGGTCTTCAACTAAGGCTTCTATTTCCCTCTGAATATAATTCAGAGCCATTTGGCTAACAAATCACATGCAAACAAAAAAGAATTGGCTGTTTTTTCTGGGAACCCCTGTGCTCGGCCCACATGGTTGAATGATCATGTCTGTACCTGGAGAGAAAATGGCCGGCTAGATGCGGTCATCGGTTCCAAAGTGATTTCACTAAGCATTTGTTGGCCCTCAGTGTCTTCCACTACTGAAGGGATGTGGGTGACCTCCATACTCTGTGAAGTGGGAAGAATGTAACCTTTTGTGTGTGTGTGTGTGTGTGTGTGTATGTGTGTGTGTGTGTGTGTGTGTGTGTGTGTGTGTGTGTGAAACCCAAGGGATTCCACCTCCAAGCCACACCCTCGACCCTTTTTTTTATTCTTTATTTTATTTTATTTTTGTGACACTGGGGATTGAACCCAGGGGCATTCCACCTCTGAGCTACACCCCCAGTCTTACTTTTATTTATTTTTTATTTCGAAACAGGATCTCACTAAGTTGTGGAGGGCCTCACTAAATAGCTGAGGCTGGCTGCAAACCTGCAATCTTCCTGTCTCAGCCTCCCGAGTACTAGGATTATAAGGGTGTGCCACCACGCCTGGCCAACATGTAACCATTTGATGCCACAGGGCACCAGGCAGACACCTTACCATCTGGAACTATGGAGGGAAAGAGACTCTAATCTCACGTCCCCATTTCAATAATCAGCCCCAAAGAGAGTTATTTTCCAAGTAGAGATGGGCTTAGGAATAAATGTTCCTAAAATAAATACCCCTGTGTGTCCGTGTCTTTTCACTGGTTTGTGAGAGCAACACAGCTCTGGAAGAGTATACGGGAAGCTGGCGACGCTGGGGAGGAGGCCTCGTTTGGTCACCTGCAAATTGAGCTCTAACCAACCTCAGAAATCTGACATCTGTCATCCTTATACATTTAACATCTGTGTAGCGATATATCTGAGGACAACAACAACAATAGACTTGACTGAGAACTAACACTGCCCCAAACACTCTGAAGTGTGTCATTTGCTTCTCCTGACAACTTATCTCCATTTCATACATTCTAAACCAAATCCTGTACACTGATCACGACATACATTTACGAAGGAAGGTACGTGTGTGTCCTTCCCAGGGTTGTTGGTTCCAATCGGGGGCAAAGTCAGAAACATTGTGAGTTTTTATTTTTATTTTTTTGGGCACTGGGGTGGGGGGTTAAACTCAGGGGCATTCTACCTTTGAACTACATTTCCAGCCTTTTTAAATTTTTTTTTTATTTTGAAACAGAGTCTTGCTAAGTTGTTGAGACTGGTCTTGAACCTGTGAGCCTCCCCAGTACTGGAATTATAGGTTTGCACCACAGTGCCCAGCTATGGTATGTTTTTTTTTTTTAAGAAATGTCAATCTTTCAGGGCTCCTAGTGACACAATTCTGGGACTCCACTGCAATAATTATTAATCAACTGTGTTCTAGTGTCATCTAATATCCCCCAATAAAACTTACAGGTCTGGAAGAGTTTCCTACAAACAAGTCATTATCAGGCTCAAACCAGAGTCTGAGCTTCTTTGTGTTAGATACAAGAACAAAGTCTAAGTGCAGAGCTTCCTCTTAAAGGTAAACCCTTTGCCTTTAGGTGAAATTATTTTAGAAAGCTCCCTGCTGACCTTTAAGAAACGCCTTCTGCTGCTCTTATGTAATAACAGCCAAGGGACTTCCTGCAAGTGATGGCTGTTCACGGGGCCACTGGCATGGCCCTATGCCAGGCAGGGCCGCCACAAGTCTCTGAACTTCACTAGATGAGTCATAGCTCCACACTCCCGAGAGCCGCCTCCCAGGAAAAGCCCTTTCTCTTTTCTTTGGAGTTTGTTCACCAATGTAAGGCTATCAGCTCCATTCCTATCTGCTCCTCCCAGGTCTGTTTTATTTCCTATATTCATTATTTTAAAAAGACAGAAGAGTGGAGTCCTTGTTTGTCTGTCTATCTATCTATCTATCAATCATCTATGTACCCATCCATCCATCTATCCATCCATCCATTTATCTAATCTATATATTGCTTGAAGGAGCCACAACTCTAAAGCTTGTTTCTTCAAAGCCCTTGAATAATTTTTTAAAGCATTTTGCCGTGATACATTGGCTTCTGTTGGTTTAAGTGAAAATGATTTATTCTGGAAGTTCACGTTGTCTTGTTAAACCCAAGGTCTCTGCGAGCACTTAGAATTTTAGGCAGCCAAGTACAGAATTTGACCCCAGCACAAGTAATGTTCATTTCCAAATGACTATATAAAATAGTTTTGTTATTTCCTACTGATAAAAATAATACGGGGCTAGGCGTGGTGGCACACTCTTGTAATCCCAGCATTCGGGAGGCAGAGACCTGAGGATTGCAGTTTGTGGACAGCCTCAGATACTTAGTGAGGCCCCTTCACAACTCAGTGAGACCCTGTTTTAAAAAACAAAAAAGACTAAAAAAATAGAACCAGGGGTGTAGCTCGAAGGTAGAATGCCCCTGGGTTCCATCCCCAGTAGAGTAAAAACAAAACAAAAAAAAACCCAACCAACCAACCAACCAACCAACCAAACAAACAAACAAACAAAAAGCAAAAACAAAACAAAACCCAAATTGCTATAATAGGTCACTATCATTCTCCCTCACTGAATTAAAATTAAATGGTTAAGCCGGGCGTGATGGCGCACGCTTGTAATCCTAGCATTCAGGAGGCTGAGACCGGAGGATGGCGGTTTGTAGACAGCCTCAGCTACTTAGTGAGGCCCTCTGCAACTCAGTGAGACCCTGTTTCAAAATAAAGAATAGAAAATTGGGCAGGGGGTGTAGCTCAGAGGTCAAATGCCCCTGGGTTCCATCCCCAGAACCGCAAAAAAAACCCCACCCCCACCAAAAACAAACAAACAAAAACAAATAAAATTAAATGGTTACAGAATTGTCCTATTAAATTTTATGTTGTAAGGACCAAAATGACTTTCAGAAAGTTTAGTATCGCATCATTATGATTTTGCTGAGGCTTTTGATGCCATCCTTTGGTGAGTTAGAGAGCATTGCAGTCATTCATTCATTTGTTTATTTATTTACTTATTTTGTGGTTCCTGGGGGTTTAACCCAGGGCACTGTACTTCTGAGCGATACCCCCCAGGCCAATTTTTGTTTTTTTTTTTTTGTTTTGAAACAGAGTTCACTACGTTGCTGAGAGCCTTGATACATCACCCAGGCTGTCCTCAAACCTGAGGTCCTCCTGCCTCCGCCTCCCACTACTGGGATTACAGAATTGCGCCACCTGGCCCTGTCACTGTACTCATTTTAAATTTGCCTTGAGAAGCTTCTGAAGAAAAAGAAAAGCAAGACAAAGTCTTGCAAACTGGATTCTGGCTACCACTAAGTCCACGTCACATGTAAGTAGGTTATAGGGGCAGGTGTGCATGCACACACATACACACACACGCATACGTTTCTATATGTTATATAGAAAATGCATCCTTTCTATTCAATCAAGATACGTGCTTCGCATTTCTATCACTCTCTGTGTAGGTAAAATACCGAGTTGCTTTCAAATTTCACAGTAAAAAGAAGTATGCAATGACATAACAGTGTATACTTTGGGGCCAAATTCTCCTGCTTGTACACAAGATTTTCTCTGCATACATGTGTGTGTGTGTGTGTGTGTGTGTGTGTGTGTGTGTGTATTTGCAGCTTTAACGATGTTTTAACCTTTTTAGTCATGTTGCTTCTTAGAGCTGATGAGGCAGAATTTGGGGTAAGACTGTCTGCTAAGAGATGCTGAAGTTTGAAATACTGTCACAGCTTCACAGAGCTACTGCCAATTGTCGATCTTTTTTCTCTGGGGCTCATTTTCTGATGAATGTTTCTGCTCAGAGTTTTTTAAAGTCTTTATGGAGGAGCGCAGAAAGGATTAGCATGAGTTTAATGAACTTTGTTGGCTCAAACCAAAGCTCTCTGACGTTTGTTAAGAAACGGGGCGGTGTGGAGTGATGTTCCCTGAAGCTCACAGGCTTCAGAATCACTTGTCTACACTGCGTTTTGAGCTTGTCCACCAACACGGTGCTGAGGGGAGAAGCTGACGATCCCTGCCTTCAGGAGTTGGCCCTGGCCCTCGTCCATGCTAATAAAGCATTAGTTTCATTTCTAAACCAAATTGCATGTCTCGGTACTTCGCTGGGGATTGGTGGTGGCCACAACACAAAACCAGGTCAGAGTAACCAATATTTATTGATATTTAAACAACCAAAGAAACTAACAGATATTTATGTGCTTAATAAATTAAGGCTCGAGCTGGGCGTGGTGGCACACACTTGTAATCCCAATACTTGGGAGGCTGAGACAGGAGGATCACAGGTTTGATGAAACCAGCTTTGGCAACTTAGTGAGGCCTTCTGCAACTTAGTGAAACCCTGTTTCCAAATAAGAAATAAAATCGGGCTGGGGGTATAATTAAGGCTCAGATTGGCTGCCGTCAAATCCCCCAGGGTCTCAGCAGTGCCCCTGTTGTGCCAGGCAGCGCTCTGGGTATTTCATGCAGCATTAGTTCTTACCCCAGCCCCTGAGCTAGGCATTCTTATCCTCAGCAATACACAAATGAAGGAGTTCAGGCACATAGGTATAATTCCAAGCACATTTAACTGTTCATCCAATTTCCTCCATCCCAGGTTAAGAGAAAAATCACTGCCTATGTGAAGTTAAAAAAAAAAAAATCCTCTATTTATGTGTGTGGATTTATAGAAACTCTAATGGTGGTAGAGAACCTGACCCTTTCGGAATGAAGACCACTGCCCTATTAAATGTCTTTTAGCATTTCTATGTTGCAAGCACCGTATCTGCAGATGTTTAAATGTTATATATGCATAAAAAGTTGGCATCATTTGCAGATATTTTAAAGTATCTAAGCTTTTGTAGTTTCCCAGTCAAGTTCTTCTATCTGAAACTCTCATAAGACTTGGCACTGAATCTACTGGATATATGGAAGCCTTCCTATGTTCCATGGGATCAGCTAATTCAATACAATCACCATCTTGAAAATCTTTCCTCTTGGAGAGAGTGGTTAGGAAATACATTGTAAAAAGTCACCTCAGCCCCTCGCCTTCCTAAGACAGGACTCCAGAACGCGGCGAGAGGAGCCGTCAACGGGGATTCCTTGCAAACCCTGTGTTCTTCGCCAACACCGTTGGCATAATGAATGATTACCATCAGGGCGTGGGAAGCCAATCCATGTGATATTTATTTTCATCAACACAGAAGAGGTAATGCGCGAAGGCTGGGATGGAAATTATGTTCTGTTTTCATCTAGAGAATTCTCTCTTCTGAATTCAGTGGTGGGTGGAATCCAAGACATACCTGTTCTTGTCTCCGATACACATGCTTTTAAAAGCCCGGGTGATCGCTGCAATCCACCATTTCCATCTACAAACAAGCGCCATCACTTTAATCTGTGCATGTTGGCCATTCATGGAGGCGAGGGAAGGGGGTCTGCTATTCAAAGGAAGAGATCATTTTTTTGGTGGTACTGGGGTTCTTGGAAGCCCTTCTACTTCCAGGCTACACTCCCAGACCTATTTTATACTTTTTATTTAGAAACAGGGTCTCTTAAGCCAGCGCGGCTGGCTTCGAACCTGCGCAATCCTCCTGTCTCCGCCTCCCAAGCGCGGGGATTACAAACGTGCGCCACCACGCCCGGCGGAAGAGGTCATTTTAAAAAGTGGAAATCAGAGGCCACATACCGGGCCATCCGTCCCTTACCCAATACACAGACTAAGAATGAGCTGGGCTTGTCATGGTTATCTCCATCCGAGAAGGTGCGTGCTATATTCTTCCTCCCACTTGGGTTCACTTCACTACTTTACGACTTTGAAATGCAAGTCAAAGACTGCTCTTCACTGAGATTTACTCACAGGTAAAACACCCTTACTTCTTCTTTCTACACATCTTTCTAAGATGCAAGCAAAACACCATCCGACTAATATATATATATATATATATATATATATATATATATATATATATATATTTTTTTTTGACAGTAGCCATAAAAGGTGGCCAGCACCAAAAGTTCTGGCTCTGGAGTGCTGTGGCCACCTCAGTAGGGTGGAAATTCAGAGCCACAAACCAGTCTGTTTAGTGAAATTCGGAAGCAGCCTGCACAGAGAGGGTACTTAGGGTCCAAGAGCCAGTTCTCAGAGAGGACCGCAGGGATGGAGACTCAAGGCTTCCATATTGGTCATCCTACACACATTTACACACACACACGCGCACACACACACGCACACACACACACACACACACACACTGAAATAGAATAGATTAGAAAATGCCAAGCTGGGTGTGGCGGCACACGCTTGCAATTCCAGTGCTTGGGAGGCTGAGACATGGTTTTTGGACAGCTTCAGCTACTTAGTGAGGCCCTCCTCAACTTAGTGAGACCTTGTTTCAAAATAAAGAATAAAAAATAGGGCTGGGGGTGTAGCTCAGAGGTTGAATGCCCCTGAGTTCCATCCTCAGTACTGCAAAAAAAGAAGAAAAGAAAAAAGCCAGACACGATCTATTATGAAGATTGTTTCAATACTTGTATCTATTTATCTAGGTTCTTTCTTTCTCTTCCCTTCCTCCTCTTCTTTTTTTTTTCTATCATCATTACATATTTATTTACCAAACAACCAATCCCTATATATTTCACTTCACCATTTAATACACTCATACAAGCAGGTGAAGTTTGCTACAGCTTTTTGTTGAAAAAATTTAAAAGCCACCAAATTCAACACATTGTTCCACACATTCTGTTCTGACAAGACATCTTAAGGGTCCAAGTCTTTTGAAATCAAAATCGAATGACAAATTACTTTTCCCAGGGCAGATTTCAAATTTCTTATTTTAGAAATCGTTTTAATCCCATTACACTCAGCACCGTGAATAAAATGAGCTCAAGCTGGTTACCACCGTCGGGAGGGAAAGGAAGTCCCTTCTTGGCTAGCCAGCGGTGCATCAGAAGCCCTCCAAGTTCATCAGTTGCACAAATAAAGGCAGTCATGTTGGAATCCAGCTGTTTCAAAAGGCCTTAGGAGATGCCAACGGACACAGTATGGGAATCACAGAATTGCTATCTCCATCTTGAGAATGTTGACCACAGAATCTGCCAGGCACATGCCCCCTCTGCTTCCTTGTAAGCGGGGAGAGCTTTTCCAACTGATTCAAGGATTCCTTACAAACTGGTGTGTATGACTCACTAAGAACTTAACAGAGCGATATCACGTAGTTGGAGCCAGGGATGATTTCCCAAAGGTCTGTGAGTCTACCCCAGTCCCCCAATCAAATGAAAATGACTTAAGTGTGTTCACAGTGCATGAGTTTTTTATGCACACAAAACAAACTGAGTTTCTCATAATGGATGCAGTTTTCCTTAGGTTCATTTTTTTCTATTATAACTTGTTCTAGTGTAAGTTCTGAGAAAGGGTACAATTGATGGGTAGCAATCTGCTCATCTCAGTCAACCAGGAATTATCTTTTTTTTTTTTAACTCTAAAGTCTCTTCGGTAAAGGTTTATGAAGAAATTTTTGAGGATGAATACAGGGTCTCACAAGCTACTGATGGCCTCGCTAAGTTGCTGAGGCTGGCCTTGAACTTCCTGTCTCAGCCTCCCAAGTACTGAATTACAGGTGTGCACCACCACCTGGATCATCAAGGGACATTTTTCTATTTGGTAGCCCTCTTAGAGATTTTGATCAGCGCTCTCCCGCGTACCCTAAAGGAAATGAACGCACACACATACACACAGTAGTGAAAACGGACGTGACCAGAACCTTTGTAAAGATTGCTCTTCTCTTCTGCCTCTTACCCTGGTATTTTGAATTCTGAAGCTTGCATCATACTGAAGGAAACCGTACTTCAGACTCTCTGGCTCATTGATTTGTACTGAACCTCACAGCTTGCCAGTGAGGACTGGCTATTTTATCACCAAAAATGATTCTCTTCTTCCCTGTCTCAGCAAACCGCCTCAGATGGGGTTGGCTGAAGAATGGTACAGAGACAGGTCTAGACTGGATAATCACCTACTCTATTCTGGTGGCGAGAACACGTTTCCAACACTCAGTTGAACAATGGATTTACGTAAGGCAAGTCTGGAAAGTGTCTAGGAAGGATCTACATTTCCTCAGATCTTCTGGAGAAAAACTAAAATATTTATAAGGTGATTTCAACATCTGAAGACTATCAGAGGAGGTGGAAGGGGTATATTTAGCTGAAGTGTTGGCTTGACTTGAACCCTTCAATAGTTGGGATCAACTTCCTTAGTAACCAGGTTTTTAGTGGTTTGGTACTTTGGTATGCTGAGTAGCATATTTCTAAGTAGAAGAGGGAAAAAAATTCCATACTAAGAACTACTTCCACTAACAAGGTTAAGGCAAGGCGCTCCTTCTGAAAGATGCGTGTTATAAACTAGCAAATATGAGCTCTTTTGATTGTTGGCATTAAATGTATGTAAAAAATATTTAACAGTTCCATTGTAAATAATGAATTTGTTATCTTCCCAATGTAATCTACAATAAAGCGTAGACAATGCCATCATTAGTTTTAGGACCGTATATCTCCTCTTCAATGGCAGTACTGGCAAAACCCACACATACAATAAATAGCCTCTAGGCACGTTCTGTTAGCATCTGTTAAGGGTAATTTGCAGTTTTATTGCTGAATTCATGGTTCCCTGACATAACTTTTTATAAATAATGCTGGAGAAGTTCTTGGGTGAAGCTAAATTCACCTTTCTTGAAGGCATTCTCTTTTTTTAGAAGAAATTTAAATAATGGATGTCTTTTTTTGTTGTTGTTGACTGGGGGTTGAACCCAGGGGCATTCTACCTCTGAGTTATGCTTTTTAATTTAAAACAGGGTCTTACTAAGTTGCTGAGGGTCTCACTAAATTCCTGAAGCTGGCTTCAAACCTGTGATCCTCCCATCTCAGCCTCCCAAATATTGGAATTACCACCACCACTTCCGGCTTGAATTGTTGTTTTAATTAAAAAAAAATTCTCATTCCAATTTCTATAACTTTCTGAGTCTTTTTTATTGATATTATTAGAATGAGTTCTACATTAAATAAGTAGTAATTGTTCACTGATTAAGAAAAAAAATAACGCCAAATTTTAATTAAACGTAATAAAAGAGAATTTCTCTTTTATAACTTAACAGTAAGAAAAATTAAATGAGATAAATACTGGTCAAGACTCACCATCAATTATTAACTAATTATGAAAGAGAAATGCATAGATTGTAGCCACTATAAAAACACTACTCAGTAAAGAAACTTTCTTTGGGAGAGAGACCGTGTCACTCTTTGTTGAACTTTCCAATGGTTCTGGGCAAATGCACTTTAAGCTCAAGTCTGTGCTGTTCAGGAGGCCCTAGCAGCCTCCCCTCTGTGGCCCTCCACCCTAGCCTCCCTGCCTCCTGCTGGCTCAGGGCCCAGCAGTGACTGCCCCGCTTCCCCACACATCTGGACTGCCTACCTTCACAAACCTCCTCTTCACCCGGCACATTATTATTTCTCATGTTTGCAATTGTTTGATATGTCCCCCAAAAGTGCATGTGTCGGCAACTCAAACCCCAAATTCATCTGTAATTGGATTCATGTGTTAACGGGTTTAGAGGCAGGGCCTCTGGGGGTAATTAGGATTAGAAGAGGTCAGGAGGGCAGGGCCCCCACAGTGACACTGTGACTTTATAAGAAGCGGAAGTGTGACCTGAACTGGGTGCTTGGTCTGTGCCTCCGCCTGACACTCTCTGCCATGTTGCTGTGCTTTCTGACTAACCAGCCTTCAATCCTTATAAATTACCCGTCTCAAGTACTTTGTGATAGCAACAGAAAATGGGCTTAGACAACATCAGCATGTTGTAAATATATGTGTCTAATATTTGTTTATGGTTTGTTTTCCCTCTAAGGTCTACTCAGGCCTCTGCTTTGGCCTCTGCTATTTTCTAGGACCTAAAGGGAGCTGCTCACGGGGTACGTGGAGTGAATGGACTTTCTTCTCACCCCAGTGGCACATACACCTCACAAGCTTCTCACACTGCACGTCCAGTACCTGCTGTATTTAATCCTCATTTCATAACACCTCAGTATCCCCCGTCGCTGATGGAAAAAGAGAGTAGTCTGAGGGGAAAGTCAATGAACCTGTCTGTAACCACTGAGATGCTTTATTCCAAGTGGCCTGTTCCGTTAGGAAATTAAATAGATGTAACAGAAACCTGAATGCTCATTATACTTCTTGATGTAACTACTGAAAACACCTTCCAGGAGCAGCTATTCTTTTGTTAGTTTTACCTAAGCCAATGATACTTCTGAGACCAATAGCCAATGCGACAACACCGCTAACTGTTCCACGAAGCGCTTTATGTTCGGCAACCAAGTTACGGAAGATGGTGCACAAGCTTTTTATACTACCTGGTGCCCGGAGATAAATTTAGATCTTCTCTGTAAGGTTAGAAATCCGTAACCACCCTCAAGCCCTAATCATTCCTTGGGTGAACTTAGTGAATTCCCAAATTAAAAAATATGTATTTAAGTGACTTTGTTCATATTTGTATTTCAGATGAGGATTTTATAGCTCTTTGTTAATAACTTTGTTAATAATACACAAAATGTATAGGAGCACACAAGACCTACCCAGTGTCTGCCTATCATCCTGAATTTGCCTGAAAGTCAAAGCATCATGGCTCTTATCTTCAATGCTCCCTCTTTAATAAATTTAATTTTACTTTATCAAAACGATTCACACTCATTATAGAAAACTAGAACAATACAAATGGGGAGGGAGACTAACACAACCCCAAATCCCAACATAAACCCCTACAACCAGGATTCTCATCATTACCCAAAGACAACTGCTGTGAACATTTTGGTGAACTGTTATTTTTCTTTTTCATGTCTAAATGCCTTTTCTTAAAAAAAATTAATTACTATGAAAGGCATGTAATCCAAGGCAAGTCTTAGTATGACACCAGTGCTGGTATTTTTAAAATACCACATTTTCGAGTGATAAAAGTAACAGTTGGGAGATAGACCGAAGTGCCTTAAAAAATTAACATTTTTCATAAAAACGAAAAACAATTTGACCAAAAATAGTGTCAAAAGTAACTTTTACATCCCCAAAGCATGCCTACATGTAAAGTCTTTTCAAGAGTACACATTTCTTCTTTTTTTCTTTGTTCTTCTCTCTCTTTCTCTCCCTTTTTTTCTTTTGAGTAAACTTTTCCTCTGCTTTTCTCTTGGCAACTGCTACTTCTGTACACACAAAATTAGCGAGCAAAAAATAATTGGTCTGAGTCATCTTGCCTTTTAAGTCATCTTGCCACAAAGCGGTTACCTAAAATCCAATCACCAATGAATTTCTACCTCCATACTCAGCAAAGACTGGCAGCCAGGGTTTGGACTTCCATCTTTTCTGTTAATCATTCTTCCTCAGGGCTCTCCCACTCTCTAATTATTCTGTTTCTGGCCTCTTTCCCATCGCTATAATACGGCTGCTTGCCCGATAACCTCCCCAGCCTTTTTCCCGGGGCCCGCCCGTTCACGAGTGTCTCCACAGGACACCCCTCAGTCGAATTCCATCGAAGTTAAAAAAGACGCGGCGGGTCTGGTGACTCATTCCTGGATGCTTTGGGCAAGGAACCAGATTCTGCAGCCAGATGAGTCATTTTGACTGGAAAGGCCCTGACGGGGAAGAGGTACCCAAGCATGTATGTCGCAGAGTTGGGGGACTCACGCAAGCGAGAGACGCCAGCCCACAGGACAAATGGTCCTGCTCAGCCTGAAGGACTTGGATATCCGAGGATGGGTTCCATGTCCCGAGCACACCTGGAAGCTTCTCCCCAACTCTGTCATCTCTTTCAGCTCAAAGTAACGACATTCACTTTCGTCGCTTTCGGGGCTACTACCATTTTTCTGGGAATTTGTTTATTGATTTATCATGGTACTGGGGATTGAACCTAGGGGTGTTACCTGGTAGAACCCCCAGCCCTTTTTCTTTTTGCTGTACCTCTGGGCTTTCTATCGCTGAGCTACACCACCAGCCTTGTTTTTTTTTTTTTTTTTTTTTTTTTTGAAACACGGTTGCACTAAGTTGCAGAGGGTCTCACTAAGTTGCTGAGGATGGCTTTGAACCTGCGGTCCTCCTGTCTCAGCCTCCCAAGTACTGGGATTACAGGGGTGCGCCATCATGCCCAGTGACATATCACTTAATTCAGAGATTGTTTACTATGTCTCCAAATCATCATATGTGTAAATGCCAACTTTTTTTTTAAAAAAGATGATTTGAACACAAACATCTCCCATTTTACTTTTTAACCTTTAGAAATTATGAAAGAAGTTTGTCCATATATTTTAAGGTTACTTGTTCTATTTGCAGGTTAAATATTTCTAGAAGGACACACCTGTGTCCAAGTTCACAAAATAACATGGAGGAGTATATTCCTCTGTAACTTAAGGAACTCAATTTTTTTTTTTTTTAATTTGGCAGTACTGGGGATGGAACCCAGGGGTGTTGTACCTCTGAGATACACCCCCAGCCCTAATTTTTTTTTTTTTAAACAGGGTGTCACTGATTTGCAAAAGGGCCTCGCTAAGCAGCTGAGGCTGTCTGCAAACTGAATTCCTCCAGTCTTTTCTTCCCGAATGCTGGTATTACAATTGTGCGCTACCACGCCTGGCCAAGAATTCATTTCTTATTTATGTTTTTTAATTAGAGTACTTAACACAGGTCTTACTTTATGGAAGCCCTCAATGACTGGCCATGGATAAAGAGTCACAGGAAGGATAAGATAGAGCTCTTTTGCTTTTGACAGTGTCAGGAGTGAAGGGTGGAGCCAGCTCTGTGTGTGTGTGTGTGGCGTGTGTGTGTGTGTGTGTGTGTGTGGCGTGTGTGTGTGTGTGTGTGTGTGTGTGTGTGTGTGTGTGATGTTCTACTCCAGCAGGGTATCTCTGCTCTTGCTTCTTGCAGAGGTCAGGGGAAAGCTCACAGACTAGGAGACATGTATGTACCTGGCAGCTGCAGAAAACTATTTCTCCCTTCACAAGTAAGAGACAACTGGAACAGTGTCAGAAGCTTTGTGGGACTTAATGCCCAAGCAAGAGGAAAATGTCATGTATGATTTTTTAATAGCTTAAAGGAAAAGACAATGTTTCCATTTCATGGGCTGCCCAAATTTCACAGAGATTCTGCCTGAATTCAGACTGGCTGACACAGTTTCCCATAACATTTACGAGAGACTCCTTCGTGACCTGATGTCCTATTTGGATCAAAATATGAAACTGTCCTTCAACAAACTAATTCATATTTAAAAATCTCATTGAATAACAGGATTAAAAAAAAAAACACCTGTTAGCTCAAAGATGGGGAAAAAAATCCTACCTGAAATAATTCCATGTTTGTTTGTTTTTTTTTCCTTCATGGACATTGAACCCAGGGCACCTTACCCTTGAGCTATACCTCCAGCCCTATTTAGGATGGAATCCAGGGGCATTCTCATTCTACCTCTGAGCTACACCCCCAGCCCTATTTTTTATTCTTTATTTTGAACCAGGGTCTCACTGAGTTGCAAAGGGCCTCACTAAGTAGCTGAGGTTGTCCCTGAACTGTGATCCTCCTGTCTCAGCCTCCCAAATGCTGGGATTACAAGTGTGCACAGGCCCGGTTTATTCTTTTATTTTGAAACAAGGTCTCATTTAGTTGTGGAAGGCCTCACTAAGTAGCTGAGGCTGGCTACAAACCTATGATCCTCCTGCCTCAGCCTCCCAAGTACTGGGATTACAAGTGTGCACCACCACGCCTAGCTTCAAGCTTTCTAATATGGCACATAACAGCATTGGAAATTTTATGACTGGGAAATTTATTATTTTACTTGAAAATCAGTTTTGGTTTTGGTACTGGAGATTGAACTCAGGGCATTCTACTTCTGAGCTACATACACTCCCAGCCCTTTTTATTTTTGTCATTTTGTAAACTGGTATCACAAGGTTGCTGAGAGTCTCAGTAAGTTGCTGAGGCTGGTCTCAAACCTGAGAATCTCCTATCTCAAGCCTTCCAAGTACTAGGACTACAGGGGTGTGCCACCATGCCTGGCAGTACTGGGATTTTACATTAATTTGCCCTTCCTTTTTTCCTCCCTTCCTTTTTTCCTTCCCTTCTTCCCTCCCTCCATTCCTTTTTTTTTGAGACAGGGTCTTGCTATGTTGCCCAGGGTAGCCTTGAACTCCTGGGCTCAAGCGATTCTCCCACCTTCTTGTAGAGATGTGACTGCCAACATATGCCACCATATCCATTTTCACTAGGCATTCGACTTTCACAGCAAACCATCTACACTCCTCTTGTACCTCCATCTCTTATTCCCTGAGATACAGCTAGCTCTGTATCTCAGGTGAAAAAATGAGCTCAGCCATCCGCCGTCTTCCTCTTTCCATGGGAAACCATTTTATTGAATAGGATGGAGTGAACATTCGTATCCCATACAGAGGCCAATTATATTTGTAAAGGGATCCATTTTAGCTCATAGTAAAAGACAGACCTATATTATAACCGGAGTCTTACGAACTCTCTCTTTAGAACATTTAATACCACTGTGGTTCTACGAAGAAGGAGACAGGTTTTCAACAACATACTTTCATCTGGGCTTTGTTGGGAACTATCCTGGGAGCTAGCTTCTAGTGCAATAATGGCCAACAAGATAGTTTATGGCCTGCAAGGAGTTACCAGTAAGGCAGAGTCTAAGGAAAAGACAGGACACACGACCTAAGGACATCCTGATCCAGTTCTGGAATTCCAGGGAATGACTTCCAAGAAAGCCGAGACCACCAACAGAAGGGTAGCACGTGGGTACACATGCATGTGCAAAGATCAGACCGTACCGTGGGGAGGAGGGGAAGGCACCAGGGGCAGGTGACACTACGAGGCCTACATTCTAGAAAGACGAGTCTGGGGAGCTGAACCGTACTCTTAGAAGTTGGGATTGAAAGAAAAGAGCACACCAGGAGAGACCTAGGAGGCAGATCAGCAGAGGCGGCGGGGGCAACAGATATAGAGGAAGAGGTAAAGACAAAAGAAAAAAGATGTTGCAGACACTGTAGGCCCCGATGCCCCCCCTCAGTTATCACCGTGCCTTTACACATCAATACCCGACTTCCCACCTTCAGCACCTGCATATATATCCCTAGGGCCGCGGAAGCCGGCTTGGTCCACTGCTATGGTGGGGAATTCACTCTCCTGGGAGAAGTTTGAACCAGTGACTGAATATATAGATATCCCAGCTCTTTAACCCTGCAGATAGGAAACTCCCAAGTGTGTGTCCTACATTGCTTCCCAGAGTTTCTTAGTCAGCTTTCCATCACTGTGACAAAATACCAGAGATGGTCAACTTCTAAAGACAAAAGGTTTATTATGGTTCATAGTTTCAGAGATTTCAGTCTGTGGTTGCCCAACCCTGTTGCTTCTGGGCTGTGGTGAGGCAGAATGTTGGGGGTGGGGTGGGAGGAGAGTATAAAGAGGAAATTGCTCCCCTCATGGCAGCTGGAAGCAAAGTGAGAGAGGAAAAGGTGGGAGTCTCAACATCTTCTTCAAGAGCGTGTCCGTCCAATTGGCCTAACTTCCTTGAACTAGCCCCACCTCCTAATAATGCTACAGGCCTTCAACACATGGGTCTTTGGGGGACATTCAGGATCCAAATGATCACTAGAGGAACTAATTTCCAGTTGTCCACGCTAGTAATCCATTTGATAATGTTCCCCTTACTAGCTCTCTTACCCAGCTCGAATCCCTGGTCCCTGCCAGTGTTTTCTGATCTTACTTTCTAGAGAAACCTAAATGCACTCAAATCTTTGTCTTACAATCTGCTCCTGCGGGAACCCAAACAAATGGTGTCCAAACTCAGGATGGAGCCACTGGGTATGCTGCTGCTGCTGCTGCTGCTGCTATTTACTAAGAAAAAAAAAAGAGGAAGGTTTTTATAAATTAATGATTGACTATTTTTGGAGAGGAGGTACCAGGAAGGTGGGAGGCAGGGAAACGAATGTGTTCAGCTTGGGACCTGCTGACCTGAAAGAGCTCCAGGGATGGGTGTGTGGGGAGGTGTCCCAGAAGAACACCTGGGGATGTGCAAGGAACCACTATCGAGCAAATGCCAAGGTAGGACCACACTTTTGCACCGCTAGTTAATGTCTTTCATTTTATAAACGGAAGATTGGGCACAAAAGCTAAGTATCTTGCTAAAGGAAACACACTAAATGAGGAAGAACAGCAGGCGGGGTTAACAAAACCCCTGACTATCATTCCCTCTGCCTCGCCATCTGAAAGGGGCCACGGTGCATGTGGGGGTGTCTTTCTTACAGAAAGGCACTCATTTGGCCTATATATGGGAATGCAAAATGGCTCTGTTTGAATGAAAATAGATGGTCTAGTTTGCGAGTGGAATGACTTTTCTTTTCTTTTTTTTTTTTTTTTCCCTTCTCTCCCCTGGTTACCAGAGGGCAGTTGCTGCCCTGAAAAGGAATAAACACAAAGAAGAAATTGCATGAAATGAGAATATGTATTTTTGATAGCAAAGGGATGGAAGAACATATTGTATATATAAAAAGGGGCCTTGTAGATTGAATTAGCCCATCCCAAACTGAAGCCGAGGTCACTACATTGCAATTTTCAAACAAATACTCTCCATCATCCATTACACAGACTCAAGAATTTGGCCTTTTAGAGCACTATTCATTCTGAAAGCATCTAAATAGTCTTTGCAAAAGTAAAAACACAACCACAGGCGCTGCCGAGCCACGGGAAACAGCGTCCAGAATATTTTATGTGAACGCATATATATTTGCTCTGCTCAGAAGATACGGGAACAAGGTCAAAACAGTCATAGCCCTGGGGGGGTCACCTGGGTCTAAGAAATAAACTCCTCAAACTGGATTTTTAAAGGGGCTTTTGGAACTGGGAATGGTGGCACATGCCTGGGATACTAGTACTTGGGAAGTTGCGACGGGAGGATCACAGGTTTGAGACCAGCCTCAGCAACTCAGTGAGCTCTCAGCAACCTAGGGAGACCTGGGTTCAAAATAAATAGATAGGTAAATGAATAAATGAACTGCGGGTGGAGCTTAGAAGTGAAATGCTCCTGGGTTTGGTACCAAAGAGGGGGAGGGGCTTTGGGATCATTTCCTACCAAGTACAAGAGTTGATAATTATCTTTGATACCAAGTAATTCATCTCAGGTACCATATGGGCACCGAGAAATGGCTTTGTTAATCATGTTTTCCCCTCTATCTTTGTGGCTTTTTTCTAGATATCTTAGGTGACGTGTCTAAACTGGATACTAATTTCTCCTTCATAAAGCTTATCACCTATACTTTGGTGTGTGAGCCTGTAACTGTTGGGTCTCTACATGACCACGATGTCTACTTTCATCGGTTAAAGTTGTAAGAAGGGCTAGCTTGGGTGCAAAACCGAGAGCGCCTAATGAAAGACCTTTCCCTACAAATGGTGTTTAGCAAACCAGCGACTCTGCTTTCGAATACACCTACACTAAGACAAACCCTGCTGGTGAGGGGCAGACAGGGCTACTTGCAAGCACACAGATTTTCAGCCTCAAATGATCTGGATTAGGAAAATCCATACCCATAAAGCCTTCTTCCTCTAGAGCTGCATGGACTGTGTATTATCTACTCAGTAGTTCAAAGGAACGGGAAGAGAGGAGAGGCAGAGCTTTCTGCTTTGAAATGCAATGAAGAGAGGATGTACAGCACACACATCCCCAGTGCAGGGCCACCTGTTCATGCTACACACAGATGTTTCTGCACACTCTAAGTAGTACAATTGAGTCCTGTCACCATCATCGCCGTCATAGTTCCAGGCAGCTATGCACTCCCACCAATGGCCTGGAGTTGTGCACTTGACACACCCTTACCTATTTGCAAATAAGCCAACTGGCTTTGACAAATGCAGAAATAATATCTTAAAAGAGATACAAAATGGCCAATAAATACATGAAAAAATATTCAACATCCTTAGCAATTAGGGAAATGCAAATCAAAACTACACTGAGATTCTATCTAACCCTAATCAGGATGGCAATCATCAAGAAGTCAAAAAACAATAAATGTTGGCAAGGATGTGGAGAAATTGGAACTCTTCTACATCACTGGTGAGACTGCAAATTAGTTCAGTCGCCATGGAGATTCCTGAGAAAACTGGAAATGGATCTACCATACGATCTGGCTGTGCCATTCCTGGGTATCTTTCCAAAGGGGCCAAAATCAGAGAAGTACAATAATAATATATGCATATGTCTAGCCAAATTATGGAACCAATCTAGGTGTCCATCAACAGATGAATGGCTTACAAAATTATGGGATACCTACACAATGGAATTCTACTCAGCAATAAAGAACAAAATTATGTCATTTGCAAGAAAATGTAAGGACCTAGAGAATATTCTGTTAAGTGAGATTGGCCGGTCACAGAGTGAAGGGCCACACGTGTTCTCTAATATGCAGAAGCTGGGGAGTAATTGGGATCCCAGAGGTACTTAGGTAACGGAGGAGAAATCTCAGTGAGGGGGGTTCATTAGCAGAATTACTACCACTGACTATGTGCACATATGTAAAAATACCAGTGTCAATCTCTGTCTTGCGAAGGGCAGAGATGGGGAGGCAGCGGAGGAAGGGGACACCAAGCGCTGCTGTCAACGTGATTGACAGTAGAATGTGAGACTATAATGCACCAATAAAAGCATGTTAAAATTTTTTAAAAAGCTGGGCGTGGTGGCGCACGCTTGTAATCCCCGCGCTTGGGAGGCAGAAACAGGAGGATCGCGCAGGTTCGAAGCCAGCCGTGCGCGCTGGCTTAGGAGACCCTGTTTCCAAATAAAAATGTAAAAATAGGTCTGGGAGTGTAGCCCGGAGGTAGAAGGGCTTCCACAAACCCCAGTACCACCAAAAAAAAAAAAAAAAAAGCATGTTAAAATTTTTTAAAAAGCTGGGCGTGATGGCTCATGCTTGTAATCCCCGCGCTTGGGAGGCAGAGACTGGATCGCGCAGGTTTGAAGCCAGCTGCGCGCTGGCTAAGGAGACCCTGTTTCCAAATAAAAAATGTACAAATAGGTCTGGGAGTGTAGCCCGGAGTTAGAAGGGCTTCCAGGAACCCCAGTACCACAAAAAAAAAAAAAATTTTAAAATGATTAGCTGGGTGTGGTGGTGCACGCTTGTAATTCCAGCGCTTGGGAGGCTGAGACAGGAGGATCCCACAGGTTCGAAGCCAGCCTCAGCTACTTAGTGAGGCTCTCAGCAACTTTGTGAGACCTTGTTTCTGATAAAATATAAAATAGGTCTGGGAGTGTAGCCCAGAGGTAGAACCCCCCTGGGTTCCTTCCCTAGTACAAAAAAATAAAAATAAAAATAAAAAAGGAAATAAGTCTTAAGGACACAGCTGGATGGATTTCCATGAAATTGCTTATCTGCATATAACAGCAGCCAGGAAAGAAATGGGCCGTACCAGTCTCATAGGAGCCCTTCATGCGCCGCTCCTATTCTCTGGCCAGTACCATGCCTTTCATGAACACCTGGTGGTGCCTGGCCCCTCCCCACCCGCAGTGCGGAGGAGTTTAGG
This sequence comes from Muscardinus avellanarius, assembly GCF_963383645.1. NCBI lineage: Eukaryota > Metazoa > Chordata > Mammalia > Rodentia > Gliridae > Muscardinus > Muscardinus avellanarius. The sequence goes on from NC_137791.1 coordinate 17,894,988, forward strand.
GTCAGCCCTCTAGACTCGACTCTGCTTTCCTCTATACCAGCACATGGCCCGGGCCCCAAGAAGACCAGAAAGGAAACGGGGGTGAGGTTGGAGCACCAGGGCAGATGGCAGGACTTGTGAAACAGAGACGCCATGGAAGGAGCTTGGAGACATATCTTCTGCTAATGGAAAGTGGGCTGAGACTGAGCCCAAGTTCTTCAGAACCCCCACCTAGAACTTAATCCTCGTGTTGCTGACCAGATCACCAAGTTCAGCACGTGGTGCTTGATTTAACCTGGCAGTTTTAACACGGCTTTGTGACGCCATCTCCATGAACCAAGCTGAGCTTTCAAATCTACTCATGTCCCAAGCGAGAGAACAGTTCAAGTGTCTGTGACATTGCCAGGCATTAAAGGAAGAAAGAAAAGAGAAATGGAAGAGGACAACATTAGAACGACAGCCACCAACAGTCAGTACTTACCATACAAATTCAAGCAGCTTATTTAAAGGCTTACGTGTGTGTGTGTGTGCGCGCGTGCGCGCGCGCGTGTGTGTAGGGGGTGTACCAAGGATTGAACTCGAGGACGTTCTATCTCCGTGCTAATGTTCTTGTTCTATTTTCCCCCTTTTCTTAGTAGTATGTCATAAGTAACAATACAAAGAGGGGTTTTTGTTTGCTTTTGCTTTTTAAGGCACGTTAGAAAAGAAGAGGGGTAGTGATTATAAATATAATTGCTGATGTATTTTACATCATCCAACTCCAGGCTCCACCTGAAATAGCAAACCCCTAGCCCGATTTCATTTTTTAAATTATTTATTTATTTATTTATTTATTTATTTATTTATTTGTGGTACTGGGGTTCCTGGAAGCCCTTCTCCCTCTGGGCTACACTCCCAGACCTATTTTATATTTTTATTTGGAAACAGGGTCTCTTAAGCCAGCGCGGCTGGCTTCGAATCTGCGTGATCCTCCTGTCTCCGCCTCCCAAGTGCGGGGATTACAAGCGTGTGCCACCACGCCTGGCGCTTTATTTTTTTATTTTGAAACAGGGTCTTGATAAGTTTTTGAAACTGGCCTCAAACCTGAGATTCTCCTGTCTCAGCCTCCTAAGTACTGGGATTATAGGCACGCACCACCATGTCTGGCTAAAGGACTACTTTTTACTCCTAACTGAAAGAAGGCAGTCTGTCAGCACTAGAGAACGGCTGGCACTAGGGCTGCCGGCGGGCGGGCGGGCGGATGGCGGGGGCTGCTGTTCTGCTCACTGGCAGGTGACTCTCATGTCATCGGCCCTTCCAGGAAGCATGATAGGGCAGAAATCAGGAAAACGTGCTGTGCACTTCTGGACTTGCATTCCCAGGCTGTCACTCACCAACTATCCGACTTGGAACAGGTTACGAAATCTTCTGCACCTTCATTTAGTCATGTGCAAATTGTGGGTGATTCCCATGTCTCCAAGAGTTGTTTGCACAGACAGAGGAGGTGACACGTGTCCTGTGCCTGATAACTGAGTAGGTCCTGGATACTGTGCGCATCCTTCTCCGTACAGAACGAACCGTGCATCATCAAAAAGGAGCTTAAGTTCAAGATATGCACCAACATCCAGTGTGCTATTGTGTATCTATAACTTAATCTGAATTTTCTTTTCTTTTCTTTCTTTTTTTTTTTTTTTGCGGGTCTGGGGATGGAAGCCGGGGGCATTCTACCTCTGAGCTACACCCCAGCCCTATTTTTTATTCTTTATTTTGAAACCGGGTCTCACTGAGTTGCAGAGGGCCTCACTAAGTAGTTGAGGCTGTCCGCGAACCACGATCCTCCAGGTCTCGGCCTCCCGAATGCTGGGATTACAAGCGTGCGCCACCATGCCCGGCTAATCTGAATTTTAAAAGAACCTGCTATCTTTGGGGAAGGACTGAAGAACATGCTTTGCTGTAACCCAGGACTACTCTGTCTCTCGGTATGAGTTGGGAAGTCTCAACAGAGAGAAACATGGTGTGCACACCTTAAGATGCATCTTTAAGCCAACCATCTTTCATAATCGGTCCGATAGCATGGCAGGCCAAGGGGTTCTTGCAGGTGGAACTGTAACGCAAGATTTATTTAGATTTCAAAAAGGTCTATGATGTGGTACTACTTGGAATAGATTGATGGGCAGAGCAGAAAGGCAAAAATGGATCATAAATTAGCCCAGGGACAAGGCCAAGAATTCCAACTCAGTCTTGATTTAGCATCAAATCCTGATCGACATACCTAGTCCTGAAAGAAACTAAATTTCCCCTCTGTCTACCCCCAAAAAGCTTGTTTTTGAAAGGGTGCTAATGTTCTTTCTTTCCCCTTTTCTTATTAGTATGTCATAAGTAACAATACAAAGAGGGTTTTTTTTGGGGGGGGGTTTGCTTTTGTTTTTTAAGGCAAGTTAGAAAAGAATAGGAGTAGGGATTTATAAATATAATTGCTGATGTGTTTTACATCATCCAACTCCAGGCTCCATCTGAAATAACAAACAGAAGCGCTGGAGATTCCCAACACTATGAAAGAATCCCGTGGAGACCCACATTTTCCTTCACACCCGCTCTGGCTGAGTTTTTGTTTTTTGGCTTAATACAGAACAAACATATTGTGACTTCAAAATCATCGCGATGCAGAACTGTAGCTTTGTATTGTTTAGAGGCAGTAGGAAGACATATTCTTATACATTTCTCTTAATAGCCCTTGTTTACTGAAAGGGATGGGAAAACATAAATTGCTGCCGATACAATGATAATGGGTCTACTCAATACAGGAGGGCCCTGCGAGCCAGAAAAACACCTGACTTCACAGTTTTCCTTCTGTTAACGTGAATCTTGCACAAGTGAGACCACTATAAATTAAATTATATGCAGTCTGTAATTTCTATCTCACCCACCATAGGAAAGCTCCTTTATTTCTTTTGTAAAATCATCACCAGCAACACCATACCACCCAGGGTATACTTAGTAATCCATCCATGGTTTTCAGGGATGCATTTGTGCCCGTCTCTCTCTAGCAGAAGGTGGCAGCGGCTTTTACCTCGTCATTTTAATAAGGATTCCTGGGCTGGGGACGTAGTTCAATGGTACAGTGCTTGCATAGCATGAGCGAGGCCGTGTGTGTGTGTGTGTGTGTGTGTGTGTGTGTGCGCGCGCATGCACGTGTGTGTCTTTCTCTCTCCTGATGTTACTTCTGTTACATTCACAGTAAGTGACAATGTTGGCTCCTGTGCATTCTTTGGCTCTTAGAAAAGTCAGTCTAGAAATACTAGCAACAACCGAGGCCAGGACACCGTGAAGCACTGTGTTTATTCTGTTTCTCTGAGTCGGTGGCAGCTGTGAGTTTCAGATACCATCTGCCCAAGGCAAATGCCTAGTTAACTGTGCTATTCTCGATTTCTTCACAGTCCACACTTCTACCAACCTTACCCTGCTCTGCTGTCCCCCTCACTGTGTCCTCCTTCTTCATCAGGCCTGAAACACAGTCACAACACAATTAAATCTACAACTGATCCTCTTGGCCCACTGTTTCTCTGCCTTAAATGATAACCTTGGCCAGCACCCCCTCTGCCTGATCTGTGGCTTTACTCAGAAGGTGACTTGCAAGAGAATTTCAACCAATTAGTAGAGAGTTAGTCAGTCTTCTGTTGCTATGACAAAATCCCTAAGAAAATATAACTTAATAAAGAAAAAGTTTGACTTCAGCTCACAGTTTTGGAGTTTTCAGTCTATGGTCACTTGGCTCTGTTGTTGTGGGTTTGTGATGGCACAGTATGTCATGGTGGTGTGACAGAGGAGGCCTGTTCACCTCATGCTGGCCAGGAAACAAAGAGAGAGGGGGGAAGAGATAGAGGCTGGGGTCCCCATATCTTTCATGGCACACCCCCAATGACCTAATGTCCTTTCCAGTAGGCCCCACCTCTTAAAGGTTCCACCACTTCCCAAAAGTATCAGAGTCTAGAGCCAAGACCTCCACAAAAAACATCTGGAGGATACTTCATATTCCATCTATAGTGTGTATAAGGCTCTACCAAGATGCACTATAGAAATAACATTGTGTGTATGAAGAATTGCCAGGGATTTCTTAAGACCAGCACTAGGCACATTAAACCTCCTTAATTATGATCTCTACCAACGGAAATCTAAGATAATTCTCTGGGCTGACATTTGTCTTCACGTTTTCTGTGGAAAGAAATAACATTTGCTAGGTAAATAAAGAGTAGAAATAATATTTTAGTGGTAATGTTTAAACGACCTGGGGGAAGATTCCTAAGGACTCTGAGCCTTTCATTTATATGCTAACCAACAAATTTCCTACCCGGTCACCAAAACCAGTTGTCTCCTTGGCCTCCCCGTTTCTGCCCAGCCACTATCATCCTCTAACTCACACTGCTATGGTAAAGCTGACCAGTCAACTCACCCTGTCTCCTCCAGCCCCCTCCTCCTTTTCCTCTATCCCAGCCCCTCACTGATAATGCTGCCCTCCGACTAGAAGACCGTTGCTGCGCTCCTGGTTTTTGCCCCCACAATCTTTAACATTCGGCCATCGGTTGCTTAAATGATCTTTCAAAAATTTTCATAAGCATCTAGAAATCTTTTAAGCCCAGAACTTTAAGGTCCTCAACTGAAGCTTCAATGCCCTTTTCTCCAACACTGGATTCAGCAGCATACTAGACTAAACGCAGGTCCACAATATCCATAGGAGAGCCCTTGGTGGATTTTGGGAGTCACCCTTTTTCTGCTTTCAGATGATAATACAGTACATAAAACATATTTGATAAGATGCTCCAATACGCTGGCGCAGTCATTCACCAAGCGTGTTGATACTTCTCCAATAACATGTAAGAATTTTCCCCTGATTGTAATATGCCAATAGCCTCCTGTTAAGTTTAGTCACAGGAAAGCTTTTTTCTTTTTCTTTTTCTTTTTTTTTTTGCATTTCAGAATTGTGATGAAAGGATTGGGGAACTGTAGTAGTTTTGTATTGGTCATTTATTACATCCAGACTTTAAATAAATACATTTTCTTTAGAAGTCCCCATACTTTGAACTTTAGTTAATTCACAATGATCTTCTCCACAGTTTGTCCAAATTACTGGGGCTTTCCTTACAAAACTGTGTTCACATTACAAGAACTTCATGACCACAGTGCGGTCCCTATCATTTTAAATTCTCCTAATTCTAGCTCTTTTTCCAAAGCATTTTAATCTTGCTTATTAAAACACAAAAGTCCCTTTCTAGCTGTTTATTTTAGCGAAATATAAATATATAAGCAATCATTTTGGTTTTCCTCCACCTAAAGGTGGCTTTGTTGAAGTACAATAGATTGATTATTCTTACCAGTGTTAAAAAAATTCAGTTATGCTGACCTCCCCTCCCCCAACATAAGTCACCGTTTTAAAGTCTGAGTTTATCCAGCATGTAACACAAGTCTATCAAAAGACTCACAGAAAATCCTCCTACGCACAGCTAAACATATACTCCTATGGCTCTTCTAAACTTGACCAATAAACCTTTCTTTAAACACAGCCAAACCAAACATTTCACCAGCAACGCAAGCTTGTACATACATCATGGGAGGCTGGCCGCACGGGTCACAGCACTCTGACAGGCAATTCCTAGGCAGTTATTTTGACATTAGCGAGTCACAATCCATCAACTTAACGGCAGGGCAATAATTTGGGGACCAGGGAGATGGCTATTCAAAATGACACGGTGGGATGTAAACGGTAGTTCCAAGAGGCCTTGTTTGAGAACGAAGACGTAAACTAAGCAGAATTTCTTCCCACCTCTAGAACCAGCCATTATGTAACAGGTTCTCCGGTGAGAGTGTCATTTCTGGGGGTTGAACAGAAAAGCCCTGTCTGCGAGGCGAAGGAGAGTGAAAGCACCTGGGCTCTGGCTGCGTGTGTGTGTGTGTGTGTGTGTGTGTGTGTGTGTGTGTGTGTAAAGATCTGTCAATGCTCATGAAGGACTGTGTCACAGACCACTGCCACCAACTAACATTTCAGAAAATCAAGACTCTTTCCATATTGCAAAATAACCAGCTTGCCTGGGCTCCGTGATACAGGGCACCTTGGGGACACGGAGGGCGCTGGGACTTTATTCTTGACGGGGTTATGTGCCTAACAACCCTCTGTGAACTATTCTTGCCCACACACATGGCCTTGGCCTCCCTCTCTGTTCTCCTGGAGGAACGATGAAGGATGTCCCCTCTGTCAACAGCCGGGGAGGAGGTCACAACTGGCAAGGAGTCCCTGGCTGCTGGCCTGGTGGGGGATGTGTGTGGAAGGGGAGGGAGTCAGGACTAGAGCAAGTGGTTCTCAAAGGTTTCATCATAACTCCGAGAACTCACACGTAAGCCTTGCTGTTGAGAAAAGGCCAACAATCACATCTTTTCTTTTACTCTGGAGAGAAGAAATGAAAAGGGAAGAATGAGTAAGAAATTATATTTTGATGGCTGAGATGGCAAAGAGAACATCTGATGGGTACATGTAGCTACTTTGACTAAGAAGAGAGGCGGAATCCAGGTGGCAAGATTTTTCTCCATGAGCTGTGTTGCTTCTATGGAAACTAAGTGGTGTCTGTGAGGGCCCACAGCCCGCCGGTGTCATGAGCTGCTTGCTGGGGGCTGTGTGCGCTCCACATCCCCTGTCTTGCTGGCTTTCTACCTGAAATACTGATGTGTAAGGAAATCGCTTTCAGGCTACACTGTGCTGCTTTAAAATAAAAAGAGGTTCACTATATAGCCAAAATATCAGCAATTAAGGACAGTCAGCTCTTAAAAGCGATAGAATTTTAAAAAAAGACGAAGAGGTTATCACTGTCCGCATTTTATTTTAATAAGCTTTGGTGGCTGTTTTAGGAGTGTTTCTCCCTCTTTTCAAAAACGCTGCTTCAGAGGAACAACCTTGAGGCATAAGCTGAGAGCTTATGTGAGAAAACTCGCACATTTCACAAAAGCCGTTCTTAAGAAGCAAAGTCAACGATGTTTCCATACCTGGCGCAGGTATTCGTCCGTGGAGCACTGATTCATGGGGCGGCAGGTCTTTTGAATTGGAGGTGAACGGTGATTGTCTAAAGGTGTCTTCTGAAAAGAAAGGGCTGAGAGAGGAGGAGCAAGGTTTAGTAAATTAAAGTTACTTAAGATACCCGGAGCATCTGGCCCTAAATACAAACTCTCTCTCTCTCTCTCTCTCTCTCTCTCTCTCTCTCTCTCTCTCTCTCTTTCTACCTGGGTAAGGTGTTGTTTTAAACAATGTTTAAAGAATACAAAATGTGCTTAAAAAGCAGACAAAGCATGTTACAGGAGACTCTTGACATCTGCCCCTTGTGCCAGCTGGTCTTATTTTTAGGATACACAGATGAACTATTACCTTTGAAACATCGTCAAGCTCACCGAGGGAACACTGAGCTGTAGGATTTACTCCTGCTCAATGCTTTCTGTGCCCCAACGAGTACCAACTGCCTCTGTCAGAGTTAGAAGGGGACTCCCTATGGCTTTTTCCAGGGGAGAGACCCGAACTGCCAGAGCTCACACCAGATCTGTCATCTGATACTCGAAGGATCAACAGCACATATCAGAAGAGAGCTGGAGCCAGGGCTATTGACACTGAACGTCCCCAGATACTGCAACTGCTAGCTAGTACTGGGTTAGTTCTGAAGGAGTCGAAGCCAGGCATGGAGCTGGACCCCAGGGGCACTTTTATTTTATATACAAAGGATGCCCTGACCCGAGGGGCCCTAAGGTCCTCTAGTCATCCAGCTGGAACTATTCAGGGCCACCTGACTTGGACAGAGTTCCCTCACATCACTGCCACAGTGAAGGCAAGGGTTTGCATACGTCACATACGTGTCTAACTCTGAACACTTCCCTGTGTCTAACCCAGTCCTGAATAAGTATCACAATCACATGTGAGGATGCCGCAGTATCCACCAGAGTCTGACCTGGGAAACAGAAAATTCTAAGTCCAAGAGAGAAAACTCAACCAGGGGAACTGGGTGTTGGAAAATCCTCGGGGCAGTAACACAGCTCAGAGATGGGAAGAGCAGGAAGCCGCCCCACTGCTGAGGTTGGAGGGACAAACGAGGAGGCTGGGCCACCTGGTGAGCACTGGTGGCTGAGGGAGGCAGGGGCGGGGTGAGGTTCCCGCTCCTCCGTAAGCCCCACCCCCAGTCCAGGATTGGCTGCACCTCCCCAGGAGGCGGGGCCACACATCCTGGAGGAATCAGCCCCTTTACAACAGCAGCTCAGGGAAGGCTCAGATTCCAGGGCGCACATACCAAGGCTGCTCCCGACCGCTGCTTTCCTGAACGTGGCACAGGGCTATGTTAACTGTTACTAAATACTGAAAAGGATTCGCTAAAAGTGGGAGAGAGACTTTCTTTTTCAAGTAGAACACACACTGATAGTATAGTTTTCACAGGGCTGTTAGGCTAGATTGAATGCCACTTTGCTTGGCATGTTTTTAAATTTGTATCTTAAACACAAAAGAATTTATTTATTTATTTATTTATTTATTTATTTATTGATTGATTGATTGCGGTACTGGGGATGGAACCTCAGGGCATTCTACATCCTAGCAACACCCCCAGCCCTATATATATATATATATATTTTTTTTTTTGTGGTACTAAGGGTAGAACCCAGGGACTTTTCTACCTCTGGGCTATACTCCCAGACCTATTTTATACTTTATTTGGAAACAGGGTCTCACTAAGTTGCTGAGAGCCTCACTAAGTAACTGAGGCTGGCTTCGAACCTGTGCGATCCTCCTGTCTCAGCCTCCCAAGCGCGGGGATTACAAGCGTGCGGCACCACGCCCAGCCTCCAGCCCTATTTTTAATTCTTTATTTTGAAACAGGGTTTCACTGAGTTGCAAAGGGCCTCACTAAGTAGCTGAGGCTGGCTGCAAACTGGGATCCTCCAGTCTGCCTCCCAAATGCCGGGATAACAAGTGTGCGCCACCATGCCTGGCTTAAACAATTTAAATAGGCTTTAAAATTGAGTTGGCTAGCTGGGTGTGGTGGCACATGCTGTAATCCCAGCTACTTGGGAGGTTGGCGGACAGCCTAGGCAACTTAGTGAGACCCTATGTCAAAATTTTAAAGGGACTGGAGGAGTGGCTTGGTAGTAGAGTGCTTGCCTAGAATGTGTAAAGCCTTGGGTTCAATCCCCAGCACTGAAAACAGACTGTGGACTTGTAGGCAAAGGGAAGAGGGAGAAGGGAGATTTATAGTTTATACCAAACACCTCATAAGCTGCAAATGAAAGAAATTTTCTTTTTGGTACTGGGGATTGAACCCAAGGGCATTCTACCCCAGCCCTTTGTATTTTGAAACAAGGTCTTGCTAAATTGCTAAGGCTGGCCTCAAACCTGTGATTCTCCTGTCTCAGCCTCCCAGGTACTGGGACTCCAGGCATGTGCCACCATGCCTGGCTTGGGAAGCATTTTAAAGGTTACATTAGAGAGTAGGCAGTTCTGGGTCCAAAGTCCAGCTCCACCATTGAATAGCAGTGTGACCTTGGGCAAACTTAACTTCTCTGAGCCTTCATTTCTTGTGTACAGAAGGGGATGACAGCACCCACGAGTTGCAGAGAAGCTGCGAGGGTTGGATAAGAGTCCGAGCCATGTGCTCTGTATAGCACCTGGCGAATAGTAAGTGGTCAGCCCTCTCTTAAAGATAGCTGCTGAGGACCAAGAACTTCCAAGGGGGTGGGCTGGCTGCTGGTTATGTCCAGCTGTAACTCTTTTCTATTCTCACCTTGTGAGCTCTGACGCACAAGCACACGGCGACTGTGACCCCCTCTTCTGAGGCGATATTTCGTAGGGAAGCACTGTTGGCTACAGGGAGAAGCAAAGGCAACGTCCTTGTGACCGTGACTCTGGCCTTAGAAGCCACCCGAAACTCTGAGGCTCGGGGAGCTCCCGGGGAGGTCTGAAATGGAGACTTCCCTTTGGGGGCGCCAGGCACCCTAGAAAGGGTATCTGGAAACAGCACTGCCACCGAGACATAGCGCCCCCTTTATTTTTACTAGAATTGCTCATGGCAACAGCCCTCTGCTTACAGTAACTGCTCCCTGAGCGCCCGGGACATGGTAACCCTGGGCCATACAGTGCCACTGGCCACGTCTGGGGAGCTCAGGGAGCTGGCGGGCTGGCGTGGGAGGTCTGTGTGAAATGAAAGTGCACAGGCGCTCTGGCTGGGCAGAGAGGGGGTGTTCCCGGCTGGCCCACCAGGGAGGCCGGAAGCCCCAACTGGGCAGAAGGGAGGAGCTGGGAGTTTGGCCCAGCACGGGGCCAGACAGAGTACAGCCAGTCTGCAGGGCTGGCAGAAAGCCCAGTGTGGGAGTGAGGCTGGGCCCTGGTGCAGGGACCACTGCTCTATCCTGACTGATGGAAGAACTGGTGTCTTAAGTAAGGGGGTGACGGAACGAGACTTTGGTCTCTGGGATGTCTGTCTGGCGGCAACAGACAGAGAGACAAGGCAGATGGCCATCACTGGAAGCCGGCAGCAGCCCAGTCAGATTGAAGAAGAGTTTAAAAGAGAGGGCACAGCCGGGTGTGGGGGCACACGCTTGTAATTATAGTACCTGGAAGGCTGACAGGAGGATCACAGGTTCAAGGACACCCTCGGCAAATAGTGAGACTCTTATCAACCTAGTGAGACTGTTTAAAAAATAAAAATAAAATAGGGCTGGGGGTATAGTTTGGAGGTAGACTGACCCCGGATCCAATCCCCAGTACCACATACACACGCACACAAAGAGGGCACGTAAAGATGACGGATACATTCAAAACTAACCCTAAGGGTTCTGGGCGCAGCAGGCAGAGGCTGCGTGCTGTGTTCAGGGAACAGCCTCGTAGTTAGGGATTGGCAAAAATAAGGCTGGCTCAGGTACATCATCCCCTCCTCAGTACAGACCCACAATGGACGCGAGCACAGAGCTCTGCTATCCTGGGCTGCTTGGAAGAAACTGAGTCAAAAGGGAGAGGAGACCGAGGAGAGCAACTTTCCACATAATTTTTAAAATCTGGATGTCAGCTTCACTCTTCCTAGGAAAGACTTTGTGGGAGCAGAGAATTAGGAGTCATGCCGATTACCACAAATGCGCAAAAGGAGTAGTGTTTCAGAGGGGGTGAGAGTCAATGGAGAAACTTCTGAAACTCAGCAGCGTAAGGTTTTTATCTATAAATTGAAGACACTGGGTTAGCAGACTATGAGTCTCAGGCCACCTGCACCAATGGATGCGCTGCATTCCTGTAGTGAGCCGGCCAGCATTGCAGTCTGGAATCGGGAGGATTTGAGTGAGTCCGAGTCCCTTATTGGCCACTTGGTTAAGTGAGCTTTGTCAAGTCAATAACCTCTCTAGCTTCAGTTTTGATAAGTCGGGTCCCTCCCCTCCCCCACGTGATCTTGCAGTGGGAACCGGAGGCAGAACCCCGGAAGCCAGAGTGGAGATATCGCGAGACTACAGGTGCCGCGAGACATACTTGAGATCGCGAGACTACAGATGTCGTGAGAGAATCGGCATGCCTATAAAACATCTCCGATCCACCCTGTGACTCAGCCCGCTGATCAGGACTATGTGCAACTCTCCAGACGCGTGGCCCGTCGGTCCCTTTCCCCCATGGCCGGCTGACTCCCCGGAGGGTGCCGGGTTGGGTCCGAATAAAGCAGCGGTCTCTGATAACCCGGGTGGTGTTTTTACCTCCCTCCTAAACTCCCTAACTCTATTTTCATTTATTCAAGTTTCATCATTGGAAAGAGAGTCAGGAGCATCGTCTTTAGTTGTAAGCATCCAATGAGACATTTCATGTTAAAAGCTCCTCATCCAGAGTACATGTTCAATAAATAATAGCAACTAAGTATCTAGCACCGTCTTAAAGTGCTTTGTGTGGGTTGACATCTGTTAATCCTCATGAAAGCTTGGCAGGTACCATGGTTATTAGTCTTTACAGGGAAAGTGACTTCTGCACAGAGAAGTTTGGTCTCTAAGCTCACGCCCATGAGTTAATCCAGGGTTCTATCCAGGTCTTCACTGCCAGTACTCCAAGCTCCTGTGTGGACTGCCTTTCAGGTGGGCTCCTAAAACCTAGGAAATTCTGGGCAACACAGACCCACGAGTCCTTCGTGGAGCAGAGAAAGCAAAAGCAACAGAGCAGAGCGGAGCGCGGCCATTTCTGTATGGAGGAGCCAAGGTGGCTGACGGAAGGCCTTTGCAGTTGAGAAATAGAGCAAGTGAGAATGGTTTCAGCTGCCACTTCTCTCTAAAAGCTAGAATCTCTACAACCTAGGGGGCCGGTCAGTTGGCAATTCTCAACAGTCTCCATAGCCCGTACCCACGAGGGCATGCTGGTCTCTGTTCAACCTGAGTGAAAAAGCAAGCTTGGTAAAGCTAGTAGGTGTTTCTAAACCTCGCTTTCAGCACCAATTTGCAGCTCATGGGGCACCGCGGCCACACACACTCCAGAATGGAATTTTTTTGGAGCCCTGTGTTGCAGGATGCTGGAAAGGAGTCCTGCGCATGCGCAGCCTGCTTGTTAGAGCCCGAGCTTGCCAGAAGGGATGAACTCTCCCAGAACACCGGGCATCTTTAGCTCCCAAGCACGCGCCAAGAGGACAGAAGACTGACCCTCGTAACTTTAGGCTGAGCCAGGTTACTCTAGGATGCTAAGACAGTATACCCTAGGCTCATTTTTCTCTCCTGCACTAAAGTGCCGCAGCCCACTGGCCCACTCAGCAGACGCCTGGGTTTGCAGACCCAGCACTGTGACGGTGTTGGAAGTTCTAAGAGGTACCCTGCTCAGGGTGAACTGCAGGCAGCTGCATCTTCCCAGGGAGGAAAACATTAGTCAAAATAAAGTTGGCTCAGCACTTGGGAGGCTGAGACAAGAGGATCACAGGTTGGAGGCCAGCTTCAGCAAGTTTAGCGAAATGGTGTTTTAAAGTAAAAAATAAAAATGGGCTGGGGGTGTAGCTCAGAGGAAGACCACTTCTGGGTTTAAATCCAGACAGCGTGCGGCACACACACCCACACACACAGAGCAAACAAGCAAGAAAGCAACCAAGCAGCAAGCTGACTAGACCACATACTCTGAGGCACATTTATGCAATCTTTTGCCCGGTAACAAGGCTCCGTTACATATTATTCTACAAAAGGAGCCAGGTTGTGAGCTTATACAGTCCTTTCCTAGTTCTCCAGCTGCCATGTTCTTATGAAAAATACGGTCATTATCATTACTTTCAATATATTGCAATATAATAAACATTAATATTGATAATCACATCAATGTTACCATTATAGATTGTCATTATAAAAATTATTATCATTTTATTATGAAAGGGCTCCTCTCTCAGGAAGTGGGCTAAAAAGAAGTGGAAAAAAAGCAAACATTATCCAAAAAATAAATCTGATTTCTGGTTCATATGTTTGATAAAAAGTTGGTAGAAGAGGATGTTGAAAGTAGTACCTTGTGGAAGAGGGGATCCTCACCTTTTTACTGAACAAAATTACCACTGACTACAACATAGTCCCTTTGGTCCTGGGCAAGGATCAACTACCAAGAGACACAGTTAATTTATTCAAATATTTCATAAATATTCAGTGTTGGCATCTGGGAGCTGCTGGTTTGGACTTGGAACAGCCCAAGTTCCCCATTACTTTGTTTTGTGTTTCATTACTTAGAAAAGATGTCTTGTAAAACTTTCACCTATTTGAGCTCTTGTTCTGGATTAGAGTGATATGGGTGTCACAAGTGTAATAAGTGTGGTTTTTTTCTCCTGTAGAGACTCTAATAAGGGCTAAACCATGACGGGACTGTGCTGTCACTGAGACTGGACAATTTCAGGCCGGGACTGTAGGGTCAACAGCACCGGGCTGCAAAAAGAAAGATTTACAATAAATAATAAAACAGCCCATAAAAGATTATGGCTCTAAATAGTGATACATTTTGCTAAGTGCCAATTGTGGCACAAATATTTCCACCTTTAACATCGGACGGCCACAGGGAGCTCTCCTTCATGCAGAACAAGAAAGCCCATGTCCTTAAAGCCACCCATCCCTGGGCGTCGCCACTGAAACCGGAATGTCACAGGCGTCTCGCTCTGGTGTCATAGTCAAACAAAAAGAATATGGAGAGAGAAGGGGAAAGAACAGGCGAGAGAGAGTTTAGAAAATAACTCTACACTTAGTAACACACAGTAGCTTTAAAGGAGCAAGATAAAAGAAATATTTTTCCTTCTAAAAGACAGCAGGAACTCTCAGCATTGAACCTGGGAAAGAAGTTGCCGAGAGCCTCACTAAGAAGCCGAGGCTGGCTGCGAACCTGTGATCCTCCTGACTCAGCCTCCCGAGTACGGGATTATAAGTGTGCATCACCACGCCCAGCTGGTGTGCTTTACTTTAAGAAAATTTTAAGAACACATTATGGGACACAGAGATGTCTGAGGGGCGGTATTGTGCAAAGGAGAGCTGGAAGCCCCAGCCTGGGCGCAAAAACTCTGGGAGCTAGGATGTGTTCTTTAGCTGACCCTGGCCCCTGGGCCACAGCACCAGATGGCTCTCTACCTCTCCCATGAGCCCCAGTTACCAACTCAATTTAGTGAGACCCTCTCACAAATAAAACTTTTTTTAAAGAAGCCAGGCTTGGTAGCATATGTCTGTAATTCTAGTATGTGGGAATTACTGAGACAGGCAGATTGTAGGCTCAAGGCCAGCTTCAGCAATTTAGTCTGAACCTATTTAAAAAAAAACAACCCCAAAACAAAAAACAAAAAACAAAACCTAAAATAAGGTTGGGAGTATAGCTCAGAGGTTGAAGACCTCTGTGTTCAACCTCCAATCAAGAATAAATAAATAAAAGGAACTGGGCGTGTAGATCAACAGTAGAGAGCCTGCCTAGCATATGCAAGGCCCTAAGTTTAATCCCCTGTACTATAAAATAATAATAACAACACAACCATCTCAGCCCTGCACGGCTTAGACCTGGGGCCACACCCATGAGCAACACATCGCACTGATATCTGGAAGTGCAGTTGATAAGATTGTTCTCTCAACTTAAGAAAAGAGGTCTTATAAAACTTTCACCTATTTGAGTTTCCAAAAGCCACAAGACAAAACAAGGAAACGGGCCAAGTGCATTCTGAGAGTAAATCTTCCACTAGGTCAAAGACTTTCTGACCATGTGGATTATTGATGTGACCAAATTAAAATGGATACCGGTAACTTCCATATGGAATCTCCATATCTATATAATGAAACTAAGAAAACTGAGAACAAGTCGGAAATGTTGTCTCTGAACAAAAACTAGAGTGTGCTAATAGTCACCGATTACAGACTTTGTTGAGGAACAGAACTTGTTTTTAAAGCTTCTTAAATACATCAAATAAAAAAGGTAAGGTTATTTGATCATATGGAATAGGAGAAATATTTGGAGTGGTTATAACTATCTTCTCCATGTTTCCTCAAGGACTTTGAGGGTGGAAGGAACTTTCTGGGAGGCCCTAAGAACTCACAATTAGAAAACAAAATCATCGTCACACTTTATTTTTAGTTTTCCATTTTTAAAAATGATCAAATAACATTACAGGTTGAATAGCCCTTATTTGAGATGCTTGGGAGCAGGAGTCTATTTTGCAGTATTTGTCCATGAATAATGAGCTGCGTTGGGGATAGAACCCAAGTCTACACAGGAAACTCATTTGTTTCACACCTATCTTACAGCCTTGAAGGTAAGTGTGTACAATGCTCTCGGCGCACATATGTTTCCACTGAGACCTGTCACATGAGTCCAGATGTAGAATTTTCCACTAGTGGCACCAGGTGGGAGCTCAAAATTTTGGATTCTGGAGTACTTCAGGTTACAAATTAAGAATATGCAATATGTACTTCATGTCCAACTTAACTTTCATGATTGATACAATCTTCTTCATTCTTAAGTGCTTATTTTACTTTCCTTTATTCCTTATATTACTTTCCTTGATTAATTTATTAGTTACTAATTTAGAATAGATCTAATAGTCCTTTTTATATATCTGTTTTGCAGCATACTCATAAATGATGGCATATAAAGTTTAAAAGGTAATCTAAAATGAAAGAGCCAGGCGTGGTGGCGCACGCTGGTAATCCCAGGACTTGGGACTGAGACAGGAGGACTGTGCAGGTTCAAAGCCAAGCTCAGCTACTTAGTGAGGCTCTCAGCAACTTAGTGAGACCCTGTTTCAAAATAAAATATAAAAAGTAGGTCTGGGAGTGTAACCCAGAGGTAGAAGACCCCTGGGTCCCATCCTCAGCACTACGAAAAAGAAAAGAAAAGAAAATGAAAGAAAACACAGCTTTAATGGTATTCATGAACACTGCTCTGTCCTTTTCAATACCACAGAACTCTTTCTGAACGATTCCACTTATTTACTTATTGTAATAAAAAGAACCCTGGGCAGCAGGTCAGGGATGCTGAGAGAAGAGAGCCCAAGATTAAAGACGACTGGGAGCCTCTTGCAGATAACCCTGGCCATCCGAGACAGAAAATTTCTTCTTCAGACTTGAAAGGACATAACAGAGCCCTCCCACGACCCCAGTGGGCTGGACCCTGGAGCCCAGTCATCCATCATGTTGGGCTCACGCGCTTTCAAAGAAAGAGGGCTGTAATGAGTAAAACTTGAATTAATCTCATACCCCAGCAAGTGTCAGCTGGGACATTTATCTAAAACTTGAGGTGGCCATGGCAGATTCGGTGGCTTTCTAAACAGAGGTGGTGGGCAGAGGGGAACCAAAGTCATGGCACCATTCCACTCCCACACAGGCACCAGAGTGAGAAAACAAGGAAGCTGAGATTCAATTCCTTCCTCTCCTTATCCTTAGTAAGACCTTGCTTCCAAATAAAAAATAGGGTGGGGGGGGAATAGCCTGGAGGTGGCAATACCCTGGGTTCAATCCCCTGTCAACCCACAAGCATCACAAAAAAAGAAAAACAGCCAATAAATAACCCAGATAAACTGCCAAACAGAATCATCAATGACAGTAAAAGAAAACCTCAAAGAAACAAATGTTTCACCATAAACGAAATGCTTAATATCGCTAGGAATTAATAAGTCAGATTACTTTAACCATAATATATGATTTTCAATCCCGGATTGGTGAGATTTTCTTTAATTAATAAAGCACAGCATCGGTTAGAGTTTAGAAAAGACACGTCTTTGTCTCTTCTCATTAGCTCCTGGTAAAAGCTGATATCTGATCTTTCTGGAAGTCAGTTTGACAATTCATAGTAAACGCCTGAAAGACATGAATGCTTTTTTTTTTTTGGTGGTACTGGGGTTCCTGGAAGCCCTTCTACCTCCGGGCTACACTCCCAGACCTATTTTTACATTTTTTATTTGGAAACAGGGTCTCCTAAGCCAGCGCGCGCGGCTGGCTTCGAACCTGCGCGATCCTCCTGTCTCCGCCTCCCAAGCGCGGGGATTACAAGCGTGTGCCACCACGCCCGGCGACATGAATGCTTTTTAAAGGCCTTTTCTCCTCTCGTTGTTTATATTATATTAGCACCCAATAAGGAGTTCAACGGATAAGTCAGGGCACACGCAAACATAATGCTACACAAACATTTAAAGAACAACATTAAGTTATGTTTACTGACACGGAAAGATGTTCCTAATATATTGCGAGGTGAAATGCGATTATAAAACTATAGAGAGTAGGATTTGGTTTTCATAAGCAAAGACACATTCAGAAGCAGAAAAATTTAGCACTACCGACTTGGTGGAGGCTTTCTCTGGGCAGTAGGATTCTAAGTAATTATTATTATTATTATTATTGTTTTATGAAGTGTTCTTATAGTCTCTGGAAGTCTAAACATTATTTTGAAAACTTAAAGAAAGCCATGAGGGTTTACTTTTTAGGATCCCCTACTTTTGAAGAGACCCGGTTTAGTGAAAGTGAGCTCAGATACCCAGTTACAATAGACATAGGCGAGGACAACCGTGTGGAAATTGGGATCTCCGATATCAGCCCATTTTGGCTTCACAAGTTCAGAAGCTATGGAAAGAAGAGGCTGTATAAACACAGCAGAAGAGAACCAAGAGCATTTCAGGGAAAAAGCACACAGCGGCCATGCTTTGTATTTTCTCCTGTGGAAAAATACAAAGCCCTTCCTTTGCGGTTGTCTTAAAGATGGCCAGTAGGGACAACCCAACACTGAGTGTCCAGGGAACAAGTTCCGGTTGCTGCAGCTCTAGCATTCATCCACGGCTCAGCCAAGAGGCTTCTCAGGACAGGGAGCACAATGCCAGGCCTTGTGGCAGGCTGCGGCGGAGGAGAGGCCCAGCCAACCACAGACCAAGGACGTGAGCCCTGCACGGCCGGATGCTGCAAATGTCAGCCTGCTAGGACCTGGATCTCCCGCAGGTCCTGCTAGGACCTGGATCACCGCTGGGGTGAGCTGAGAGCACGGGGACTGAGTCCTCCCTGCTGCCATGCAGGAGGGTCCGGTGAACTGTGGATGCCTCCCTGGCCTGCCTCATCATACAAACGAGCCTCTCCACCTCTCAAAAGAGCTCGACCCTTGCCTATTTGCCATATTTCTAGTAACAACCACAGAGACACTCTGGAGAGGAAATCCCACATGGGGGCAGGGCTGAAGCCAGCCGCTAAGCCACATAAACCCCTTGGTTATGTCACTCCCACACCCCTGGTCAAGGTAGCAGGGGACACAGGCTCTGCTTGTCTACTTACACAGGGACTTACAAATTTACACTTCGTTGCTGACTGTCCTGAGTTAGACAAACAAGATAGAAGACGCAGGCGGGCCAAGGAAAAGAAAGGTGGAGAGTCGCCGGGCGTGGTGGCGCATGCTTGTAATCCCAGCATCTGGGAGGTTGAGACCAGAGGATCGTGGTTCGCGGACAGCCTCAGCTACTTAGTGAGGCCCTCTGCAACTCAGTGAGACCCGGTTTCAAAATAAAGAATAAAAAATAGGGCAGGGAGTGTAGCTCGGAGGTCAAATGCCCCTGGGTTCCATCCCCAGACCCCTCCCCCGCCCCCCCCAAAAAAAAGAAAGGTGGAGAGTCGGCGGGAAATGAAGTAAAGAAAGTCACAGTGTCTGTGAAGCCTGAATAGAAGATTTAAACTTGGCCACGTAGAGAAACACGGCACTCCACGGTTCTGGGAGGATATTATTTCAACAAATGGGCATAAGAATTCTTCCCTAGTTGCCACAAATGGAAGGAAAAATGACAGAAAGTAATACCTAAAGGACAATGGAATAGACGAATAGCTGCAAGTGTTGAGAAGGCTTGGTAAAATGAGACGGGAGGAATCAAACGGCGGCAAGCACCACGTGGTTCCGGGCTGTGCTTACGTGTACGTGCGCATCACAATCTACTGTCTTCAGGAATGAGTTCGTTTCTTTGGAAAATGAAAATTTAAAGGTTGAAGTTGGTGCACGCCTGTAATCCTAGTACTCGGGAGGCTGAGACCGGAGAATCGCAGGTTCGAGGACAGCCTCAGCAACTTAGTGAGCTCCTGTTTCAAGATAAAAAGTAAAATAAGGCTGGGGGTGTAGCTCAGATGCAGAATGGCTCTGGGTTAAATCCCTAGTAGCCCCTAAAAAAAAAAAAAAGTGTTGAAAAGAACATATTTCCAGTGAAATACTAGGGTGAACATCTGTGGCAGGGAAGCGGCGGACAGTGATGTGAGCTGCACACTGGACCGACCACACGTAGCCGAGCATGATTAACATCGGAGACATCCTGGATTTGAATAGTTACTATGACAGTATTTCAGAAGATGGAAGTGTACCGAGAAAGGGGATCTTTACAAATCTGCAGTGGCAACATATGGCCCCCCAAATGTCTTGACTTCAAAATGCCCAGGGGGAAAAGAATCGGGGGAGAATTGAATGTCTTAATGGAAGGGGCTCCGTGAAATCGTTGGTAATTTCCATCCTTTAGAATTTGAATTCTCGGTGCATTGAATATTAAAGCCACAAAATGCAGAGGGTAAAGAGAATATATGAAGAGGCACAAAAATAAATAAATAAGTACATATTTAAATAAATGAATGAATAAAGAAATAAATCACCAGTTTCATTTGCTCTCTTTCCTGCCTCTTTCTTAATTGCCTCTAATTCAGTATTCTCTGAAAGCAATCTTTTACTTTTTAAGGTAATAGAGCATTATTTTCCCAGGCTCTCCAAAGAAATGAAATGGGGAAATTGCAGGGACGGAGGCAGCCCGTCGCACTTTTACAAATTTGTGCCATTTCTATTACTGAGTCATAAATATTTAAGGGCCGTATTCAAACCATCGCAGAAGAACATTTTATATTGGACACTTCCAAGTGAATACGGCTTTTAGTAAACACTGTTTGCGCCATTATCCAAATCATAGAAAAATAGCCTGCATTTCAGGTTTCAAAAATTGAGCAAATTAAATGTGGGTGCACAGCATGATATGAGTGTTTCTTTCTCCCATTTCCCCCCTTCTGCTTTTTTTTCTCCTTCCTTCCTCCTCTCTCTCTCTCTCTCTCTCTCTCTCTCTCTCTCTCTCTCTCTTGCTCTGGTAATGGAGGAAAGGACAATTCAGCCAAACCCTTCCTTGCTTTGGGAATAAAGCAAGCCAGGTGTGAGAAGTCCTTCTCACGGGCCTGCAATCTTATACCTCTGCAGACGCTGCATTATTAATGGGGAGAAGAGAGAACGAATAACCGAGAGAGGGTTCTTGGCAGCCATTGTTCGAAGTTCATGGTGTCGCACAGCACTGGGTCGTCTGGGTCACCTGCCAGGAGCTATCTGATTCTGACTCTAGGATTCCATTTTCCTACTTCGATCTTATCCGGCACCTGGCTGGGTGATGGTCCATGTTAGAAGGTGTAGACCTTCTTTTTATTCCATTAAACTTTGGGATCTGGCGATGATATAAGGCCTCATGCATTTTCATCTACCTAGTGCCCCCAATAGCCGATTATCTGTTCCCTACAGAACCTAGGCTTGTGCTGGGAATGGAAATAGAAAAGCAGGATTTTATTAGTCTCGCAAAAGTTCTGTCCCTCTGTTCTCCTGGGTCTGGCCAGGACACTCTCCTCATCTCATTTGTCAGATAGAACACTCCGTTCGCATGCTATCTCAGAGGAGACCCACTAGGATTGAATTTTCGAGACTCTAAGGTTAAACAGGCAAGAGGACTGCTGTTTTAGCATTTACAGTGACGTTCCAACCGCAGGACCTATTCTGCGGGCATGCCTGTTCCAGGGTACAAACAAAGGCGAAGGGGCAGGGTCGAGGTGCTGGAGCGCGGCCCCATGTGGTCCAGGCATTCTGGCTGCTAAGTGAATTGATTTTTTCTGCCTGGCTCTGTGGCGTACTTTGGTGGATTTTATTTTTTTCTCCTTTACTTTTGGGACGATGCTCCTAATTTAAGCAGCTGGGTCTAAATTCTCAGAATGAAGAGAAAAAAAGAGAGGCATTTCAAATTAGTTCTTAAGACGACATCTGGGGTGTGACTGAACACGATCTATGGGGGCAGGGGGAGAAATTAGGGAGATGGATGAAACAACGTAGGTTGTGTCATAGTGGATTCTTGTTTCAAAGAGTGGTCGGTACGACGTGCTTTCTACTTCTGTGTTGGAGATTTTTCCATCATAAGAGTTAAAGAAAAAAAAAAAAAAACGAGGCCAAGAATCAGTGATCCGGAAACTTGCTAGTTATTAGTTTCAACCTTCAGTGTCACTGAAACCTTGTTTTAAATATTGCTAACAAGGACTGCGGTCTCACGTGGCTTTCTGCTCTCCATGTCTGCCTACTGTCTGAGTTCTTATCAACAGAGAAGAGTGGCCAATGGGTGGACGAGGGGAGGGAGGACCGAATAAAAAACATGGTCCTCAGCCTGTACGGACAAAGAACAACCGGGGGCATGGGTAGGTGCCCACTGGAACGCCCTGCAATGCTACGGTTTCATCTTAGGTTGCTACACTTTCCCCTAGTTCTTGTAGTTGGGGTGAACATCAGGATCAGTAATGATAATAAACAGCCGGGCGAGGTGGCACCTGCCTAGAATCCCAGTACTTGGAAAGCCGAGACAGGAGGATTGCAGGATCGAGGACAGCCTCAGCAAGTAGTGCGACTCTCATCGACCTAGCGAGATCCTGTTTCAAAATAAAAATAAAAAAATAGGGATGAGGTGGGGTGTAGCTCAGGGGTAGCATGCCTCTGGATTCAACTTCTAGTATTATAAAGGACAGGGAGAAAGTCAAGTCTAAAAGGATTCAGCGTGGTCCTTTGGCCCACCATGTCTCCTTGGATACCCAGACCCCAGGAGAGGGAGATTTCAAGGCGGGGAGGGGCCCAAGCATCCGCCAGCATGATATAGGCTAGGAAAGGCTAGACACAGTTCCCGGACAGTCCAGCTGTCTTCAACACACCTCGCAGCTCTCAAGTGAAAAATTCTGAATTTGATTCTAATCATGAGCTACTACTTTGAACGGTCGGCTTCTTCTAGGAAATCACACGTAAGAAATATGATAACTAAACAGGCACTCCAGTAAGAACTTAAATATCTGGAGATAGGAGAATTTGGAGGCTCAATGTAAGTCCTTTTGAAATGTATCACAAACCAAACCATAAGACATAATCCATACGCTGACCTCCTGCATGCAAAACATGTTTCTTTTAAAACAGGAGTCAGAGAAGAGGAGAGAGAGAGAGTCCTTTGTTTTTTTTTCTGTCCCTGATATCAGTTAAAGACGATTTCTTGGCACAGAGCATCTTGACTTTAGTCTACTTGAAGTAATGAGGTGAGAGGTAAAAAAGAAATCTATTTGTGGAGAGGCTGATTGAGCAAGCTGCCTGCTGGCAGGAAAAATAAAAATACACCAAGGATTTTGTGGAATCAGAAACCAAGGATTCAGTCACCCTGCATCATGCCGGGGGCTCGCAGGAAGCATCTCTTCCTTGGCGTTGGGCAAAAGATCTGCTTTGGATTTCTTCGTACTCATAATCTCCCAGTGAGAGGAGAATTTAAGGATCGCTTCATTTTTGCCAAATGGCTCTTTTAAGAAAAATCCCTTCCTACCCCACAATTAAGCTTCAGCTCTGACCAAGGTAATTTGGGCTTGAGGCGCGTTTCAGTTGTTGGAGGCTAGTTCAAACCTCCCCTTAACTCTCTTCCCAAGAGCACCTGAAAAACATAAAATAGCATAGTCTTGTGCAGACTTTTCTGCGATGTAAGCACTGCACAGTGATCCTGAAGGGCCGGGGGAACCTGGAGGGGAGGGATCGGCTGCCGGATCCTGCCCAGTCCTCCCGTCGCACTGTGGGCCCCACCCAGTGGCTCTGAGCATCCGAGAAGAGCTCCGAGTGACAACTCCCCCTACTGGAAGACGCCCCTCCTCTGATGGGGCGACCTGAAGCTAGCGGGAAAATATGGGGTACAGAGGGCTGCGTGCCTTGTCTCCAGGTTGTGTTTTTTGTTTGTTTTTGTTTTGGTACTAAGGGACTGAATCTAGGAACATTCTACCTCTGAGGTATACTCCTAGCCCTTTTTATTTTTTTGGTGGTGGTACTGGGGTTCCTGGAAGCCCTTCTACCTCCGGGCTACACTCCCAGACCTATTTTATACTTTTTTATTTTTGGAAACAAGGTCTCTTAAGCCAGCGCTGCTGGCTTCGAACCTGTGCGATCCTCCTATCTCCACCTCCCCAGTGCGGGGATTACAAGCGTGCCCACCACGCCCGGCTAGCCCTTCTAAGCTGCTGAGGGTCTAAGTGCTGAAGCTGGCTCTTGAACCTGTGATCCTCCTGTCCAGACTTCCAGGTACTGAACTTACAAGGAGGTGCCAGTCAGGGAAACTCCTCTTGGGCTCTCTTTCCAGGGAGTCTGACCTACGATGCTTTGAGAATCCCCTGGAAGGAAATTAAATCAACGTGTATAATGTCTAGTCTACTGTCTTTAAATGTCCACCAATCTGGCTACATCTCTTTTCTCCCTTTCTTTCTTTCTTTCTTTCTTTCTTTCTTTCTTTCTTTCTTTTTCTTTCTCTTTTTAGTGCTAGGGACATTTTACCTCCAAGCTATATCCTCACCCCCTTTTATATTTTGTTTTTGAATCAGGGTCTCATTAGTATTCTGAGAGCCTTACTAAGTTGCCGAGGCCAGCTTCAAACCTGTGATCCTCTTGTCTCAGCCCCCCAAGTACTGGGATTACAGGTGTGTGCCTCAACACCTGGCTCAGTCCATCAGTGCTGGGATCTGGGGACTCAAGTGATATATCCCTGGAGCTTTAGGGCACATGGAGACTCGAGTCTGTGGTAGCGCAAAACTACTTGAGTAGCCAACTTAACAGACAAAATAGCCCTTCCACTACCTTTCTCTACAGAGTCCACAAACCATCTCTACAAGACTCGCATCCCATCCGTGTCCTGAGATACGGAGATGAATCCAACCCCACTCTCCTGTTCTATGACAACGAGGCTCCTGCCCTAGTTCTATTGAGCCCGGTATGATGCAAGATGGCTTCGTGAACTCCAACTTATAGAATTAAAGCACACCTCAGGCACACACGAGTCTGTCCACATGCCTGATGATGCCCTGAGGTCATATCAGGGCACACCAAAAACAAAAGTACCCTTTGTTGATCTCATTTCGAGAACTAAAAATATGAAACCCATCCACTGCCTGTGTGGAAGACTGTTTGCTCAGGAAAGCCAAGTCCCTGACCTGCACACGCCAAGGGAGCTCGAGGCCACTTCTCCCTGTTCTGAGCTGTAAGCTCATATACCCCGGGCGCATCTGGGGCTGACTTGCAGAGCTCAGGTGGTTTGAGAGTGGAGGGTGCGCCTTCGTCTCCCCCCAAGCTTCTGTGTGGCCTCTGGGGCTCCGCTGGAGCAGCTACACCAGCTCACCTCCTCGAACTGCATATGCCAAATGGAAAACTTCCTCGCCCATGATGTGGATGAAACGGATTCTCTTGCAATTTTTGTTTTTGAGACAGGGTCTCCGTATGTTGCACCGGCTGGCCCGCACAAGCTCCTGGGCTCAAGCGATCCGCTTGCTGCAGCCTCCTAAGTAGCTGGGATTACAGGCAGGACCACCGTGCCCCGTTCTTGAGAATATTTTTTTAGTGTTACCTTTCTTCTGGTTTAAAAACTGTTGCCCAGCCGGGCGTGGTGGTGCACGCTTGTAATCCCCACGCTTGGGAGGCGGAGACAGGAGGATCGTGCTGGTTCAGAGCCAGCCTCGCTGGCTTAAGAGACCCTGTTTCCAAATAAAAATATAAAATAGGTCTGGGAGTGTAGCCCGGAGATAGAAGGGCTTCCAGGAACCCCAGTACCACCAAAAAATAATAAAAAAAAAATAAAATAAAAATTGTTGCCCTTCATACTATGCAACACAGGTAAAAATGTTAGTATATTCTTGTTGACAAATGATCAGCTCACAGCCATACAGCTGGTCACAATAAGAACCTTGGGTTACAAGATGGGGGCGAGGGCGTGTGAGCTACAGAGCCGGTGCCCCAATCTCAGCTGTGCCATCCATTTATTTTTTTATTTTTTTGGTGGTACTGGGGGTGGAACCCAGGGGCTTTTCTCCCTCCGGGCTATCCTCCCAGACCTATTTTATATTTTATTTGGAAACAGGGTCTCACTAAGTCGCTGAGAGCCTCACTAAGTAGCTGAGGCTGGCTTTGAACCTGTGCAATCCTCCTGTCTCAGCCTCCCAAGCGCGGGGATTACAGGCGTGCGCCACCACGCCCGGCTTGTGCCATCTGCTTAAACTGTCAAATCAGCAAACATCTAGTAGCGAGGCTGTCGCTCAGTGGAACGGCACACGCTTAGCACGCACGAGGACTCCTTAGGTCCAATTCTCAGCACCAAAAACAAAGAACTTCTGCAGAGCTGACTATGGTCATGATGTCGACTTCACAAAATTATTTTAAGAAATTAAAAAAAAAAAACCAGTGACATATGTGACATATGGAAAATTCCCCAGCAAAATGACACCTAGGAGATGTTTAATAAATACTAATGGTCTTCCTTCCCCTGGCTATCTTTGGTTTCTGTTTATTTTCCACCAACTGAGAAGATCTTGCAGAATGTGGCGGTGAGGGCGGGACTCTGAAGACAGCGAGAGGAAGTGGTTTGGGGAAGAACGTTGCGCACGTTTACACACGTTTACACACGGGCGTGACGCCGCAAGGGGACCCCATGCAAACTGGCCTACCTGGTGGTCGTCCGGATGGTGTTTTCTTTCGTGTGATTGTGTTCCTTGCTCACTTTTTCTGCAAGGAGAGAGAACAAAACCCGTCCTTTAGGTTGGGCTCGCTCAACTGCCCTCTCTTCATCTTAAGAGAAATACCCCCAATGATATTCTCTCTCTCTCTCTCTCTCTCTCTCTCTCTCTCTCTCTCTCTCTCTCTCTTTCTCTCTTTCTTTCTTTTTCTTTCTCTCTCTTTCTTTCTCTTTCTTTCTTTCTCTCTTTCTCTTTCTTTTTCTTTCTCTCTTTCTCTCTTTCTCTTTCTTTCTCTTTCTTTCTTCCTCTCTTTCTTTCTCTTTCTTTCTTTCTTTCTTTCTTTCTTTCTTTCTTTCTTTCTTTCTTTCTTGTCTGGGGATGTAACCCCGGGGCATTTGAACTCCAAGCTACACCCACTGCCCTATTTTTTTATTCTTTATTCTGAAACAGGGTCTCATTAAGTTGTGGAAGGCCTCACTAAATAGCTGAGGCTGTCCACAAACTGCGATCCCCCTTGTCTCAGCCTCCCAAATACTGGGATTACAAGTGTGTGCCACCATGTCCGGCTTTCTCTTTTTCTTTTGATTTTTCCCCCTTATCTTTTTGGTACTAGAGACTGAAGCCAGGGGAATTCTACCTCCGAGTTATACCCTCAGCACTATTTTATTTATTTATTTTTTATTTGTGATAGAGTCTCGCTAAGTTACCGAGGCTGGCCTCCAACCTGCAACCCACCTGTCTCTGCCTCCCAAGTGCTGGGATTACAACCATGAACCACCATGCTGGGCTTTTATTTCTTTTTTAAAACAAATTATTTTAATCTTCCTTGTCTTCTTAAGAAAGATGCCTCAAGAACATGCACACAGTATACACAAAAATATTATACTGAAAGCCAATGAAAGGGAACTAGTTAATACATTTCGGGTGTGTCGTCTTGATTTGCATCAGGCCTTAAGAAGGACGTACACATGCAGAGACAGACGTGCAGAGGGGCAGTTATTTCTTTTCCATCTTTCCTGAGTGAAAAATTCTTGCTTTCCTCTGATTCAGCATGAAAACTGCAATCGTTGCAACTGTTCCTACCAGGCTGTGATGACAACCTTTACGCCTTCTGCATTGTGAGGCCCCTTTGCAAGAGGGACTATAAAAACAGCCAGAAGACCTCTCGGTGCCACCACCATCGACTGCTGATTCTGATAAATGTCACCCGGGACAAAAACATATCATTAGACAAGAAGAGGGAAGCCCTGCCTTAGTGAGTCTTGAGGTCTGTATCGCCCAGCTGTCAGAAATTATTTAATTAGCTTTCAAGAACACAGAAGTTGATCTCCGGCTCTTATGGTCCAGTTCAAATGTGAAGACTCTACCCTGACCATCTTGGCTCTCGAAGGCCTCTTTTAAGTATTTAGCGAAAACATGGCCAACTTGACAGGGTTCCAGATTGCAAGTAGAAGCGCCTAATTTTATGGGTTTTGGGAAAATATCAACAAAGATTTATAACATATACGAATGTCCCACATGTATTAATGTCCGGTGCTTGGGAATACTAGTCTGAAGCCACAGTATGTGTGTTTACTTGGACAATTCCTTTCTGTCCACTCAACACTGACAACGAGGGTGACTCTGGGTTGCTGGCAGGTGTTCTTGCTGGGAGCAGGAAACCTGGGCTAAATGGCTTGTCCGGGTCATTCTCACAGAGCGAGTGCCCGGCTAGAGCTCTTGGTCACAAAGACTTCAGCTGATAGGGGGCTGTGATAACGCACTGTGAGGGACAGAGGCTTCCTGGAGAGAACCACACAGCTCTCATTTTTTGCTAATTTAACTCTTAAATCATTATCAAAGTGATCATTGTTTTTAGATAGGGCTCAGTCTTTCAAAAAGAAAATCTCATGGGGTTACAAAGCTTGCAAAGATCTACGTGTCCTCTTAAGTTTACTGAGTGGATAATTTCCACTGCTGTAGTGATCTGGGCAAATACAGCCCTAGTTCAAGAGCCTGGGCGTGCACCGTCTGGTAGCTACACAGCTGTGGGGTGCAGCAGGCCAATGAGAGGGTGAGCTGCCATGGTGGCATGCACATTCTTCCCAAATTTCTCTTAGGGAGAGAAACAAGTAAACAGTTAACTACTGAGCATTTAGTGGGTGGTTTGTTCCCCATTAAAAGTTATAGAACATTGGTAACAAGCTTTAATGCCACATGAACATCGACATGTAGGCCTACGGTGGACTACGGACAAGTTCTATGTGTTTCTATCAAAATACGAACTCAGCCCAGCATGATGGTGCACCTTTGTAATCAGTGTTTGAGAGGCTGAGACAGGAGGATCACAGTTCACAGACAGCCTCAGCTACTTAGTGAGGCCCTTTGCAACTCAGTGAGAACCTGTTTCAAAATAAAGAATAAAAAATAGGGATGGGGGTGTAGCTCAGCAGTTGAATACTCCTGGGTTCCATCCCTAGTACCGCAAATATATATATATATATATATATATACATAGATCTCTATCATGTTCAGAGAATAACAGTATATGAAATTTGTTAGGGGCAAATGATCTGTAGCTTGAAAGAGCGGATAAGAGGGACAAATTGGGTATTAGGACCCTCAACTATTTCATTAAGCTACTTCATTAGACTGGCCATTACTAAACACTTTGTGTGTGTGTGTGTGGCGCTGGGGATTGAACCCACGTACATTTTACCTCCAAGTTACAACCCCAGTCCTTTTTAATTTTGGTTTTGAAACAGGGTGTCATTTATTTATTTATTTTTTATTTTTTGGTGGTACTGGGGATGGAACCCAGGGGCCTTCTACCTCCGGGCTCACTCCCAGACCTATTTTATATTTTTTATTTGCAGACAGGATCTCTTAAGCCAGTGGAGGCTGGCTTCGAACCTGTGTGATCCTCCTATCTCAGCCTCCCAAGCGCGGGGATTACAAGTGTGTGCCGCCACCCCCAGCTGTTTTATTTATTTTTTAACGTTGCAAGGATTTTCTTTCCAATGACTCCAACTATGGACATTGCTTTTGGTGCCTAAACATACCCGACAGTTGAAAGAGCAGCTCAGAAGCCATCTTCACAGAGATGTCCTGACTGAAGAGGTTTCTCTCTGGGGCTACCCTGCCCTCGGGCATCTTCTGTAAGGGCTCGGTTTTCTCGCGCCCGATTAAAGTGCTGTAGCCAACGCTGCGGCTGGGAGAGGTGGAGACCCGCGAGTCCTGGATGTCAATCTCCATGGGCTCCTCTTTGACCGTCACCATCTGTGTTTCCTTGTAGCTTTCCGCTGCAAGCGGGTGAACAAAGAGAAAGAGAAACACCGCCATTTCTTAATTCTGAACCAAACCCAGTTTCTAATCACGAAGAAAATGAGGAGGCTGGCGTTGGGGGGGCCATTTGGAGAAGGAGGCGCCATGATGCGCTGGAATGCTATTGGGAACCACAGGTTCAGCTCAGCAGACTTTCTGAAAAGGTAGGGACTCTGGGTTTTCAGCCAGGGTTTCCCAAGGTCGCACAGAATGCAGCTGAGCCGGGCTTGGCCTCCAGGTCTAGGACTCGGTTTTCTTGGCGGAGGTCTCCTTTCCACCCTTGGGTCCCCCTTTCTCTCTCCCATGCTGCTTTCAAAACCAACAGAGAACACAGTCAATGTCTGTCCTTGTTTTATAACCTATCCAATTTCAGTAAATCAAATAAGAGCAAGCATGCTAATACTATGATTTGTTCCCTCGATTTCTAAAGCGGAGATTATTTTTTTTTCCTCTCTCGTCTAAGACACCTAAATTAATAAAGGGTAGATAAGGTCAATTTGACTGAGACATTTCTACCTTGCAGAAAGCTAATAATCCTCAAAACCACCTAGGAAGTTAATTGCAGCCCAAGGATTAACACCTAGAAAAACTGCAACCTCACAGGTTATAATAACAGTTCCATGAAGGCTGCTTTTCTTTCAGGTGTGGCTACTAGAGGTCTCGTCTTTAATCGGAAACACACATTCCCTTTGCAAGGTCAGAGAGACTACGTCCATGTATTCCTGAGAGCTAACGACAGAATATCTGTGAAACAAAGCGCAACAGTCAGCCCAGATGTGAATCTGAGCCTCTTTAAAATAAGGCCACACGTTCAACCCAATAAGCGCTCATTAGTAACTACTGTGTACACAGCATTCTACAAAACAAAAAGCAGAGAAGGCTTCGACATTTAGACGCAAGATGGAGCACAGACAGACACAGGGGCGAAGAGTAGCCCTCCAAAAGACACACCTATGGCCCAACCCTAGGCACCCACGCACACGACCCTCTTTGGGAAAATAATGTTTTGGGGATGTAAGTTAAGAATCTTGAGATGGCCGGGCGTGGTGGCGCATGCTTATAATCCCCGCGCTTGGGAGGCGGAGACAGGAGGATCGCGCAGGTTCGAAAGCCAGCCGCGCTGGCTTAAGAGATCATATTTCCAAAAATAAAAAAGTATAAAATAGGTCTGGGAGTGTAGCCCGGAAGTAGAAGGGCTTCCAGGATCCCCAGTACCACCAAAAAAAAAAAAAAAAAAGAATCTTGAGATGATATCATCCTAGAGAGGCCAGGTGGGCCCTAAATTCAATGGCAAGTGTCCTTGGAGACCAAAGAAGGCAGGATGCAGACTTCCTGGGGAGGCCCCGCAGGAGAGGGAGCCTGGGACTGGGTATCAACAAGGGGCAGTGTCTGGAGCCGCCAGCAGCTGGATAAGGTAAGGGCGGGATCTGCTGATTTAGTTAGCGTTGACGTTTATTTATTCACTTATTTATTTCACGAAATTCCCATTTCACTTAGATTGAAACAACGCTAACAGACTTGGTTTTCCTTCCCTTAAAAAATAACAGTGGTATTTTCTGGGTTATTTCCAGGAGGATTCGCTTTTGTTGGGCTTCGTCCACCCAACGCCTCGGCCACAACTTCTGTCCTCAGAGCCAGGAGGGGAAGAAACCAAACAAAAAGGAAGCCATCAGGTTTGTGATAAATGTGTAGAGCAGACCGAGAGAATGAACACAGGGAGAAGTCAGTCAGACAGACAGACAGAACAGTAAGAAACAGTTCAGAGCAGGTGTTGAGCTGTGGAAATCAGAAGATGAGAGGGGGAAAGCTCCGTAGTTAATTGATTAGCAGTACACAGGACAGAATTTTTTAATTCAATGATCAAAACCAATATGGTGCTATCAATAAGATCTTATTTAGTAGTGCTAATTGTTCTTTCTTTCTTTCTTTCTTTCTTTCTTTCTTTCTTTCTTTCTTTCTTTCTTTCTGACATGGTACGCAGGCTTCTCAGGAAAATCTGCTTGTTTGCAACTTAACTGCAGGCAACTGTGATAGCTAGGTGAGATTCTTTCCCCTCCCCTGTTCCTGCCAGGCTGGTTTTTTGCCCCCCCCCCCCCGAATGTCTGCGAAGCAAAAAACCCAAGTTCAATGATTCAGTCAGTGGGGAGGAGGAGGAGGAGAAAGAAGAGGAGGAGGAAGAGGATGAAGAGGAAGAGAAGAAAAAAAGAAAGAGGAGAAAGAGGAGAACGGAGAGCCCTCCCAGCCCCATGCCAGCCTCTGTCTCTACTCGAGCCTCTTTCCTGAGTGCTGGGTCCTCCCTACCTTAGGGACTTAGGGATGTGGTGACTGACAGCTAGGAACCTCTGTCACGCCACCCACATGAGCAAGCACAGCACACACTGCCCTCTTCACGTTCCTCCAAAGTGTTTAATGTTTGGAAAATAAACAGTGTCGTAGGTACAGAATGCTAGCTCTGCGCCCTGCCTGGGGACAAACACAAAGGGACAATGGACCCAATACAGACGGACTCACTGAGCTAGAGCCCCGGCAACATCAAGACGGAGCCACGTTGGAGAGAAGTCCTGTCACTTATCTTCCCCTCCATCCCAGTTTCCCCAGCTTTGACCTCTGGATTAAAAACCACCTGGCTATTTGCACCACCGACTTTAATGAAATTAGTTTTTAAAATCTACTTGGGATCATTTCAAGTATGATTTGCATGAGAGTGCTTTCTGCCCTTTTATATAACAACTCTTGACCTTTCGAAAATGCACAAAACACTGATCACTGATTAAAAACCTTCAGCGTCCTTAATCTCCTGGATGGACTCCAGTTTGGAGAGCAGGGATTTCCCGCTGACATCTCAATGGGCAATCGAGACGTGATGTAATCAATATTTTTATGCTCCTTTCTCTCCCATTCAATAGTTCCAAGTGTTTTCTTGCCTTTCATTTTAAAAAATAAAACTTTTCAAGTTTGTCTCTATTGACATTGGGAGGCAGGATGGCTTTTGTCGTGTGTGTTGGGGGGCTTGCTGTGCTTTGCACGTTGTTTGGCAACATCCCTGGTCTCTACCACTAAGTACCAGTAGCTCTGTCCTCTAGTTTGAAAAACCAGAAAATCACTCCAGACATTGCCAAATTTCCTTGGGGAATAAGGTGGGGCAGAATTGCCCTGGGTTAGCCAGGCATAGTGTCACACGCTTGTACTCCCAGTGTTTGGGAGGCTGAGAGAAGAGGATCACAAGTTCGAGATCAGCCTCAGCTGCAATTTAAATGAGACCCTGTTTCAAAATAATGAATGAGCCGGGGTGTGGTGGCGCACACTTGTAATCCCAGCATTTGGGTGGCTGAGACTAGAGGATAGTGGTTCGTGGGCAGTCTCAGCTACTTAGTGAGGCCCTCTGTAACTTAGTGACACCCTGTTTCAAAATCAAGAATAAAAAATAGGGCAGGGGGTGCAGCTCAGAGGTTGAATGCCCCTGGGTTCTATCCCCAGACCCGTAAAAAAAAAATAAAAATAAAAAATAGTGCTGGAGGTGTACTTCAGAGGTAGAAAGCCTCTGGGTCCAATCCCCAGTACTGGGGGAAAAGAAAGAAATAAATAAAGAAAGAAAGAAAGAAAGAAAGAAAGAAAGAAAGAAAGAAAGAAAGAAAGAAAGAGAAAGAAAGAAAGAAATGGAAGGAAGGAAAGAAAGAAAAGAAACAATCACTCTGGCTTAAAAATCACCACTTTGACATTTTTGCCACGTTTTAGTTTTTACTAAAAAAAAAAAAAAAAAAAAAAAAAAGTTAAAATGGCATCCAAGACCAAAAAGAAAGTAAAAGCTCCTCTTGGGTTCTCCCAGGTGTCCCCTGGACAGGCTGGCCTAGGACCAGGAGCTGGGCTGCCCGGGAACACAGGTGTCTCCCCACCCCACCCCGTGCCCAGGCCAACTCTCTCACATCATTCTTCAGACTCATCACTTCTCCCTAGTCTCAGCCTTGACTCTCACCAAGGGATAGGGCCACACGGCCGGGATCTTACTTTTCTTCCTATACACACCATGGGCACAGTTTTAGAATCTTTTCTTAACCTGAGCGGACAGATATTCACTTTATCCCAAACGATCTCTAGCTATTCTAAGAAATCAGCACATTAAAAAAAGGGGCGTGCAAACTGTTGCTAGGTGGCGCTTTGGGACTGGGTTCGAGTGATTCTCCACTACGATGCTTACGTGCGTTATATAATTTGCCCATGATAAATATGCATATTGTGCCATTTGCCTATTTTTTAAAAAAAAAATAGATGAAAAAAGAATTACGTGCACCCATAGAAAGATGACAAACAGAGGTGTGAAATGGCATTTCCTCGCTGCTCTAGAAGAGTGGATTTGTGAATTAGATAAATCTTATTCAATCTCTGCGTGGCAAGAGAAGGAAGAGAGCCAACGACACTGTCTTCTTTTTTTAAACTTCGTAAAGCACGACATCTATTAGCTATCAAACTGCAGTATTTCACCCGTCAGTCATTCAGTCACTCGACAGCCTTCTTTGAAGCCACCATGTCCCACGATAGGTGATACGGGAGACTGAGGGATAAATTAACACTCGGGTGTTGTCCTCCAGCAGAGTAACTCTAGATGAATGAGTTAAGTATAAACACCCCTTTCGTACAAGATGCTCAAATGCAACGTGCAAAGAGGAATGAGACCAGCCAAAGGTCAGCGGTGGACCGCGCTCTCCCTGGGCTGCTGCGGGGCGCCGCGGTGTCTGCTGGGCTGGAGGCCGCCGTGGAGGCTGAACGGGGACCTTGAATCAGCAGCCCCAGAGAGTGGGACAAAGGCAGCTCTATTTTTGTCTTAATTGTTTCTTTAGACCTGTCCAGGGGACGGGGCTCTTCCTCTGCTTCTGGGTTAAAACGCAGGCAGGCCTATAACTGGATAATTCTTTACAAATACAATGCCTTCCGCCCTTTTATTTTTTTATTATTTTATTTGTTTTGTGGTACTGGGGATGGAACCCAGGGGCATTCTACTTTCAAGCTACACCCCCAGCCCTATTTTTGTTCTTTATTTTGAAACTCACTGAGTTGCAGAGGGCCTCACTAAATAGCCGAGGCTGGCTTCGAACCTGCGCAATCCTCCTATCTCAGCCTCCCAAATGCTGGGATTACAAGCATGCGCCATCATGCCTGGCTCCTACCGCCCTTTTAAACAGAAACAGTCTCCATTCAGAAACCAGGATGCTCCCGGTGTCACGGTTCAAGCTTCCCTGGAAGTGAGTCCTCCCCACCTGGGTAAACGCCCTCGAGCCTGGGCCCACTTGCTTCCCTCGCTGCCCCTGCCCCATCCGCCTGTCCTTGGTGCTAAGGTCCCATCCTCTCTCCAGGCAGCTCCAGCGGGCGGCGTTTAAAACAAAATCCACACCAGCTGTGGGCATTGGGTCCTGGTATGGGCCATGGGAAACAGCCCCTGTTTACTTGATCAAAGAGGCCAAGTTTAAGCCGGCGTGGTGGCGCACGCTTGTAATCCCAGCATTCGGGAGGCTGAGACAGGAGGATCTCGATTCGCTGACAGCCTCAGCTACTTAGTGAGGCCCTCTGCAACTCAGTGATACCCTGTTTCAAAATAAAGAATAAAAAAAGGGCTGGGAGTATAATTCAGAGGTAGAATGCCCCTGGGTTCCATCCCCAGTACCGCAAAAATATAAAAAGAGGCCAAGTTTAGGCAGCACCCAGTTTCTCTCTCTAGATTCCCCAAACAGATGTCAGACACGGAGCCACTGTGCTTCCCAGCTGAGGGGGACATAAGAAACACCTCCCAGATGTGTCCCAGAAGCCGTGCTCCTCTATTCCAGTGGGGACAGGCGCCCCTTCCCCAGCCAGGTGCCATTCAGTTCTCTCCAAAGAAATTTTCGGCGTGGTGGCGCACGCTTGTAATTCCAGCATTCCAGAGACTGAGACAGGAGGATCCTGGTTCACCGCCAGCCTCAACTACTTAATGAGGCCCTCTGCAATTTAGCAAGACCCTATTTGAAAATAAAGAATAAAAAATAGGGCTGGGGGTGTAGCTCAGAGGTAGAATGCCCTTGGGTTCCATCCCCAGTACTGCAAAAAAAAAAAAAAAAAATTTTTTTTTTCAAAATCTTTTCTGTCCCAATCTGTAATGGCTTCTCATTTTATATTCTCTATCTAGCCCAGAGGGCTGAGACTTTGAATTTTATTGTGGTGAAATATACCTGACACCAGAGTCATCATTTTGAAATACATTTCAGGGCGTTAAGTGTAGTCACAGGGCTGGGCCGTCATCCTCAGCTTCCTCCTCCAAAGCTTTTGCATGTTTCCCGAGGCAAACTCTGCATCCATTAAATGCCCCTCCCCGGCTCGGGCTTCTTATTTGCTACCCCACTCTGCTTTCTGTCTCAATGCCAATAGTTTGCTAGTTAGTTTTCTTTTGTTGGCTTTTCAGGCTCTAACTCTGGTGGCCAAGTCAAATATTTCATCCAATATACAGTGGGGTGTCGGCTGAGTTTTGGAGAAATGCTGTAGGATAGGTAGGCAGGGGCAGAATATGGCCTCTGCAGTGCTGGGTCCCAGGCCTGTACCCAAAGGCGCCCGGGGTTTTGCACAGGGTGGAGCTGATGGAACCACATTTCAGAAGAGTCTCTGGCAGGGACACTCTAAAGGGATAAAGAACAGAAGCAGGGACACTCGTTAAGAGTTTACGGTAAAGATCCATGCCAGAGATGATAAGGGTGTGAACTGAGGCCCAGGAGAAGGACAGGGGATGCACGGGAGATTTCATGGGCTAAATAAAGGATCGGTGACCGACTCAACTGGAGTCTGAATTAGAATGGAGGGACAATGTGAGAGAATTGATGGGCGAGACTTTGAAGAATTCTACAGCCACGCTGTCCACACCAGCAACACTAAATATCCCAGTTGCCAGCCTTTTATCTTTCCTGTGTTCTTCCCCTCTTTAAGACTCTGATAAAACCCTCCTCAGCCGGGCGTGGTGGCGCACGCTTGTAATCCCCGCGCTTGGGAGGCAGAGACAGGAGGATCGTGCAGGTTCGAAGCCAGCAGCGTGAGCTGGCTTAGGAGACCCTGTTTCCAAATAAAAATGTAAAAATAGGTCTGGGAGTGTAGCCCGGAAGTAGAAGGGCTTCCAGGAACCCCAGTGCCATCAAAAAATAAAAATAAAAAATAAAAAAAATAAAACCCTCCTCAGACTTCAAACTTCTACTTCGGTGTCCCATATCTTGTACCTTCCTCCAGTGGCGGCCTCTCCTTCCTCTGCTCGACATCTCAGCTGTAGAGACCTTGCAAAAACCGTGGCCCCTCGCACTGCAAACCATCTTGGATCCGTGTATCTCCCTCTGGACTGAGCGCTCAGGGTGCTCAGGCCTTAAGCACCTGCCAGCCTTCTGGGTTGGCACAGGGTCTGTGCGGTTGGCACGTGTAATGTGTGTCTGCTGTGTGCATCGCAGAGGCAGGGCACACAGTAGGTGTGCAGGGTTCTGACTTTCCCTGGTGCCACAGTCTGCCATAGACACCCATATATGCTACACACTTAAACCATGAAAGGGCGAACTGGCAAGGACACCGAAACCAATGATAGCGACTGACCATTGCTTCCCTAGGCTGTACAAGATCATGATCTGGAAGCAGTATTTAATATTTAATCTTCATTCATTCATTCATTCATTCCTTTCACAATACTGGTGACTGATTCCAGGGGTGCTCTACCTCTGGGCAAAACTCTTCACCCTTTTAATTTTTATTTTGAAACATGATTCCACCAAAGTACTTTGCACTGGTCTGGAACCTGTGATCCTCCTGGTTGGGCCTCTCAAGAACTAGGATTACAGGCGTGAGCCACCGCGCCCAGCTTGGAAATCATATTTCAGAATAAGAAGCTTAAAAGGCCTCTGGAAGCAAGGCCAACCACGCCGTGCTGAGACCACTCACTTTCAATCAGATTACTCAAAAATCTTCAATCTCCAACTTGCCAGCCTCAAAGACAGAGAGGTGTTGGTGGGGCATAAAGACACCTTCTTAACTCTTGGCAGGTTCTGAGTTTGAGTATTACTGAATAGTTGTGAACAACCATCCAGGCCAAAAGGACGGAGAAAAGTGAAGCAAATGGCCAGGAAGCAGAAACAAAATGAGATTACACGGTAACATCCCCGTCGCGGAACCTGGCACCCGCTGGTGTCAAAAAAAGGCGAGTTGCCTTCTCCCTTGGCCCTGTCTTCCTGCCCTTGCCAAAACCAAGATGGAATGCAGAGTTGGGCTGTGTTTGGCAACAGGAGAACCATTAAGCCCCAGACCTACCGGAGCAAAGGTCAAGGACAGAGGCAGAGATGGACAGGTGGCTTTTCCTTCTTAGAGACAAGCATGCTCCCTCTGTGACTGCGGCTGGGGAGGTTCTCCTGCTGAGAATGCAGAGCCTGATGCTTAGGTGCTGGAAGCTACCCTCCCTTTCTGACTTCTCACCCCACCCAGTCTCTCCCAATGGAGAAGTGTAACGCCCAAGGATATAATTAAGTCTTTTCTATCAAAGGATTAGCTTAATGTAAGTGACCACCATTTTGTAACCTTACCTAAGGATCTGTTGGTGAGTTCCATCTCCTGAGAACTGCAAATGCCAACCCCCACCCCCACCCCGCACCTCATTCTAGAACAATCAGCCAATCACATGAGACTGTGGAACCACTCTCCCACCAATAGGAGGACGGTGCAGAAATTCACCTTAGGAATATAAAAACCAGCTGGAGTATGGTTAGGTGAGCTTGCATATCTGGCTTCCCTGGTGGCGAGACCCTTTCTGCAAAAAGTAAAATCACCCTGACGAGCCATTTTTGAACACGTATCGTTTCTTACAGCACCATGGAAATGTATTTCTAATAACAATGAACAAAAGACACATATACTGAGAGAAATCATGCTCTTTCAAGCACTGGATTAAAATATGCTTCTTCTCCAGGGGAACTAGTTTTTCTCTGTGCTGTGTTTCTTGGTTCATTCCCCCAAAACACAGTATAGCACATGGCCAGACAGTGTTCCTCATTGGGGTGGCCCCAACCTACTGAAGAACCTCATGGGGGTGACGACCTGCCAGCACCCCAGACAGGTCACGCAGGTCTTTGTCAGAGCCCCACTTTCCTTACTGGACATTTTGTACATCTGTTTTTGGGAAATGAGAGAGGAAATGCTCTCCAGGAAAGGAAGCAGTAGGTGGGGGCAGACCTCTATGGTTCTCTTAAATATAAGAGAACTTTCTAGATGGTCGTTACCACTCAATACACAACTGATCTCTAATAATCACGTGCACATGGACACACACACACACACACACACACACACACACACACACACACTCTTCCTACACATTTCACCCAGAATAGTGTGGGAGTAACTGAGAAATCCCCAGAATCAAGCCAATGTTTTTCAGAAAGGTGGTCAAGGATCTGTATCAAATTAAATCATTATTTAATCCATTACTTAAATTTTCCCTTTCCAAGTGGTG
Organism: Muscardinus avellanarius; assembly: GCF_963383645.1. Taxonomy (NCBI): domain Eukaryota; kingdom Metazoa; phylum Chordata; class Mammalia; order Rodentia; family Gliridae; genus Muscardinus; species Muscardinus avellanarius. The sequence continues at coordinate 17,933,989 of NC_137791.1, forward strand.
ACATTAATCTTCAAAGTCACATAAACATTAACAATTTTGTTTAAAATGATAGGACCAGGAGGGAATTGGGGAAGGGCTAAGTAAGTGATGTGATGTGTGCATGTACGCCTCTACCGTCTTGTACCCCAGTAAGATGTGTGACTACAGTGCACCAATAAAAAAATTAAAAAAAATAAAATGATGGGACTAGGTCTCTTTCCCTCCCCCTCCCTACCATACTCCTACAGTTTTGATTCCTAAAACCATTTCAAAGCTATTTTCTCAGAACTGACTTCTGAGTTTGGTCATCACAGGTCATAAATTAGTATTTACCGCCTGTATGCTACCTGGACACTTAGGAAGGGTAATTAATAAGTGTCTGGAGAATTAGATATGCCCCTTAGAATTCACTAGTAAGCAGGTGAATGTGATCAGGAGACCAACAGGGGATCAGTTTTTTTAAAAAAAACCCACAACAGGATGCATGAGGTGATCTAATTTACTGATGGCTCTGAATCTACAAGGGACAGTTGTGCCCTAAAGAGCTAAGCTCAAACTTTTTTTTTCAATACTAGAGATGGAACCCAAGGCATACTACCTCCAAAATACACACCCAGCCCTCTTTTTTATTCTTTATTTTGAAACAGGGTCTTACTGAGTTGCAAAGGGTCTCACTAATTAGCTGAGGCTGGCCGCGAACTGCGATCCTCCTGTCTCCGCCTTCCGAATGCTGGGATCACAAGCGTGCACCACCATGCCTGGCTGCTAAGCTCAAACTTTAAATACAATAGAGTTAGCAAGACCTGGAAGTTCTCTTTCAGGGGTAAAAGAAACAAGTCCTGTCCTCCAGATCAAAAAATGTACATTTGCAGCTTGATTCTCACATTGACTTTTAAAGTAGCCTTCATCTCCAATAGCTATACCGACCAGCAATTAATGCACAGGTCCCTGCCTTAGATAATCCGGCAGGGTGTTTGCAAACATTTTCAAGTTGGCTGCAAAATCAGGTCCATAGCTGTAGTACAAGTTTTTTGACTGGATTCTCTACTACAAATCAGAATATATCCATTGAACTGAACAAATAAATTCTCCATTCAACTTCACTTTTGTCCAAATAAAAATAAAGAATTAAACTCTCCTGGGCTCTGGGAGTTCAGGGGTATAAGTATGGCCCACCCGGCAGGTGACGTGAGGTGGCCCAGTCAACACCCAATCAGCTCGGAACGTCCTGGTGTTGATGTAAAACCTCATCCTATCTTCTTGTTTTCTCCCTGTTTAATGATTTCACTAGGAATTAGCAAAAGAGGTGCACTCAAACTGTACATGGACCTTTGGCAACATCCCAAATGATCTCATTTTAAAAAGTTAACCTATTTTTCATCTAATGTCCAAAATGTACTTTTATTGTTCTATATTAAAAAGGCGAGAGAGTCAATTAAAATATCAGCTCTAACCTTAAAGCTATTTAACATTATTATCCTTTGCCATTTAATAAATCTAAGTCCTGCCCATGCTCATTTGTTGTGATTAAAAGGCCTTTATATATCCAGAATGCTGCTATGTATGTGGGTGTATGTGTATATGTGTGTTAAACAGAATATCTAAAGATTCAGTAGAATTCTTGTGCATGCAGGTGCACACACACACACACACACACACACACACACACACACACACACACTCCAAAAAGCAAGGGCCATCTCTTTGACAGGCCCACTTCTACATACACTGAATTAAAGGAAGGAAGGAGGGATTCCTTAATGCACAAAGAGAGAAAGGATGGTGTTTTCCAATAACTAAGAATTCATCAAACTTTTCCTTTTTACCGAAAGTTCTTATCAAACTCTGAAATACTTGCCACTCCAATGAGTCAAAGAGCTTTAGTGTATAAACACTAAAATGCTTTTCTTGGGTCGTGCTAAACATTAGTGATGTGCAGTCGTATAGAATGGTCCTATATGCTAGTATAGACTGACACTGCATCATTGTACGGAGTCCTCTCACGAGGGCCCCTGTGCTGAGAGGCCCTGGATGGTACAAAGAGCATCACATAACGACGGAGGCCAGATCCCAGGTGCAACAGGAGCGAGCTACATTGGGAAGAAATGGGCCGGTGCGGGCATTATCCTGTTCATCTTCCTGACCTTCATGCACAGAACCAGGCTCGGAAAATAGTGGGAGTTGAATCAACAGCTGGATGAATGGGTGAGTGAAATCAACTAGTTTCCTCTTAAGCATAGGGTTTTTGTTTTGTTTTGTTTTGTGGCACAGAGGATGGAACCCGGGGGCATTCTACCTCTAAGATACACCCCAGCCCTGTTTATTTTTAATTATTTACTTTGAAACAGGGTCTCACTGAGCTGCAAAGGGCCTAAGTAGCTGAGGCTGTCCACGAACTGAACCGCGATCCTCCCATCTCAGCCTCCCAAATGCTGGGATTGCAAGCGTGCGCCACCACGCCCGGCTTAACCACAGTTTTAAGTTCCCTCTTCACCACGCTTCTGCTCTCCAAGGTTGCCCTTTCCGGAGTTTGCGTTCCCAGCAGTCAGCGAGAAGAAGGACGCGTGCAATACGCGAGGTGTTTTGAGAGAGCTCACGTCCACGTAGCTTTCAGCATAGCACGTTGCTGTAACTGTTGTATTTCACCAGCAGTATTACTTGTTAATTTCTTACTGCACCTGTTATAAAGGAGATGTTATCATAGGTGTGTGTGTATAGGGCAAACCAGCCCATTCAGGTTTCAGTACTCTTCGTGGTTTCGGGTATTCATGGAGGGTCCTCAGACACATCCTCTTAGATAAGGGAGAACCACTATAACACAAAAACAAAAGGAGGGCCATAAAAAGAAATGGGAAGATAGAATGAGAAGTAGAGAAATACTAAAGTACAGAGCTCACTGAAAACCCAAGAAATCTTTACATACTTTGGCCAAAAGCCAGAGCCTTAACACCCAGTTAAAAAAAAAAAAAAAAGTAAGCCCTTGCCTGTGACAGGGCACCGCCCCGAGCATTCTGCCTGTGGAATGAGTCCTTGGCCCGTGGGGAGGGGCCCCCTTGATGGCTGACCATGTTCCCTCGGGGCTCTCAATTCCCTGCCATTCTTGGGGACACAGCGCATGGATGTGCTTGTAATGCTTCTTGGCTGTGTTTCAGCCTTCTTCTCCAAGTGTTTTTGAAATCACAGTGGTCTTCAAGTTGTGTGAATGGCTCGCTTCCCCTTCCTGTCCTCTCTCTGGTGCCTGGGTCTTCCCTGGTGCAGGTGCTGATGAGCAGGGAACAGTCAACCAGGCATTCGGGAGCAGAAGCGACCCTTCAGCCACGTAACGGGGCCTGCTGGTCACACACTGGCCGGTCACTCGGCACGCTGGGGTCTCCAGGAAGGCTGAGTCAAGTAGGGAGAGGTTTCTGGGAGGAACAATGCTTGTCGCAGAATCACTTTGAAACAAAACAAGGATGGAATAAACCGGGTACAAGGGCTGGGGTGAGGGCGCTTGCCAAATGAAGATTCTTAGCACTGTTTGAATGCACAGAGACAGGCGAGATAATTCTGTTCTCACAACTGGTCCCCAGTCAGGACAGATTCACCCTCAGTCTCCTCACCTCTTGGGCTCCGCTGAGAGCCTCTCTCCTTGACTGGAGGAGCGATCATCAGCTTTGGCCACACATATATGGCCACAGGATGCCCCTGAAAGGCAGTCCCATGAATTCATTCTGCCTCCCAATTGCAGGGAGGGTTTCTGATGACAAAAACAGGGGAAGTGTGTGTATATATTTAGGGTGGGGGGGCCCTTGGGGTGGTAGGAAGTAAGAAACAGGTTCACAATTTAATATTTAAAAAGTGACCTCCATCACCCAATTTTGTACCTAAGATGGAGCGGGATGAGCCATGCCTGTATCCCGTCACCTCCCCCACCTCTCCAGCTGTGGCGCAAGCATCTTGTGAGCCACAGGAAATGTGCTCGAATCCAGCTGCCGTCCCAGATTTAGAAACGAGGAAGTAAATCGATGTATAGCACAAACTCAGGATGGCTAGAATGTGGGGAAACATGCGCATGTGTGGGGTAAATGCAGAGGGTTACTAAGAGGGAGGATAAACGTCCTTTCAGAAAGAGTCCTGTAGGCCCTCACACTCTGACCAAGGGAAAAAACATTCAGCCATTTCTCTTTCTATAAGAATAATTAGAAGCCCTAAGACACAAATAATTCTCTTCATGAAGGCTTTCCATTCTTGGGTCAGTACGGGCGCTCCTCTGCCCAGTGCTTTGGGTCCACGGCTGTCTTCCAGCATGTGTCCGGCCCTGGCAGCTCCTGTCCACCGGCCTTGGGGGTGGACGTGGCCACTTGGCAGTGAGCAGGCTCTTTAGCGATGAGGCTACCCCTCATCCACGGTGGGCCTGTGATACCAGCATGTACCCAGATGGGCGAGGGATCCACGGGGCTTCATTATGCATGCTAATATTCCCCGTCTTTGACACAGATAAGTTAAAGGTGGAAGGTTAATATGGAGATGAGAGCAAAAATCATGCTGAATGAGAATGTTTTAGCTATCTTATTGAGGAAAATAAGGGCCCTGTTCTGCCTCACAAGATGGTAAATGTGGTACCATACAGCCCTAAAGGCTGGAGGGAGGCACCGTGACACTAGGAAGACTAGGCCAGAGTGAGGTCCACAGCATCTACCTGGTGTGGAAACCTCTCCTTTGAGTGAAGAACTGAGCAGAGTGGTTACTCAAACATGTGTGTTTTTTGCGATGGGCCCCTAGAGTTAACACCATCAGACAGTATTTGTCAGTGGTGTTTGTTAACTGCGCCACAGCGTGCTGGAGATAAGATGATGTCTGTAGTTCTTAATACCAGAAACAACAACAACAACAAAAAACGCACAGGGCTACAGGAGGAAGGTGCCCATCTCAACAGGCACATATACTTTCTCGCTGTCATTCTTAACTCTTTTGCTCAGTGGTGTCTCCACCAGACCCCACAGCCCTTCCTACAATCCTACCCTCTCCCCTTGGCCTCCAAACCCCATCCTGCCCCAGGCTGGAGGCAGCCAAACAGAAAAGGAACCCAAAATGAAGGCCCAGCCTATGAGATTCCTCACAGAGTGCTTGCCTGGTTGCTGGGAACGCAAGCCAATACAAATTTTCGTGGTTCTGTTAACATATGCAGCTATGCGACAGGGAAATGATAATAAAACAAGAGCTCTTTTGAGTCTGGTCTTTTTAAATCTCAGACCTCAGCATGGGAGGCAGAGGAAGCGAGTTAATAAAGCATAAAGGGGGCTCCCCGGGGCAATGGTGAGGCAAGAGACACAGAGTTTTAGGTCCTGGAGAATGACGGGGTATCGACAGCTATTCAGGTGTATGGGTTCAAGGATTTGTAATCTGTGTGTAGATTTACAACATCACAGAAGGTGCTCACTGGCCAAAAGCTGAGGGTGAGAGGGCCAGTTAGAAACAAGTCCCCACCTCTGGCTGGGGAAGGGAGAGCTTGCAGGGTTGCACACAGCTGCTTCCGTCTGTCCTGCATCAACAGACAGGATAATCACACTGCCATCCACCCTCTGAGCTGGATAAGATCTAGACCTTCAAGAAAAAACTCTGGGTGCAGAACTCTGGGTGTCCAACTTTGTTCTTATGAAAGTGATCTATTCCTAATTTGTGTAAGATATAATTTTGAATTCCAAATTTCTAACACAGCGTACTTGGGAGGCTGAGACAGGAGGACTACAGGTTCAAAGCCAGCCTCAGCAACTTAGCGAGGCTCTCGGGAACTTAGCAAGACTCCTGGGTTCAATTCTAGTATCATACACACACCAAAGAACAACAACAACAACAACAACAACAACAACAACAACAACAACAAAACTAAACAAACCAAAAAACCTTAAATATCTCCAACTCTCACTGAGTTTTCAAGTGCTTAAAAAACTCTTAATTCCTTATTTAGATTTATATTCTCCCAGTTACAAGTTTTATATATGTGTGTAAATGAGTACGTATGTGTGTATACACACACACAGGAGAGATTGGCTCGGGATAAGCATAAAAATGAAGAAAGTGATCTATCAGTTAGTAAGTCCACTGCTGGTGATGTTCATTGTAAATTATTTTAAAAGTTGGCTTGCATTCTTGGTCATCAGTGAAAACCCAGCATGCTGTAACAAATACAGAAAGACAAATACAGAGAGCAGAGAGGTTAACTCTACAATGGCGGTATTACTCACATTTTTTGGGGGGGGGCGGGTCTGGGGATGGAACCCAGGGCATTTGACCTCCGAGCTACACCCCCACCCCTATTTTTTATTTTTTATTTATTTTTTGTTTGTTTGTTTTTAAAAAGGTTTATTAAAAAGATAGAAATACAGAAAATAGAAATACAGCCCCATGCCAAAATGGCATGAGGGGGTGACTCGAAATGAATACACCCTTATTCTTTATTTTGAAACCGGGTCCCACCAAGTTGCAAAAGGCCTCACTAAGTAGCTGAGGCCGTCCGTGAACCGCGATCCTCCCGTCTCAGCTTCCCAAATGCTGGGATTACAAGCGTGTGCCACCACGCCCGGCAATTACTCACATTTTGACTGCCTACTTATGTCACTTATTAAGTCTGACGAAGGCAGACTGTGTGATGACACTAAAGTAACACCAAAACACCAAAATCCTTACAGATTATTGTTGAAGTCACATGTGCTGTAGTTTGGATCCTAAATATTTCCCAAAGGCCCATGCATCAGCGCACGTTCATCCAAGTGGTGACACTGGGAGGTGGTAACACGTTTAGGAGTTGAGGTTATTTGCACCCTCAAAGGGGGTTGTGAAATGCCGGGCCCTCCCTTTTCCTCTCTTTTGCCCTCTGCTTGAGATGAGCAGTCTTGCTCTGCCACACACTCCTGCCCTGCTGTGCTGCCTGGCCACAGGCCCAAAGTGATGGGGGTCAACTGATCATGCACTGTGAGCCTAAATAAACCTTTCCTCTTTATAAGTTGATTATCACGGGTACTTGTTATAGTGACAGGAGGCTGACCAACACACATGGCTTAATGTTTCTGAGACTACAATTTTTTCCATGGGAAAAATACCAAGTAAAGCAATGAACAGTTTTCATCCTAAGAAACGATTTAGCCAATATCTCTAATTTACCTGAAGAAATTCTTTACAAAAGGGTCCAACATAGTCTGATTATGTTTGGGGGCTGGGGGGGGGGCTGGTTTTTCTCTTAAAAGAATGCCAACACTGCTTAAGAAAGATCATGAAACTCAACAGTAAAGAACACAGAAGAAAAAAAGGTAGCATTATCTAAAGCTCACAACCAACACTATCTTGATTTATTAGGTACAGGTGCCCTTCTAAAAAAAGGTTCCCAGATACCATCATTTCATAATAAATTAAAAAGACACCACTGAAGAGAGATAATTCTTTTTTGAAAGGAAAAGGGACACCTGATAGAGTTTTTTTTTTTTTCTGCCAGCCTCTACCTAGAATACTCTTTTCAGATGACAAGACATTTCTCCAGCCTTGCCCTAGACACAACGCTTCTAAGGTCTTAGCTATCAGAACCACCTCAAGGGCTTGTCAACACCCAGATGGCAGGGCCCCCGCCCCCAAGTTTCAGCCGGGTCCACAGTAGAGTTCAATAACATATATTTCCAGCCAGGCATAGAGGCTCACACCTATCATCCCAATACATGAAAGGCTGAGACAGGAAGATGGCAGGTTCAAGACCAGTCTCAGTAATGTGAGAATCCACCACCTAGGGAGATTGCTTCACAATAAAAAATAAAAAGGGCTGGTGGTGTAGCTTGGAGGTAGAATGCCCGTGGGTTCAATCCCCAATAACACACACACACACACACACACACACACACACACACACAGACTATGCATTTCTAATGCTTCCCTTTATCCCACCAAGGTTGTTTATCTTACCAACGTGGAGAGCTGGCCCAGGCCACGTCCTGACTCTACCAGAAAGGAAAGAAAACAGAACCCAAAGGCCTAAACACAGCTGCATTCAAGGTTGAAGTCACAGCAGTTGCCATAATCGGACCCCTGAACTTCCGACGTCATTCTGTCTCCTATCATTCATTCCTGGCCCTCTCCTCCCTCCCAGCAGTCCCATAGGACTATGTAAAACTGTCGATTTTGGCCGATATGCCCTCATCCCTAGAAAAGGGAGAAGTTTCCACATGTGGATCCCAATCAGAGTCGAGGAAACCAGCTGGAACTTGGGACTGGGACCACGATCATTCTCTTTGGGTGCTCTTTTGAGCCAGAGAGAAACTCAGAAACTGCGACAACGACTACCTTTCCCATGTGGATCAGGTAACAGGAAAAGTCCATCTACATGGCCAAAGAGAAGCAGAGAGGGCGTGGAGAGAAGGGCTTCCTGGATTCCACATTGTCTTCCAGTCTCTGTCCTCAGAGGAGAACTGCGGTTCTACTTGCCCTTGGGATCTATAAACCAATCCCAACCCTGCATCTTCCATTAAATCTTCTTTTCTTGCCCACCTGGAGAAGATTTCTGATATTGAGAAACAAAGGGGTCCTAATTAAAACTGCTCACAACTTCAAACTTTGGATACCTCTCCTCTTCACTTCAGCTCACCTCAGAGATTGAATTCACCTTACAACTTCATCCTACTCAAGTTTACCTGTGTATTAGTCAGTTTCCTATTGCTATAACAAAATACCTGAAGCTGAGTACTTTAATCGAGAGAAGAGGTCTATTTAGCTCACAGTTTGGGAGGTTCAAGGGCACGGTGCCACACTGGCTGGGTTCTGGTGAGAACCTTTCCAGAGGCAAGGCAGCATGGTAGGAGTGCACAAAAGAAGGAGAGCTCGCAGAGTAAGGTAGGAGGCCAGAGAGAGACCAGGGAAGCACAGGTTTGTTCCTTTATAACAACCTCTCTTTAAAACTCACTGGTATTCTATGAGAATGACATGGATCCCTTCCACAGGCATGCCCCAACTGACCTAAATACCTCCCATGAGGCCCCACCTACCAATGTTCCCATCACCTCTTAACACCACCACACTGGGGACCAAGCTTCTAACACATGAGCCTTTAGGGACATACTCAAACCACATCCAAACAATAGCAACTGGTTTCTGAATATTGCCTAGTGAAAGCTCTACCTTATCTTTGTGATACCCTGAACCTCACATCACCATATATTTCAAATCCAGGGCCTGCTTTGATTTCTATACAAGAGGTAATATTAATTTATATTTCTCTCTGGGACCAGGCAGGAATAAATAAATATAAACCCTTCAGTGAATACAGACATAAAAAAAAAAACCCAATAAACTCGTTTCAAATTAAGGTCTAACATGAAATTTTATTTACCATGTTATAGAAATTTAAGTGTTTACATTTTTCTTAATGTTTCTGAATTAACTTCAGGATTTCTACCTCCTGATTTTGGGGAAATTATTATTTTTAAACAGCATTCCTACTTGCGACTTGTAGTGGTGGCAAGCAATACACAGTATATTGCCTACGTGCTGTAAACATCTGACTCCCCAAAGACAAAGGAGGGCAATGCTTTATTTCTTTATGTCTGGCTACTTTTCTTAATGCAAAACAGAGACAAAGTGGGGAAGTGCTGTGCCACTTTCAGCATTACCTCACATTGTGATCACACTTGTATGACCTAAGTTGGCAAGGTGACCAGATGTTGCAAAATCAGAATTTAAAGATAGTTTGAACAGCTCACACTGCCTGATATTCTATGTCCTCTGTTGTGAACTTGGGACTTTGAAACTGTGATCTCCTTAAAGGAACACTTGTGGGACGTATCCACGGCAGCCCCGGGCTCAGAGGACGAGTTGGATGACTCTGGCTGCCTCGTGTCACCTAAGGACAGGTAGTCAGGGGCAGCCACTGAAACCGGGACAGGGGATTGCTTTCCTTATGGATTCACTGGCCCAGCTGTTAGGCACTCAGCTTCCCAACTCACGACTGGAAATGGAACCTGAACCACAGGAAGGAAGAAAACTCAGATTTTCCCAAACACACACTTAATAAAAAACGGAGCCTCGTCTCCAACTTGTCTATGTTTATTCCCACAGAACATAAATGTCAGTTTGGAAAACTGTGTATCTACTGAGGCTGCTCCACAGAGAAGGGCTTCACATGATATTTGACTGGGCCCCGTGCCAAACATCCATCCTTACGAAGTTAACGTAAGTTAATTTAAAACTGGAAACGAAGCAGCCAAAATTGTTGACTAGTTTCCTCTTATTAATTCAATGGAAAGACTGAGAGGGTTTAAACCACAGGTCATGGCTTCTAGTCTAACAGAGGAGAAAAATTCTCACATTTCACATCTCAGCAACTCCTTGGGTCAAAAATGAAACATGGAAGAACATGTCCCGTGCATTATACATTTTGCAGGACAATGCATGGGCCATACTAGTGTCCCCCCACACACACATACACGCCGTGGTTTTGCCTCCCCCAGTTACTGCTACCAACTGCATTCCACTTAAAATGTTACATGGAAAATTCCAGAAGTAAACAACTCCTAAATTTTAAATAACTTTCATTATACTATAGCATTATTGTATTTTATTAGCTATTGCTAATCTCTTGCTGTGCTAGTACATAATTTAAACTTTATCATACATACATATAGCAAAAAAAAAAAAACAGTATATAAGATTAGGTGCCAACTTCAGTTTCAGGCATCCACTGGGGATCTAGAAATAGGTACTCTTAAGATAAAAAAGGACTACTGGCTCGGCGTGGTGGCACATGCCTATAATCCCAGTCTTGGGAGGCTGAGACAGAAGGATTCCAGGTTCAAGGACAGCCTCAGCAACTTAGGGAGGCTGTCAGCAACTTAGCAAGACCCTGTTTCAAAATAAAAAATAAAATAGGACTGAGGGTATAGCTCAGAGGTAGAATGCCCCTGGGTTCAATCCCCAGCACCACAAAAACACATTAAAAAGAAGGAACTACTATACTTTCTTCACCCAATTCTTCCTGACTGGAGGGCTTCCCCCAACATAGCACAAGACCATAAAGAGGAACGAGGGTGGAGAAAGCCATGGACCAACATCTGCAAGAATGCCTAGGACGAGACTTGCGGGGTTCGCTCCCAGGGGAACGGGGAGTGCCCATGACTACCTGCAGAGGGCTCTAGGAAATGACGTACGACCCTGGTCTACAAAGGACAGAAATGGCCATGGGAAGGGGGAAGGCTCAAGACCCTGACCGTCCTTTACTTTGGATATCTTTCGGGCATGAACACTGAAACTGTTAAAATTATAACTCAAAGACAGCACGTGATTTTTTCCCTAACATCCTTCTTTTTGCAAAAGCAGCGGTCTATCAATAATCAGAAACTTTTAATACCCACTTTAAACCTAATAAAGGGAGAGTCTTCTTTACCTTGTAACAGGCGACAGAATAAAAAGCGATTGTTTGTAAAGCCACATGCCTGTATCTAGGAATAACCTAGAAACTTCTTGGTGGTTTTCCTGGCTGCAAGCGCTGCACTGCTGAGTTCCAAGTACAAGTCACTCAAATGGATCACTACCCTGAATTACCTCTGACAAGCCCGCAGCGTGGACAGGGTAGGGACCGTGATGTTTGTTTCTTTGATCCATTTCTCTGGTGTATAGAAAAAATTCTCTGGGGCATTATTTTCAGGGCAAAAATTAGTTGTTGCTCTTCAAGTTTTTGTTTCCTATCATAAAGTAGGGGCAGATGACCTTGGAAATACGATGATGCTATCCATTCAGCTATTGCTGAACCCCACAGCACATGTACTGAGTAGAAGTCAACATGCACATTGAGACGGGACATCGCTGGCCACAAATATCCATGGCTACATAACTGTATTCTACTTGATGGGTCTCATTATTACCTAGGAAATGATTTCATAGTATAGCATCTCAAATTGCATCAGCCGACAGGATTAAGATGACATATTTTCCTTAAAGAACATCATTCCTGAAATCTCATTCTTGCATATTCTCGCTTGGTGTCAGCCCAGCCTCCTCGGCTCACAATACCAGCTGCATCGCAGACTGTGAACTAGCAGCGCCGACACTCGTATCTTATCCACCAGGCGTGGGGCCAGAAGTCGCTGTGGGATGAGGGTTCAAATCACTGAATGATGAGAGCTTAGGCGATGGGAGAAAAATCAGAGCTCTGTGTCCTCCTTGGGTTGATCAGACGACAGAGGGGTTACTCTTTGTCAGGGAGATATTTTGACATAGGAGGAAGAGTTGAAAAATAGACAACTGGGTTGGCCTGAACCTCACTGCTAAAAACTTCCAGCCTTCAGCAATCAGGAGGATCTTGCTGGACCTCCCATTTGTGTAGAAGGAGCTGCACCGTCATTGCAAAGTTTAGGGAAAAGGGGTTATAAGAAGAGGTAATGATTCTATCATGCTTTATCTCTAACAAATCATGTTTCCCTGAAGTTCCAGCATGCTCTGAATTAACGTCAAAGATAAGAATTCCTAACCCCACCAACTGGCAAATACAGGAATTTCAACTGTTCTGATATAATGACTCAAAGTAAATCACTATTAATTCCTTACTTTCCAAACTACTAGTCAACCAGAAACAGTCAGAAAGGCTGATGAAATTACAGATCCCAGAGGGGTCTCTCTCGTGTATTTCTTGCCTTCATCCTCCAAGCACAGCAACTTCCAAACTAAAAGCAGCTTTTGATTCATATTAGTATTTTAAATATAGCTTCTAAAAATTACCTTTAGGAGGCACGGAACCAAGGCTGGGATATGACTTGCCAAGTAATATTATTGATATAGCTTTTCTTTCCAGGTTCTGAAAGTCATACCTTGGCATTTAAAAGACCTTATATTTTTTACCTGTTGCAGAGGAGACTGCACAGATGGAGACTGAGTGGGTAAGGAAAAAAAAAAATCCAAAATGTGTGAGTTTCAAATTTTAGCTCTTTCTTCCTACATTTAATAGGCTGGGATTGTATTTAAATACTAGTAAAAATTACTCATTCATCTTAAGAACAAGCTAATTATTGCACTATTCCATTATGAAATTCTCTACCCATTAAATCTCCTGTTGCTACTCTATTGGTAATTACTTCAAGTGTCATCTCAACTATTTAGGAAGTTAAGAAAAATATTTTTAATGGTCCTTAAGGAATATAGTATAAATACACCAAAAAATACGAGGCCCTTTTATGAGAAAAGAATCTGCTATTTTGATCAATTAGCAGAAGTGCTGGGAACGTCATTAGGACTCATTTAAAATTATGGCCGCCTCATCTTGGAAACCAGCAGTGGTAACTTTGGCACTAACTTTCCAGAAAGAAGGCTGCATTTAATAAGACAGGTACACAGCTCACAGAAACAAACAGACCCATGCACGTGCCCCAGGAAGTTCAGCCAAGCCATCTGAGTTCCTTGAATTCACTACCATCATGTACGGCTGTCACCACCGGGTAAATCATACCCCATGGGGAAGCCTTCCGGTCAGCTTGCAAGCGCTATGATGGAATGAGAAGGTGGTTCTAGGATAAATCAGGTACCTGAGAGTTTCATGAGAAGTTCAGACGCGGCTTTGACTGACATATCCCGCCTGAGCGCGGTCCCCGTCCCTTCCTGGGGCTTCAGCGTGTCCTCGGAGATGCTGGAGGCAGCCGCATCGGGCTCAGGGCTGAACACGTAGCTGGACAGAGGCAAGGGCGTGCTCAGACCTTCTTCTTCCTTGGGCTCCTCTTTCACTTTAAAGTTAAGATTCATGGGCTCCTTCTGATTTGCAGCTGTCAAAAGAAAAAAGTATTATATAAAAAAGTATTATATATGTGATTACATATGTATGCGCATGTATATAAGGCCAAACCCTCCCCTCAAATACTTAATCAAGCATGAAAGGCACAATCTCCTTGTGCTAAGAGCCAGAGAAGCCACAACTTGACCAAAATAAGCTGGGCCCGGAGCACTGAAATACAAAAGCACCCCATGAGCCTTGGACCCTGAAGGATGTGAGCCCTGACATCTTTAGAACCCGAAATAGTTTAAAAATTGCGGTCTCTGCAAAGTGTCTGGGCATTTTCTCTCTGGTTTTCCTAAATGTCCTCTTCCCGATAGATGCCACTGTCTCCCTGCCCTATTAGCACGCTCCCTACCTAATCTTATTATAGAATAATACTTTCAGACAATTATTCTGCCATCAAATATTGAATAAAAACATGAGTCAGAGGCAATACTCAAAGTCAAAACGGGGGTTAGGGTGGTGAGGTGAGGATGGGGAATTTACCATCGAGAAAGGCTTGGGCTAGAACACACCACCCTTGCCTTATTACAGCGGACACTGTTAACCCAAACATGGTGGAGGGGGGATGTACTTGGCACTGTGTGTTTGGTCACCGTGAATAAATCTTTGTCTGTAGCCCCAGGCCTCTCTGCATTCCAAATGGGCTTTGCTTTTGTTTGTTTTTGTTTTGTCTGTGTGTGGTACTAAGAACTGAACCCAGGGGCATTCAACTACTGAGCTACACTCCAGCTCTATTTTATTTCTTAAATTTCATACAGGGTCTCACTCGATTTCTGCGGGCCTTGCTAGATTGCTGAGGTTGGCCTTGAACCTGAAATCCTCCTGTCTCAGCTTCTTAAATACTGGGATTATTGACATCACCATCATGCCTACCTGCGTTCTATTTTGTTTTTAAGAAAAAAAAATTGGGGGGAGATATTTGTACATTTCCAGCAAAGTTGCAAAAATGCTTCCAAGGGTGTCCACATAGCCTTTGCCCGGCATTCCCCAAGGTCAGCATCTTACATAACCACGAGACATTTGTTAGAACTGAAAAATTCACATTGCTTTGATCTAAACACCAGTTTGATTCAGATCTCGCCCATTTTTCCACAGTCCTTTTCCCATTTTTAGCAGTTGGTTGGTGTGGGGCGCCATAGTCGGGGCACAGCTAAGCGGTCATGGGATGGAGTCTATACCTGGGCCACGCTGGTCCAGGCCTTACCCACTGGCTAGACACCACACAAGAAGAGCAAGCCAACCAGAAAGAAGAGGCGAGTGCCCGCTCCCTACCGATGTCCACGTCACAGGCCTCTCACTCCCCTTCAAAGACTGATGAGATTGAAATTGCAGGTTGGTTGGTTGGCTGATTATATTGTATGTGTTCAACTTTTGAGGAAGAGTATCTCATTCCCATTCTAATGCAGAATTCTGAGTGTATGTGTGTGTGTGTGTGTGTGTGTGTGTGTGATTGGAGATTGAACCCAGGAGCATTCTACCTCTAAGCTATGCCCCCAGCCCTATTTTATTTTTTATTTTGAACCATGGTCTTGCTAAGTTGCTGATGGCTTCACTAAGTTTTTGAGGCTGGCCTCTAACCTGCAATCCTCCTGTCTCAGTCTCCCATGTACTGGGATAACAGGCATGAGCCACCACACCCAGCTCTAACACAAAATTCTTAGTAACTCTTCTTAAAATGAGCCCTATGTCCATTCCATCTTAACAAACAAAGAGATACAATGAATCCCCAAAGCAAATACCTCTTCCAGCCAATACACAAGCACACAGTCTTTCTTTTATCATCTCATGCCCCTTTAAGAATAGACATTGTGGAATCAAAAGTTCACACAGAGCCGAGCGTGGTGCCGCACACTTGTAATCCCAGTACCTGGGAGGCTAAGACAAGAGGATGTGGGTTCGCGGCCAGCCTCAGCTACTTAGTGAGCCTTCTTCCCCCTCAATTTAGTGAGACTCTGTTTTAAAATGGGGGTGTAGCTGAGAGGTAGAATGCCCAAGTTCAATCCCTAATACTATAAAAAAGAAAAAAAGAAAAAAATTCACACAGGCCAGCATATTTGGAAACTGGCAAGTTTCATTACCAGAAAGATGCAGACCCGAGTGTAGAACCTGGGTCCATGAGCTGCCCTGAACCCTCATCTGCCTCTACCACACGGCTCCTCTGCCTCTCCCCCAGGAGATAACACTCAAATGTAGTTTGAACATCCAGCCTTCGCTCAAACAGCAGCTGCTCAAGGTCCACCCTTAACCATCCTGTTCAAAATTGTAACCACCACCCTACCATATCCCAGTCTCTTACCCTGAAGTAATTCTTTTGTGCTCCGAAAATCTCAGCCGCTAATAAGTATGATTATAGAAGGAATCGTGTCCTCCCTTCAGAGGAAACAACTTACCATACACACACACACACACACACACACACACACACACACACACATATAATATGGTAAATATAATTTACCATATAATATATATATGTGTGTGTGTATATATTTACCATAAAATATAATTTACCATATCATATATATAAATTTATATGTATAAATATATATAAATGTATATATATATTTTGGTGGAACTAGAGATTAAACCCAGAGGCATTCACCTCTGAGCCAACCCCCCAGCCCAATTTTCTCATTTGGAAACAGGGTCTCACTAAGTAATGGAGGGCCTCACTAAATTGTTCAGGATGGCTTCAAACCTGCGATCCTCCTGTCTCAGCCTCCCAAGTACTGGTATTACAAGCATGCGCCACCCCGCCCAGCTTACTATATTTATATTTTCTCAACACATTACAGCTTTCTGTTACTCTTGATATAGTCAGAAGAGAAACCAGGGAGTATTGCCTTGCAAGCTTACAACCCAGCAACGAGGTTGAAGCCCTAACCCTGCATGTGAATACATTTGAGTACGGGCCTTGAAGGAGGTAATGAAAGTTTAATGAGGCCATAATGGTGGGGGCCTAACGCACCAGCCTGCAGCATTTTGTCCTGGCAGCCTGACCAGACCAATCATGTACTATACAATTTTCCAATTCATTATGTTAGCCATTCTAAGTCCGTGGCCTCAACTCCAAGGCAAGTTTCCTGAAGGCAACAGTCTATATTTTAATACTGACTCATGCCCAGTGCCAGGCACATAACAGGGGCTCAGTCTACAAACGCCGAATGAATAAAATGTGTTGGATGCCAAGTAGTGACTTCTCCTGGCGTTCCTATATTAACTGTGGTTAACAAAATCTAAGAATACCAAAATAGCCCTCCAAAAGCAGTCTCTCATCATCACACTGGGGAGGAGATCTTTGAGATGAAGTGAGGCTTTAGGACCTAGACCACAGCTCTTACTGAGATGTCTCTGGATGACCGCTTGGACTCTAGCATTACCCAAGGGGGAGTCCAGAAAAATTCAAAGAAAGTGCTGAAAATCTAGCCCTTGGGGGACATGCCATGGAAATCTAAACCAAAGGGCTCAATGACAACAATCTCTAGAGCAGCTTCCAAACATGTCTTTCCAGCCTCAACCACGAGGGGTGCGTCTGGAGAACTCTGCCTACTTGGCACTCTTCTGCCCTTTGCACTTTGTGGCCACTTTCAAGGGTTTTGCTGGTGACATCCTGAAGGTTGCCCTTTCCTTCTGCCTTTCTTCCAGAACCTTTGGAAAATCTTTTTCCAAGAGCATCCTAGTCACAGCAGTGATCAGTGTGTTTATTATGTTCGTGACTTCCATTCTTTGGGAAGGAATTAAAGTCAATGGCTATGAATTTATTTATCTATTTATTTTTTTGGTGGTACTCGGGTTCCTGGAAACCCTTCTACCTCCAGGCTACACTCCCAGACCTATTTTTACATTTTTATTTGGAAACAGGGTCTCCTAAGCCAGAGCGCACAGCTGGCTTGGAACCTGCGCGATCCTCCTGTCTCTGCCTCCCAAGCGCGGGGATTACAAGCGTGCACCACCAAGCCTGGCTGATGGCTATGAATTTTAAAAATGCTTCTGGACAGCCGGGCGTGGTGGCGCACGCTTGTAATCCCAGCATTCAGGAGGCTGAGACTGAAGGATCATGGTTCGAAGATAGCCTCAGCTACTTAGTGAGGTCCTTTGCAACTCAGTATGACCCGGTATTAAAATAAAGAATAAAAGAGGGCAGGGGGTGTAACTCAGAGGTCAAATGCCCCTGGGTTCCACCCCCAGACCCGCAAAAAAAAAAAAAAAAAGCTTCTGGACTGTCTTTTATTAAAAAAACAACAACAACAAACTTTTTAGCAGCCAGGCATGGGCATGGGGCATGGCTGTCATCCCAGGACTTGGGAGGCTGAGACAGGAGGATCACAGGTTTATAGCCAGTCTCAGCTACAGGTAGAATGCCCCTGGGTTCAATCCCCAGTACCATATAATAACAACAGCAATAATTATTTTTTAAAAAATAGCATTCTGAGATGAGGCTAGGAAAGAGAGAAGATACTGAGGTTCTAGAAGCAAATCCCAATGTGTAAAAGAGGGAGGATACTCTCTCTGAACATGGAAATGGTCATAGTAGCATTGGTTAGAATACATGCTACATAGCGCCGGGCGTGGTGGCACACGCTTGTAATCCCCACGCTTGGGAGGTGGAGACAGGAAGATCGCACAGGTTCAAAGCCAGCCGCACTGGCTTAAGAGACTCTGTTTCCAAAAATAAAATAGGTCTGGGAGTGTAGCCCGGAGGTAGACGGGCTTCCGGGAACCCCAGTATCACCAAAAAAAAAAAAAAAAAAAAAAGAATACATACATGCTACATAAAACCTAAGGGGGGAAAGATATTTAGTATTGTTAACACAACCTGGATTTCAATAAGACACTTTCAAATAGACACTTTAGAAAAAGAAGGCGAGCTGTATGTTGCTGGGTAGTAAACTTGCGAGGTATACATACCTGGTTTTCATTCTGACTGTATGAAGAATGGCATAAAACTGTCTTGAGAAAATATAAATATAGCTAATGATGGAACAGAAAAACATGTGGAAAACACTCCTTTGCCCAAGTTTTAATTTCCCAAGCACTCAGGTCTAAATAGAAGATGTAAAAATAGAAATATGAAGATTAGCCTGCTTTCTCTCAATTACCAGAAATATTTATATTGAGACCACAAAGCCTATATTTTATAATCAATATGACTCAATAATTGCCATCTTTTAAATTATCCTACTTTAAAAAAAAAGCCACATGTGCAGAGAAAGGTGAAATTAAAAGATGCTTTCTCTTTCTTTGGGGGAAATTGCTAAGAGAAAAAGCAACAATTTATGACTCACTGCATAGTCTTTACTGATTCCTACTACGAACACAAAAAGATTTGTGCACATATGGAACTCGGCTTGTAAAGGGCTTTCACAGCACCTGCCTCGACTTCTGTTTATGTGTCTTAAAGTTGCCAGACGCTCCACTTTTAACACAGCAAGGAAGCCCCGCTAATCAAGAGGCCCCGTCTCTCGCTGTTTGTTCCAAACATTTCAGGAGCTGCCACTCTGATTATAAATTATGTACATCTGTAAGTTCATATACTTGATGGAGTTGGGCTGTCATTTCAAGGAAACAGATCGGTTTCTACGAGGATTTAGAAACGATTCCAGCTAAGGACAAATGCAGGAGAGGAATGAAACGCCATCAGGAGGCACAGAGGATCGTGACTGTCCAGTTCTAAGAGGTAAGCATCAGTGGTTTGTAGAAGAACTCCCTTGTCATAAGAAGGTGGCATTGGCTCAGATGGAGATGCCTTCTAAGTTTTCTCTCCCCCAAGGAAAATTCCATATAACTTGCTTAAAGACTATTATCCGTTTTGATAATAACACACACAATTAGCATTTGAATTATTACACAGGGATTGAACCATCCATCAACCACAGAAGGCGGGTATGATTACCATCTTCATTTTAAAGGTGAAGAAACTAAGGTCCTAAGAAGTTAACAAGACCAACACCCTCAAATCACAGAGCCAGTACAGAGGCCCTAGGCTCTGAGCTTCTGACTACAAACGCACCCGAGCCCTTTCCTTCCTCTCCAAGATACCTCAGTACCTTTAAGAAGGACACTAACCTATGCAGCTGGACCATGGGGTTTGGAAAGTAAGTGAGATGCAGCCAACTCTGCATTGTTAATGAAGAAAGGAAAGAGGCGTCCCCTGAAGGGAAGGGATGTTTTCTGGTAAGAAGAAATCTTGTGAAGGCCATAAGAATGCTCTGCTCTGTCCCGCTGGTCCTCTTTGGTGAAGAAAAACAATACCTTTCCTTAATGTTCATAAGACAGGAAGGCTCTTTTTCAGTATATAGTCTAGCAATTTGGTGAATGCTGAGCTGCTCCGTGAAAAAGTAAGGCTGTTGAGAATTCTATTTGCTACTCTACCCAACCCAGGGCCAGAAGAACATGGAAGGGACTATTCAGAGAAATCATTTTCAACTGTGTTCCAAGGAACCCCGGGACATGCTTCAGTGGTTCTAAGTGATGTTTGTCTCAAATTTAAGTTTTTAAAATTGTTTTCAAATCAATTTAAAATTAAGTTCTAAAGTGTGCATCCTCACATAGTTACACATAAAATGTCAACTGACTGGAGACCACGAATGTGTCGACGGGTTAATTTAGTTTTGTATAACCCTTGTAATACAATTTCTCTTGCCACGGTAGTATTAGACTTCTAGTCATATGTTATTAACAAGGGAGTGGTCCACGTTGATCTTTCAAAGACTCCAAGCCTATGCATGCACATACATGTAGAACTGTACAAATACAGTACTAGGAGAGTCCGCATGCACATCTTGAATCACTAGTGACCATGGACTGGATAATCTGCTTGTGTGTGTGTGTGTAGGGGGGGTGTCTTGTGCATCATAAGATATTTTACCAAAATCCCTGGCCTCTCCCCTCTAGAGGCCAGTAGCTCCTACTAGTTGCAAATACAAAAAAGTCCTTCAGACATCATCCCCTGTGCATAATGGCCTCAAATTATATGTCAGAGTAGGTTCCAGAGTCTGTGTCTGGTATGCTTCTGACAGGGGCTAACACGCAACAATATCAGGCATTATGAAGAAACACATATACCTGCAGCTGTCGTTTCTTGAGTATGTTAAATGGGCCAGGACATATGATATTCTGAGTGTTTACCTGAATTAACTTCTGATCCTCACAATGACCCTTGGAGTTGGGTCCTAAAGTTATCCCCATTCTGCAAACTGGGCATCTAAGACCTAACGTGATTATATTTCCCAAAGAACAATTAACTGACATTATAGGATTTAAAATATTCCCAAGCCGGGTGTGGTGGCACACACTTGTGATCCCAGTACTTGGGAAGCTGAGACAGGAGAATCACACATGTTCAAAGCCACCCTCAGCTTCTTACTTAGTGAGGCTCTCAGCAACTTAGTGAGACCCTGTTTCCAAATAAAACATAATATAGGTCTGGAAGTGTACTTCGGAGGTAGAAAGCACGTGGGTTCCATCCCCAGTACAACCAAAAAAAAAAAAAAAAAAAAAAAAAAGTCTCCAGACCTCATGCACTAGAGACAGCCATGTTCAAAGATAGGGCAGGGCTGAAGGAGATGGGTCCCCCCGAAGGCAAGGAAGGTCATAACTCTTGGACCCTTTGCCCTCCCCCCACCCCCCATGAAGCCCTGAGGGTGTGTGGCCAGGAGCCAGCACAAAAATGAGCTGAAATCTCCAGAACTGTGAGCAAATAAACTTCTTCCTCCTTGAAGTTTTGCATGTTGGGCGTCTGGGTCACAGCAGTGAGCATGTTGTCTGAAAGAACTGAGCCAGAGACAAGCAGTTAATAAAGAATTTGGGATGCTTTAGTGCCTATCATACTTTCTGGATGCTTCTTGCTTCCCCTTCTTTCAGAGAATGAGGACAGTTCCTAAGTGTTATCAACACTGAAGCAGAAACTTTTTATTACACCCTTCTTTCAACTATCTGAATAAATCTAATGAAAGGGATCAAAAGGTTACAAGACAAGTTGCTGGAAATCTGTTCCCATTTTGCCTCTCTACGTGAAGGAGTATTTCTTGAATCTGCAATTAGCAAAATAAATTTAGAAATATACTAGAAGATAACATTACTATAAAGACCGTATCCTGTAACACCATAACTTTTTTTTTTCTAATTGCTTGGGTTTTTATATAAGTAAATGTAATCAGTGGGGACTTTAAAGGTATATTTTAAGATATATCTTTTCAGCATGAGTTTTAACATACTGAAATTATACTTGAGGTTTTGGATTTTCTTAAGTGGATTTAGTCAGCCGGGCATGTTGGCGCATGCTTGTAATCCCTGCGATTGGGAGGTGAAGACAGGAGGATTGCGCAGGTTCGAAGCCAGCCTCAGCTGGCTTAAGAGACCCTGTTTCCAAATAAAGTATAAAATAGGTCTGGAAGTGTAGCCTGGAGGTAGAAGGGTTCCATCCCCAGTACTACACACACACACACACACACACACACACACAAAGTGGATTTAGTGTTTTAAACAAAAACCATTACTGTTTTCTATTCCCTTATCTTACAATAAGAAAACACAGACTCAGAAAATGACATGACTCTTTGAAAAATCACATAGTTGCTAATGATAAAACCAGAATCAGCACTTAACTCTCCAGACTGTAAACCAGTGCTCTCAGATCGATCCAGGTAGTCCTGGTAAGATTTATGTAAGCATACGGAAACAGGCTGAGGACCAGTGATACCTGTTTGTTTGTTTGTTTGTTTTCAATAATTTGTGTACTTTCAGTGAGAGTGAGAAAAATAAACCGCCTTCTAAAATCACAATAAAGGCCACAATTTAATCACATAACAATGAGTAATAGTTGGATATTACCTTTAAATGTTAAGTATACTATATACAAATGAAATGTTTAAAACATTAGCTAAACACTTTTAAATTTTGTATTGTAATTTGCCTTAAATCAGTCCATAATTGGTGTTTAGTGAAATTTTAGCCATCTCATATTTTTCATTAATCCCCACCTGGATTAATCCCTGGCTTCACTTTTAGAATCTGTGAGTCCAAACCAAGACTGTAAAACTCCCCTCTGACAGCGAAATTATGAATGCCAAGCCAAAGGAGGGGGGGAAGGGGAGCCCACCTATGGAGACGGGGAATAACAGGAAGAAGAGCTTCAAGAACTTAAAAATGAGTAAATACTTATTTTTTCCTCCACAAACTAAATGATTAAAACCCACACATAATGAGCAAAAGTAGCCATCTGCAGTAATCCACTAAACAGACAGGATATCTCCCTTGTCAACAGCAGGAAAGGCGAGTTCTGGAAAAGCAATCGTGCCTCGAGTCAATGTAAAAGAGAGCAGTGCTTTGAATTCATGCTGTCCACACACGGAGTGGAGGGGCCGTCTCAACAGCAGCAGAGCGATACGCATGGGCTAGAAGAAAGAAACCCCAAAGACTAGAAAGCTTTGCAATGCTTTTCAGGACAGTTGGTGACCACCTACCCCAAATGGCATCCCCTGTGACCCTTCTCATTGTAAATTAATATGCTGACATTCAGGTTCACAGGCCAGATCCTAAGAGGTTTTTGTCTCTGTGGATCGCCCAGGGTGTCTGAGGAACTGTGAGCGGTGGTGGACTATGAAATGACCACAGCGATCCCTCCTAGAGAGCCCTCCCCTCCGCAGTGGGACTCTGCAGCTCCCCACAGGAGGAAGATATTCATGGGACTCCATGGTTCCAATGACCAGACCCCTGCGATGATCTGGAAGAAGGCCAAAGAAGGGAAATGGGGGACTGTGTCCCTGCGAAGCTGAGACATTTTTCTTGAGAGCAGTAGAAGTCTGGCTACTCTGTAGAAAGGAGCCAACCAGACAAGCCAGCACTGGAGACAGGAGGCACTGGAAGAGGAGCTCATGAGAAATGCGCTGGAGGTCTGGAGGCGAGGTGGGGTGCTGCGCTGGGAGGGAAGTGTGAGGTGAAGGCTACCCTGGGAAAAGATGGATTGTAGACACATTTCCAAGACACAGAGAATTTAACCAGATTACTGACTAAAAGCGCATGCATTAGAAATGATGCCATGATTTGAAGCCAAGGAAAATAAACAGTGAAGCAGACGGAGGTCAAAAGACAGTTTGCTCAACTGAGAAATAAAAATTAGGTAATAGCTAATTAAGTGGTCATGAGCCAAGCCTTTGCAGTTAGGCAGAGCTGAATCTTTGCTCTGTGTCTTGTAGCTGAAACCTCGAAGTCTCAGCTTCCTCATCTAGAAAATAGGTTTAATATCCTTGACCCGATAGGGCTGTGGTGGGGGTTAAGCAAAAAATTACATGAAGTGGTTGGCACGGCGCCTGGCCCGCTGCAAACACGTCTGATTAATGATAGGGCTTAAAAATAGGAGGGGGCGGAGTAACAATAGCAACCACAGTAGTAAATACAAGAAGCTATACTTCTATGAGAAGGAAGAGAACGGCTTAGCTCCAGTCTTGTACCAACAAGAGACCCTGATAGATTTCCTCTAGGGTCTGTCGAGATAAAAAAAATTATTTTGATGGCAATTTTAGAACTAGGTACACTGTCTCTAGCATGGTGAGGAAAGAAAGATCCGCAGCCAGTCCTGTCCAGTTATTTTCTCCAAATCTTGGATTTCTCGTCTTCATGTTTGTTACGTAGACTGCGCACTGTAAAGCTCTAGAGAAACGTAGGCTGGTCTTACTGTCCCTGCTCTATTTGTATTAAATACTCCCTGACGAGACCAGGATGTTGATACAACTTTGAGGGGCTCTCTGGCAGAGCAACGGTGTAGCTGCATAAGGCCCTGTGTCCCATACTCAGTACCGCAGTTACTACTACTAATAATAATTAAAATAATATTAGTAATGATAAGACAACTTCTAAAGACATCTTCTATATTACATTCAAAGAAAGGCCCCATGCTGGGGAGTCTAGTAACTCTATAACACATGAGAAGGGCAGACAAGAGCCAATCTCCTCTTCCGCTACTTCTTTACCTTGGAATTCAGGGTACAGCCGGGCAGTGTGGGAAAGGGAGTCCTGGAACCATGCTGCCTGGGTTAGGACGCCAATCCCAACACTTATTGGCTGTGTGGACTTAAGCAAGACCTTAGCCTCTGTGTGTCTTAGTTTCTTCTTCTGGCACATGGGAAGACTAAAGCTACCCACCCGTGGGGTGGCTATGAGGATCAAGGCGGCTAAATGGCCAAGAGGAAGCATCTTCTGAAGCAAACACGAGACGCAAGGAGCAGCCATCTCCAGGTTTCCAGTTCCAGCACCTGTGCGTGACCTTCAGGCCCCGCTTCCTTATGATTCTGCCTGACCCTCCGGTGACTCAAGTCAGTCTCATGGAATGGCAAGTCATGAAAGACAGGACGCAGTCACACTCTCCCTCTCTCGCTTATGAATCATCAAGTTCAATAACACCCGGGGTTTCAAAAAGGGCATTCAGGCTGCCTGCAAGTATAAGGGCCCACATGCAGCTGCTTGCACGAGGAATTTACTCAGTCACATGATCAGTGAGTGTCCGTCACGAGGAAAGCACGGCCAAGCTGAGGCTGCGTACAGAGGTTGTCAAAAATAGACCAATGAGGGACGCTCGAAGGGCACAAGGATGGCATTTAGTTGGAAGAAGGCTCATTTGTTAAGACGAGAAAGCCAAACAGAGCCACCAGGCAAAGAGGACGACTCGGTTCAATGGGCATCTCCAACCCTCTGTCTCCAGCAGGAGAGCTGCCATTTATTCACCAGCCATATTGTTACTCCAGATGCAGGAAATTGATGGAAGTTGCAGAACAGAGGCTTAGGGGGAACTCCAAGACAGAGCACAGACACTTCAGCCAACACCCTGCACTTACACATGAAAACCTTTCCTGGCCTGGTGGCGCACACTTGCGATCCCAGGACTTGGTTCTCGGCCAGCCTCAGCTACTTAGTGAGGCCCTCTGCAACTTACTGAGACCCAAAAATGAAGAATAAAAAATAGGGCTGAGGGTCTAGTTCAGAGGTAGAATGTCCCTGGGTTCAATCCCCAGTTTTACAAAAACCCTCAAAATCCTTTCTGCTTTATGGCTAAGCTACTAATAAATCCGAGACCGCCTAGCACGTACCCATTTGTTTGAGAGACATCTCCACGAGGCTAAAAGTAAGGCGTCACTTTAAAGAGTCCATCTCTCCCAGTTAAAGAATTATTTTGGTCTCAATTTTACGAAATTAATATGATGTGGGAGACAGAACGAAAATTTGCGACTGTTTCCAAATTAAAAATAGTTAAAATGACTTATATCTTTTATTTTGGAGAACCAGGGACAAAAAGATACTCCCTGCCAGCTAGAGAGGTGCCAAGTTTCTGTCAACTGCTTGGTTATAATTTGGAGAGTTAGAATTAAGTTTTATGTCTTGCAAAGTACAGACTGCAGCAAGAGAAACGCTGGGGCTGGCAACTTTTAACCAAGCTTCTAATGATGACACTTCCAGCTTCCTTGGTGATCTGGACTGAGTCTAGAGATTTTCTTTTTTTGTCACCGGAGACTGAACCTAGCGGCATTCTACTTCTGGGCCATACCTCCAGCCCTGTTTAATTTTTCCTTTGAAGCAGGGTCTCACTAAAATTGTTGAGGGTCTCCCCAAGTTACTGAGACTGGCCTCGAACCTGTGATCCACCTGACTCAGCCTCCTAAATGCCAGAGTTATGGGCATGTGCCACTGTGCCTGGCTCTGAGTTTTGAGATTTTTGAACTGGAGGAAAGGCCGGGGCCTCAAGGGACATGACTGACTCAGCCTGCTTCATGTCAACCGTGACCAAAGATCAAATGCTTCAGACCCATCTCACACCACCGGTCTGTCCTCATGGACTGGATGCAATGCAAGGTGAGAACTGTACTCAGAAATGCCACTGCTGTGCTAAAGGGCACAGTACAGGTACCAAGTTTATATCCCAGAGGCCCTCGGTCCTGGCTGGATGTTGGAATCATTTGAGAATTCAAAAGGAAATATCAGTGTCGAGGGCCTATCCCAGACCAACTAAACCATCATCTAGGTGGGCCCTGGCATTTTGCAAAAAGTTGCCAGGTGGTTCTCCCATGCCGCAGAGATTAAGGACTGCTGCTGGCTGTGAGAAGCAGGTACAGGATCCACAGAAACTTAAGCTTCCTGGGTAAGTACCTCTCCCCAGGACACCCTCAGTCATGTGAGCCCTGGATCCTTTCCCCTGTCCTGCACTGATCTGCATATGTCTCCCAGCCTCCAGGAAAGAGCTACAGAAACATACAGGGCCTAACTCCCAGGTCAAAGTCCAGAAAAGTCTACAAAATTATTATCATTATTTTTAGTGTTGTTGTTGTGGTACTGAACATTATACCCAGAGATATTCTGCCTCTCAGCTACACTCTCAGCCCTGTTTTATTTTTTATTTTGAAACAGAGTCTCACTAAGTTGTTGAGGGCTTTGCTAAGTTGCTGAGGCTGGGTAGGACCTGGGATCCTCCTTTCCTCAGGCTCCCAAGTACTAGGATTACACGCAGGCACTACCTCGCTCATCCCCCAACACCCTTAGCCAGGAAGCCAGCAGTAGTGGCCACCCGTACTTTCCCCTGAATTAGCTATGATGCAGGCAACAACATTCATCTTGAAGGGCCAAGGAATGTTAAGTATGGGATCCATGGGGAGAATAGGAACCGTTGGGTGAAGGTCTTTATTTATAGCCATGTACACAAGGAAACCTCCATACTGGGGTGAGGGTGGAGAAAGGATTTAGGGTCCATTTAAAACACCATTCCATCCAGCTATTTTAAATCTCCTTGGGTTTCATTTGGACATCTTTCTGCTTAAGGAGCAAGAAAGACGCCCCTTAATAAGCAGGCAAGAAAGCATCAAGTGTTTTCTCTCTCTCTTTTGGAAACAAGTAGGTGTCTACACGCTTGAATTTGTCACTGTGCTCTGGTTTTCTAGACAGTGATCTGGCTGGCACAAAGATTCCCAGACTCGGTGCCCACAAACAGCTGCACCCTAGCGTACCAGCAGGTGCAATGCCCTGCAAGAACAATGGCGCCCTTATGATGCCAAGGGACAGGGCCCCGGGGCTGACTACTGGTTCACTCCATTTGAGGACAGGAAGAGCTAGAAACTCTGCCACAGCATCCTGGGATCTGCCCTTTTTCCCCCGAATCATATCCGCAGAGAGAGCCAGGTAGAGCCCCACAGTGTGAGCTGCTATCAATTGTAGGGCCCCATCAGCCAACTGTTAGTGAAATGAAAAAGAAAAAAAAAATTCCCTGCAGAAAATGTAGCCCTCTCTTTTTAACACATCGTCTCCTGTGGGCTACATTGCCACAGTCACCAAGTTTACATTTACATCCAAATATGCACACACACAAAAAAATTACTGATGCATCTCACTCCCTGGTGACTTTATAACAGGTTGCTAGGTAACAGTGCATACAAGTCAGGTTTCAGGACCTCTCGTAAGCCACCATAAAATAGCTGCATGGGCCTTTTGCATAAACAGTGTGCATTTGTTATCTGTTTTCTTATGCCAATTGATCAGTAGGTAAATACTCCCACTGCCAAACTGTAAACAATTCCCCATCAATAGCTAACTGAGAAATCAGATTATGATATAAGGCTTTGGTGCAGAGAGCTTCCCTTCAACCTAAGAACTGACCTCTTTGCTGCTTCTGCTATCTGCAGTGCTGGCTCTGAGCAGCCAAAAGTCTTATCTTGACGCTCCCTGAGATTGGGGCTGAAGCTAATTAGCCTGATGCCTGATGGGGAGCACTCAGAGCTGAGCCCAGCAGGAGTGGTGTATGATACACCAGTGTTGAATCCAAAGATCAAACTTTCCTGCCTCCCCCTCACCTTTCTCCAGATTAAAATCCCTGGGGTCCTGGAGTGAACCAGGATGCCCCCTCCTCCTTTAGTTTGCCCCTGTCTGTCAAGAAAGGACATTCTGGGCATTCCACCACCCTAAGCTATGCTCAGTGAAGTCATCTGCATTCCTTCTCTTGGGATTGCACTACGAAAGCCCCAAGAAGGAGTCCCTCTAGCTGTCATACCTATAAGAGAGACCATCCAGGAAGGACCAGAGCTCCCCTGTAGGCGACATCCTGTAGGACCAACAGAAGGAAAGCCGGAAACAGGCATTTCCCCCTGCATTTCCAAAAATTATTATTCATAAAACAAAGACTGGACAATCATTTTTTTCCCTGAGATTGGGATGGGGGAGTGAGATGGTAGGGGAGAGGAGAAGACAACCAACAGCTCCTCCAGGCTTCCAGAAGATGCAATGAATTCCTGTGACGTGGCCACTTCCGGTGGGGGCTTCCGGTGGGGGGCACCCTATCTCCCACTGCAGGTTCAGGTGCTTCCTGAGCTCACGCTACTGAGGGGCAAAGGTCTGGGGTGAGGGAGACATGCTGCCAGACCCCTCGGAAGTGTCGCCCAGCCCAGGGATTTCAGAGGGAAGGTGAGCCTCTCATTCAGCTGGCAATGACATTTAGTGGAAGGCAACTCACACTCCATTTAAAGGAAGGCGGCGACCAATTATTCTCCATTTAAAGGGTATTGTCAATCTCCAAAGAGCTGAAATGGCATTT
Organism: Muscardinus avellanarius; assembly: GCF_963383645.1. Classification (NCBI taxonomy): domain Eukaryota; kingdom Metazoa; phylum Chordata; class Mammalia; order Rodentia; family Gliridae; genus Muscardinus; species Muscardinus avellanarius. The sequence continues at coordinate 17,963,307 of NC_137791.1, forward strand.
GGAAATCATCCTGGGGACTGCCACCTCCACTGAAAGACAGAACCGGCTCTCCACCGACCTTTCCCCACCCTGCGACTTCTTTAAAATTTAAAATTGTACTTTTAAAACTGTAATTTTATCAGCCCAGCCTGGCCCAGCCATACATCTTACCATTCAAAATTAAGTCACAAAAAAAGTCTGACATCTCTTCACCCATTTGTTGGAAGAAAATGACCAAAAAAAAATGTGTAATTTGAAGTTGATTGAAAGTGATATTAATAATGCAGTTTTATAATAATAATAATAATAATTATTATTATTATTATTATTATTAGTGGTACTGAGGATTGAACACAAGAGCATTCTACCTCTGAACTACAACCCCTCCCCAGCCCTCTTTTATTTTGAAACAGTCTCACTAGGTTGATGAGTCTCGCTATTTGCTGAGGCTGTCCTGGAACCTATGATCTTCTTGTCTCGGCCTCCCAAGTACTGGGATTACAGGCAGGTACCACCACGCCCAGCTCACTATTATAATTTCTAGATTATATTTTTTAAAGGGCATTAGGGTAGTTGGAACAGAATGTTAAGTAAAAAATACTATTTTTTAAAATTCCACTTTACATGTGGTCGCAGAAGAGTCAAATTCATAGTGATGGGAGGCAAATCGGTACTCACCAGGGGCCGCGGAGAGGGCATGAGGGCATTTATTGTTTAATGGGTACAGAAACTTCATTTGGGGAAGATAAGAAAGTTCTCTAGACAAATGGTGGTGGTTGCACAATGGTGTGAACGTATTGAACGCCACTAAACTGTCTAATCAAAACGGTGAAAAAAGGCTAATTTACGTCTGTTTTACCACCATAAAAAAATCTTTCCCCAAAAAAAATTCCTGAAAAAAAAATCATAATCTTTATCATTTGCTCAAACTTTAAAAGCCTGTAACTCTTCGTAGCAGTCTGTATATCTGGTCTTTAAAAGCTTTCAAATTAAAACCTTAAAGAACTTGAATAATGCTAAAGGAGGTATCCCTCATACAAGTACTTTGAAGAACCCAGCGCAGAAGAGACAAGTTAAATAGGGCCCAAGGTCACGTCAAGCAAGTGACACAAACCTGGCTCAGGCTGTGACCTTTCCCCCCGACAAGAACCCCCAAAGGGTTAAAAAAAAAAAAAGAAGGAAATCAATGCTCCCTAGTGTTTCGAGTCCCAAGCCAAAGAAATGCTTATTTCCAAAGGATTGTTAAAAAAAAAAAAAGTCAAGGAGAAAATTTACGAGGGTGCAGGCTGTAAGAATAATAGAGGGCCCTTGGCATCCTGGAGTCCTACCAGCCTAGTTTACAGATGAGGGCACCGGTAGAGAAAGAGAGAACGCGAGACAGAGAGACAGAGGGAGAGAGAACACAACCCTATTCAAGTACCTGACAGCTTCATGAGAAAATCAGACGCCATCTTAACAGAGATGTCCTGGCTGAACAAAACAGCCGCACTGGTGGCCACAAACTCGGAGGGGTCTTTCAGCTTTGAGTGGTTGGCCGGCCTGTCGGCAGCGCTCAGGGTAAAGGAGGCGGGCAGGCCGTTATCTTCCTTGGGTTCCTCCTTCACCAGCAAAGGTGAGACGCCAGCCCCACCCTGGCTAGTCCTCTCTGGAGTGTTAGACGTCATCACGGCCCCCACTAGCTCTGCCCCTCCTCCTTCCCTCGGCTGCCCCGGGCAGCCACTGTCACTGAGGTGGGGAGAGCCCTTGACATCTGGGTCTGAGGCCTCCTCCTTCACCTTGGCTTCTGTCCTCAGGAAGTGCTGATGGCATCGCATGTGGAGTTTCAGGCTGAAGTGGCGGGAGGAGGTAAAAGGGCATAGCTGGCACTGAAAGGTCTCTCCCCGGTCCTGATGCTGATGAACCTGGCAGAGAGGAAGAAGAATGAGCCATCCGTGGGCACTGTCACACAGCCGACCTACTCATCAATCACCTCCCCGCTCTACAAAGGGACAGTCAGAGGAGCACGTGCAGAGCTGGCCCCTTAACATCAAGCGGGCCCGCGCAGGTTAAGAGTCCTTTGTCGCTGTACTTGTGAGGCCAGGGTGGGAGGATTGCAGGTTCGAGGCCAGCCTCGGCAACTGACTGAGACCCTGCCTCAGAAATATCAAATAAGCTGGGCGTGGTGGCGGGCGCACACCTGTAATCCCAGGAGTTGGGAGGCCAAAGCACAGGAGGATCACAGGTTTAAGGCCAGCCTCAGCAACTTGGTGAGGTCCTCAGCAATGTAGGGAGACTCTTGGGTCAAAACAAAAGATAAAATAGGTATGGGGGTGTAGCTCAGAGGTAGAATGGCCCTGGGTTCAATCCCCTGTGTCACGACAAACAAACAAATAAATAAATAACAAGTAAACAAATGGCTGGGGCACCCACACCCACACACACACACACACACACACAGTCCCTATCTGGAGCCAAGCTGGTAACCAAGCATCCTATCTGTCAGTGAGTACTGATTTAGGGAGACTTCATATTCTAGTCATGACTGAAGTTGACATCTTCAGAGAAACAAATTATAAACCTGGTACAGATAATCTTTTTGCAATACTGGGGATGGAACCCAGGGGCATTCGACCTCTTTGCTACACCCCAACTCTATTTTTTTATTCTTTATTTTGAAACAAGGTCTCACTGAGTTGCGAAGGGCCTCACTAAGTAGCTGAGGCTGTCCTCGAACCGCGATCCTCCTGTCTCAGCCTCCTGAATGCTGGGATTACAAGCGTGCGCCATCACGCCTGGCTTGGTATAGGTGTTCTTACACAATTATTAGTTAAGGTGACCTGGTGACGAGTCAAGTAATTCTCCTTAACGCTATGCTTTTGTATGTACCAATTATGCATGTACCAACCCAGAAAGCTGGTTATATTCTGCACACATAATTTCAGTTTTCCAAATGTCGCTTGGAGGTAACCAGGCATGTAAAAACTAATTTCTCCAGGGTCTTCCCAGTTCATAGACAGGGAAACCAAGACCACCCACCAAAAAAAGTGGCTTAAGCCAAATGACACTCGGAAAAGCAAGGCAGAAGGAAACCACAGTCTGACCGTCACTGCATTCTGCACACGGGGAAGCCCGTTTTCTCAATCGCGCTATAATACGGCTCTCCAGACTTTGGTGTCGGCAGAATGCAGACTCTGGTTCTGCGCGCACACCATACCTGTTAAAAACTGTGCGAAACGCTTTTCTTCCTTAGTGCTTGAAAAAGTGAGGAAACCGTTGCGCTGGCCAGAGCCCGGCTTCGAGCTGGCAGGTGCTGCCAGCTCCTAACTCCTCCATTCATCTCTGCCAGTGGATGTAAGGGCTGACCTCCTCTACCCTGGCATTTCAGGACTGGCCCTCCCTGGAGTGGAAACTGCCAATTGTGGAGATTTGGGCCAAATGAGTGGAGGGTGGGGGGAAGAGTTGTGTGATCTGGACAAACACGAATTTAAGTGGCTGGAATTCCAAACCAAAACAAAACTGACTCTTCCGTCACTCAGGGGTGAGCCGAGCAGGACGTGAACCCAGGTCTCAGAGAGGTTAAAGGCTCATCCGTTAACCCCCAGCCCCACCTGGGCCCTCTGCGTGGGTCTTCTATCCGAGAGAGCAAGTTTTACTACAGCTGTTTATGCCTTCTGAATGCAATCCAAAAACATTCTCGGCGGGCCAAAACATACTTTTAAATAATGTTAAGTGACCAACAAAAGCAAAGAAATTAAAAGTTAATGGTGAGATCCTTTTGCTACAGCACCCCACTGTGGCTTTCTGAAAAAAACAACCGAAGAGATTCTAGGTCCCCCAGAGCCTGTGTTTATCAACAGAGACAACCATAAAAACTTCCAAGCAGCTGAGGTAAAAGGGCTTCCCCTCTACCTGAGGAAGGGGATGGAGCAGGGAAACATAGGGACTGTCCCCAGACAAAGGGCTTTCCTCTGAGCTGAACCTTTCGATTACTTTCTCACAGAATCCAGAAGATCCCCCACCAGCTTCTCCTCCCAATATACACAGGAGCAGAAACCTCCTTGGGAACCTCAGGTTATAACCCCCGAGGCCCCTGACAGATCACTGAGCAAAGAACATGCCCGTCCCTGAGCACAGCGCGGTGGGGCGGATTTCGTGTCAGAAGCATCCTCGCCGCTACTGACCCTTCTGGAAGAAGGAACGGACGGAGCGCCGGCCCAGGTCCCAAGCCCTGCGTCCCAAGGAGCCAGCGTGCAAGGACTTCGTGGGGCTTCTGGCCTTGTTATATTTAGTTACGGAGAAAACAAGTGCAACTTGGAAGGAAAAACATTGTTGGGTTGACTTTTGCACTTATAATTTTATTTGAGCCACACACCTTCCCAAAGGGACCAGAGATCACACGTGGCCTTTGGGAGAAGGATTGGCTCTGTCCTCCGGTGGCATTTTCTCCCCTTCTCTCCTGACACTGGAGCACTTTTCTGTTCTGTGTCTTATTCTCGTTAGCCTAACACTGGCTTTAAAGTCTTTCTTGATCTGCTAATGAGTCGCTCTTTGTCTAATGCATGCTATTCTCCCCAGACTCACTTAACCCCTGGTCTTTTACCCCCAAGGGCTCCTTCAGGCACTGTGACATCATCAAGACCATCTCCAGGTAGCAGTCGGATGCTTGGGTGGTGGTATTTCAGAGCTCAGAGAAACCCTAAGCAACATCAAGTCCACCGCCGTAGTGGGACGAGCCAGGGAGGTGAGGGGCTCGCCGGGGACCCCGGCTTTAGAGGGGGCTGTGCCTTCCTCTTCCCCGGTTTCTCCTCGGTGTCCTTTATCCTCACCATTTCTGTTCAATTTTAACTTATGAATTTCACATCTCATTCCTGCATGCTCGCTCATCCAGGAAAGTTGTAAAAGACTTAATGGAAATCTAAGATAACCCCGAGGAAGCTGGAGGCATTTATGAGCTCCTTTCCCAGCGGGTCATAAAAACATTTGCTCGATCTGGAGGCAAGAAAGGTAGGCTTACCAAAAAGAGAGAAGTGTGCAGTACCTAGCACCGAGTAGGAGCACAGTCAGTACTGCACATGGTCAATGAATAAAGTGAGATCCCATTTTTCTTAAATAAATCTATATAATCAATATAGAAAATTGTGCACCAGAAGGATAACGGTTCATTTCTGGGATAGCATAGGATGAACAGTCCACTTTATACATTTTATCAGTTTTTCTAAATTCTCAGCGCTGAAGATATATCACAAAGAGAGAAAAGCAATAAAATTGATTTTAGAGTAATTTCTTATGCTATTTTATTCATTATTTTTTAATGTAAATGTTAATGTATAGTCAGATGGCTTTTGGATAATGATTACAACTATATATTAGCTACATTTACTAACGGGTGTTTCTTCATACTGGGCACTATATTAAGTGCCCTGTGCACATTATCTAATTCAACTTATTACAACCCCATGAGATAGACCATGGGATTGCCATCTCCATTTGTGGAAACAGAGGTTTAGAGAGGTTAAATGGTCTCTTCCAAATTCTCAAAGCTTGTAAGTCATGAAACTGAGATTCTCACCAAAGTTTCTCTGACCACACTGAGTGAGATCTTAATCTTTGGCTAGTTTTTAGGCAAAACTCATTTTAGAAAACCTATCCAGGCTGGCCACATTGGCACATGCCTGTAATACTAGTCCTTGGGAGGCTGACAGGAGGATCAGAGGTTCAAGGCCAGCCTCAGCATCCATCTTAGCAAGACCTTGTGTAAAAGTAAAAAATAGCCAGGCATGGTGGCCCACACTTGTAATCCCAGTACCTGAGAGGCTGCAGCCTCGATGAGTACTGAGACTCTCTTCAACCGAGAGAGACCCTGTTTCAAAATAAGAATAAAATGGGGCTGGGGGTATAGCTCAGAGGTAGAATGTTCCTGAGTTCAATACCTAGTATCACACATACACAAAACAGGCTGGGGGTATAGTTCAAAGGTAGAATGCTCCTGGGTTCAATCCCCAATACCACCAAAAAAAAAAAAAAAAAAAAAAAAAAAAAAAAAAAGGAAGGAAGGAAGGAAGGAAAGAGGGAGGGAAACCCCATTCATATTTCTAGTCTCTGATGAAAATAGCTGAGAATATCTAAGCAGAAGACCACAGCCATCACATTTCTGCATAGATCATATTTGCAAAATATGTTAAAGTATGTCTAATCAAAATAAAATCACGATTTTCTTGATTAAAAAAAAAAGTCAACATGAGGGGTGGCAAACAGGGAGAAGGAAAAAAATACTCCTTTGATAAAATTAAACTTGCACGAGCTCTTCTCGCTCTTCACGTATCAAAAGCCCGAGTCATAGCTCAACAGGTTAGGACACCAGGAGTTTGAATAAAGTAGTCATTTCACACAACTGCTTTATTGTACCGGTTATTGATTTGTTCTGAGAGCACTCGCAGCCCCCACGACCCGCGGCCCTCCCGGCTCTCATCTGTAGCACTGTCACGGCCAAATGTCTGTGTCATCAAGGCACCAACTCATCTCCCTGTAGTTTCAGGGTCAGTAGTTCCTGCTATTGAAAACCAGCTTTTTTTTTTTTTCCATGGGTTTATAAATAGGTTGTTTTAAGTGACCCTGAGCTGAAACCAAGCTTACAAGGTGTGTCAGGCTAGATGCAAGTTTTCTGCTCACTGAAGCTTTAAATTCGCCAGGCCCGTTTTCTAAACACAGCGAAGGATGCAGTCACTAACTCGAGTGCTCGTTTTAAAACCATTTCTTTTGAAGTCTCAGCCTGCTAATGAAATACAACTTCGCAGGTTTAGAATGTGTGCCTTTGCTTTGCGGGGAAGTGGCAGAGGATGAGGACGGTTAAAGCAGTAACCAGGTAAGTGCAGTAAAATTCAACCAACCAGAACTCCCGGTTAAATGAATCCTGAAGATAAAGTGCTTGCTACTCCCGGGAGAAAAACGCAAATGATAAAAAGCAAATTACATCATGGATTTGATTAAAAAAAAAATCTTCTAAGCTATTTCCAAAAGTCAAGAAAGGTTCTGTCTGCTCATACTCTTTTAATGGCTACAGTTTTGAACAGTAATTACTGACCTATTCAGAAAGAATACAGTGTAAGATTTTAAAATAAGCAAATATCTTTTTTTTTTTTTTTTGCGGTACTGGAGATGAAACCCAGGGACATTCTACCTGCGAGTGACACCCTTAGCCGTGTTTTTATTCTTTATTTGGAAAAACAGGGTCTCACTGCATTGCAAAGGCCTAAGTAACTGAGGTTGGCCGCGAATCTGTGATCCTCTGTCTCAGTCTCCAAAATACTGGGATTACAAGTGTGCGCCAGCACACCCGGCTTTGAAATAAGCAAATATCTTGATTATTAATATACACTATACATATATCAAGAAAGGAGACCAGTACTTGGGCGTCTGAAACAGGAGGATCACAGGTTCCTGGACAGCCTCAGCTACTTAGCAAGGCCCTCTGTAACTTAGTGACACCGTGTTTCAAAATAAAGAATAAAAAAATATAGGGCTGGGTGTGTAGCTCGGAGATAGAATGCCCCAGGTTCTGTCCCCTGTACCACACACACACACACACACACACACACACACACACACACAGACACACACACACACACAAAGAGAGACTTTATAAATAGCATCAACAGTCAGACCATGTTGAAAATACCAGTAAAATATCACTGCCATTATTAAAATGTTCAACTGCACTTATTAAAATTAAATAACTACCACTGAACATTCCTGGGTCAGATATTTTGCTGCTATTATCTCCTTTAATACTAATGAGAAGCTCTTTCAGAAGAACTCTATTATTCCCAATCAACAGATGAGAAAACCAAGCCTCAAGGCTAACTTGCTCAAGGCCCCTTGACTAGCCAGTTGCACAGTTATGATTTAAATTCAGGCCCATCACATTCAAAAGCTCAGACTCTTTTGATCTCAACTTTTAACTTTCCTCCTTAAAGTTAAGATAAAACCCTTAGCGTTAATGAAGTCTGCTAAAAAGATTTCTGTGTTACTAAGTTTTCCCCGACCTGTGTGAGAGAAATAGATTTAGTCAATTTTCTACATGCAAACTGCAGGCTCCAGTTCCCCAACAGGTTTTCTGTTTGTTTTGTTTTATTTTGTTTTGTTGCACTACTACGGTAGGAATTGAATCTAGGGGTGCTCTACCACTGGGCTATACCCGCAGCCCTTTTTATCTTTTGGTTTGCGACAGGGTCTTACTAATTGCTTAGGCTGACCTTGAACTTGGGATCATCCTGCCTCAGCCTCATGAATACTGTGCTTACAGGTGTTCACCAACTGTTGGTTGGTTGGTGCTGGGGAGTGAACACAAGAGTGCATTGCCACTGAGCTACACTCCTAACCCTTTTCAATTTTTTGAGACAGAGTCTCCCTAACTTTCCCAGGCTAGCTTTGAACCAGTGATCCTCCTGCCTCAGCCTCCTAGTCCTGGGATTACAGGCATCTACCACCGTGCCCGGCTTACCACTTGTTTTTAATAGGACAATGGAAATGATGGCCTTGAATGTTTAGTAAAGGTAATTCTGGGTAATACAGTAGCTCAAACACTGATGGCCCCAAGAGGGCCCCTCAGTCTTCTCTGGATTGGCCCCCCAGCCTCCCATGTGGTAAATAAGGTAATATCCTGGCTGCCTTTCGGTGTCCTCACTCCCCCTACAAGGTGTCTAGGACGCTCCTCTGGGTTGACAAGCCGAAGTAAAGCACTAGAACTAGGACAGTTTGGGGAAGGCCCGGGCCCAGGAGCTCTTCCTGGACTTGGCTTCTCTACTTCTTGGTCTTCTCTAGCTCTTCCTCCCAGTACCACCCAGGGCCGGTGAGGACAATGCTCCTCCCTAAGAAAAGATGGCCCGCACCCGTAATCCCAGCCCTTGGGAAGCAGACAGGAGAATTGATTGCAGGTTCAAGGCCAGCCTCGGCAACATAGTGAGCCTCTCAGCAACCTAATGAGACCCTGTTTCCAAACAAACAAAAGAAATGGGGTGTAGCTCAGAGGTAGGATGCCCCTGGGTTCAATCCCCATTACCACGTACACACTCAAGACACAAAAATGGTTCCTCACTACATTTGTTATCTGGATATGGAAGATGCTCTCTGCCTTCGTGATCTTGGTTGTAATCTGGACACCAATACTTTTAAAACTGATGCTGACTGACATCCTTCTTTTTTTATTTTTATTTTTTTTTTGGGGGGTGGTGCTGGGGTTCCTGGAAGCCCTTCTACCTCCGGGCTACACTCCCAGACCTATTTTTTACATTTTTATTTGGAAACAGGGTCTCCTAAGCCAGCGCGTGCGGCTGGCTTCGAACCTGCGCGATCCTCCTGTCTCTGCCTCCCAAGCGCGGGGATTACAAGTGTGCACCACCACGCCCAGCCTGACATCCTTCTTTTGGGCCACATCCCACCTGCTACACTGAGCCCTGCCACTGCGCCCTCCACAACAGTGGCCCCTCTAGGCGAGAGGCCCCTCCCCGAGGTCCCTCTCGAGCCGCTTACCTTCATGTGGGATTTCAGATTGTCCTTGCGAGCACACCGGAAGGGACAGAGAGGACACTGATGACTTTTCAAACCTGTGTGAATCACCATGTGCCGCTTCCAATAACTCTTCCGTTTTATAACCAAACCACATATCGGACACTGGAAAGGCTTTCCACTCTCCTCTTCTGAGGCTTGGAAGAAGGAGAATGATAGAAAAAAAAAGGATTATTAAGGGAAACGAAAAGGCTCGCAGCATCTGGCGCTCATGCGCACGCACTGCTATGTAAAAAGCACGAAAACTGATCTCAAGATTCTATCTGTGGGAAAGTCTCAAAACTGTTTTCGCAGGTAGAAACCCATATCATCTGGTCGCTTCCAAACGGGTTCCCTTTGCCCAATTCTTTTTTTTTTTTTTTTTTTTTTTTTTTTTGGTGCGGTACTGGGGCTGGAACCCAGGGCCATTCTACCCCCGAGCGACACCCCCAGCCCTATTTTTTATTCTTTATTTTGAAACAGGGTCTCACTGAGTTGCAAAGGGCCTCACTAAGTAGCTGAGGCTGTCCTGGAACCGTGATCCTCCTTCCTCAGCCTCCCAGATGCTGGGATTACAAGCGTGCGCCACCACGCCCGGCTCCCCTTTGCCTAATTCTGATCATCCGGCCTTGGGAGAGCTTAACTTCCGAAAGCCATCCGTTACTGAGTAGGGCAGCCACCGAGGGCCAACAGGTGGCCTGGCCTGGCTCAGGGCCCCAAAGACACCTATGTAGTCATAGATGCCTGACTCTGGGGGCCTCTTCCTAAAGGAAACCCACGGACCTAAGTCTCTTTCTGAATTCCTGGACTTGGAAGAGGGTGGGAATTAAAAGCTGTCAAGTGGGGCAGAGAATAGCACACGGCTCTCCTCTGGAAACCAGACGTTAGCATGAGCCTCCCACGCTGGACTTTGCAGAGGCAAATTTGAGGATCCCCACTGCTGGGTTGTTGAGCTGGAGCTTGTGCAGAGAGATGCTGCTGCCAAGTTAGCCGCCAGGGGCTCTGAAGGTCAGGGCTTCTCGTCCCTCTGGTTGTCACTAACAATACACGTTGCCTTTTCTCTGGGCCTCGCTGCCTATTCTGGGAGGAGCTGCTCCAGGTCATCACAAAAGCTTCCATTTTTCAGGAAAGCAAACAAGCCAACTCCCTCTTCCAAGTAAAACTAAGATCTTTCTCCTGCATCAGCCCGGAGGGGAAGCATCTCTGTTGTGACATTGCATTGCTAAACTTCTGGTCTATCAACCTCTATTACTGAGTGCCAATGCTAACCTCTGTGATCTGGGGATACAGGTATCAAATCAAATGGAGTAGAAGGCTCAGACATTCCTTTCTGAATTATGAGGAATTCAAAATATTTCCAAACTGGTTGAACATATGGTTAAATTTACTAAATATTTTAAACATACTTTAAAAAATAAAATATATGAAGCTATTTTAAATGAACTAGAGCAGCCAGGCATGGTGGCTCACACTTGTAATCTCAGTACTGGGGAGGCTGAGACAGGAAGATCACAGGTTCAAAGCCAGCCTCAGAAACACAGGCTGTCAGCAATTTAGCGAGACCCTGTTTGCAAATATAATATTAAAAAATGAATCTAGGGGTATAGCCTGGAAGTAGAAGGTCCCTGGGTTCCATTCTCAGTACTACAAAAAAAGAAAGAAAGAAAGAAAGAAAGAAAGAAAGAAAGAAAGAAAGAAAGAAAGGAAAAAGAAAGAAAAAAAGGTAGATCTATAGAGTTTGAAGATAAAGCAAGATACAAAATTACATTTCAGGTAATTCTGTATTTGTTTTCTTAAAAAGGGGGGAAATGAATTGCTGCTAAAACCATTAGGTGAAAGATTGACAGGGATCTTTATGAAGGATGGATTAAATTGACAATACTTAAACCATCAATAAATCTTAGTGTTACTAAAAAAGGTGCAGACGTTGTATGTCATCTAATACACCGTCCACAAAATATTCTTACAAAAAATTGAACTTAAGCCAGGCACATGGTGGCGCACACCTGTAATCCCAATACTTGGGAGGTTGAGACAGGAGGATCACAGGTTGAAGGCCAGCCTTAGTGAGGCCCTCAGGAACTTAGTTACATTCTGTTCAAAATAAAAAACGAAATAGGGCTGGGGATGTAGCTCAGAGGTAGAATGCCCCTGGGTTCACTCTCCGGCAACACACACCAAGAATGAAGAAAAAAAAAACAACAGTAATAACTGAATTGAAACTGGTAGAAAAATGGCATCTTAGAAAGGGGAAGGAGTATGACTTTTAAAAAGACTTCAGAGATATATGAAACAAAATGAAATGCGTGAAATTTATTTGGCTCCTGTTTCAACAAAACAATGGTCAATGACATTTTTGCAATCACTGAAGAAATCCTGGTTGCAGCCCGAGTGATTCCACACTACATGTGATAGTGAAACTGGTTGTTTTTTCAAAGTCCTTATCTGTTGGAGATACACAAATATAGAGGCATTTACAAACAGGTGGATATGACCTCGGGGGTTTGCTCTGAAATACTTGGGCGACAGCAACAACAGTAACAGAAGTGAGAAAGGAAAAAGGATGGCATGAATAGAAGAAACCAAATAAATGATATCCTTTTATTTGCATGAAAAATTTCTGGAAACATACCCAAGAAACCGCTAAGCAGTTATCACTGAAGGATTGTGGATTGAAAGGACGGACTTTGGAGAAAAACCTGTGTTTCCATTTTCTAGCCTTTGGTGGTACTGGGGTTCCTGGAAGCCTTTCTACCTCCGGGCTACACTCCCAGACCTATTTTATATTTTTATTTGGAAACAGGGTGTCTTAAGACAGCGAGGCTGGATTCGAACCTGCGCGATTCTCCTGTCTCCGCCTCCCAAGTGCGGGGATCACAAGCGTGCGCCACCACGCCTGGCTACTATTTGAATTTTTAAATCCATACATCACTCTGGTAATTTTTTTTTAACCCAGGGTCATTTTTCTACCTACAAACTACACCCTCAGCCCCGTGTGTGTGTGTGTGTGTGTGTGTGTGTGTGTGTGTGTGTGTGTGTGTGTGTGTTGTGGTGCTGAGGGTTGAACCCAGGAGCATTCTACCTCCGAGATATACTCTCAGTAGGATTTTTTTTTTATTCTTTATTTTGAAACAGAGTCTTACTAAGTTGCGGAGGGCCTCGCTAAATAGTGGAGGCTGGCCGCAAACCCTGATCTTCCTGCCTCAGCCTCCCAAGTACTGAGATTACAAGTGTGCACCACCATGCCAGGCCTTACCCTCAGTGCTCTTAAATTTTGTTTTTTGAAGCAAGGTCTTGGTAGGTTGCTAAGTCTCACTAAGTCGCTGAGGCTGGCTTTGAATCTGTGATTTCCTTGTCTCAGCCTCACAAGTACTGGGTCAACAGGCATGTGCCACAGTACCCAGCTCACTCTGGTAATTTTAAGAAGAAATATTCCTGAGTATATACTTTAAGATAGTTATTGAGTCAACCCAAATGCAAAGGGCCACATAAAATAGATGGAACCTAAAAGGTTCTGGAATAAAGTTAAGGAATTTTTAAAAATGCAGCTTTACTAAAACAGGTATAAGTGACATTGGTTAGCCTCACTATGCAATTTGGAAAAGAATCCTCTAACTGCCAGGTGTGGTGGTGCACACCTGTAATCCTAGTACTTGGGAGGCTGACACAGAAGGATGGCAGGTTTGAGGACAGCCTCAGCAATCTAGAGAGAACCTTTTCTTAAATTTTTTTAAATTTTCTTTTTGGTGGTGCTTGGAATTAAACCGAGGGGCATTATGCCTCTGAGCTACACCACTAGCCCAATTTTTCATATTTTATTTTGAAACAGGGTCTCACTAAGTTGTGGAGGACCTCACTAAGCAGCTGCAGCTGGTCACGAACCCGAATCCTCCTGTTTCAGCCTCCCAAGTACTGAGATTACAAGTGTGCACTACCACGCCCGGCTTGAGAGACCCTGTTTTGAAATTAAAAAATAAAATGAGCTGCATGAATAGCTAGGAGGTAGAATGTCCCTGGGTTCAATTCCCAGTGCCAGAAAGAGAAGAAAGAAAGAAGAAAGAGGGAGGAAGGAAGGAAGTTGAAAGAAAGAAAAGAAAAAAAGAAGAAAGAGAAAGAAAGAAAGAAAGAAAGAAAGAAAGAAAGAAAGAAAGAAAGAAAGAAAGAAAGAAAGAGAGAGAGAAAGAGTTGCCCTTCAGGCTGAAGAGTCTGTCTCCTGGGCAGGGGCCCCACCAGGACTCTTTCCTCTCTTGACTGCCTGGGTGGGATTGCGGGTTTCCTTTCTCTCTAGGAAAGGCATTCCCAGTAGAGGTGGACACACGTCATTTTGCCCCCGGAGCTGCCCTGCTCTTCCTTGTTGACTGGCGGCCCATCTGTACTCTGTCCCCGGCTTCGCCTCTCACTTTCTGTCCTTCATTCTCTTTCCCTCCACTCTTGATATCTTGGTCACAAAGACTCCATGTTGAACAACGGAGCCGAGAGAAAGGTTGAAGCAGGCCTCTAGGTGGGATTATTGTCATGCGCTACAGCAGGGGAAAATAATAATGATGTCTATTTTGGGTTGTCAGAGCATCAGAGTAATAAGAAAGAGATACACAAACAGGCGGTCACTGATCCCCATCTTCAGGAAGTATTTCCCACTACTGAAATCCGAAACCGCCTAGTTTTACAGAACTGTCTGGGAGGGGAAAGAAAAACTGAGATGTTCTCCTCTGGCCAGGGATTTCATGGCAGACCAGAGGAAAACAAGACGGCGTTCACTGGAAAAGCGAACCTGGCCAGACGGTGGACTCCCCTAGCACCCTGCCTCTCCTAATGGGATCAGTGAGCTTCCTGCTCATTCTGACACCTCCCCAGCCACCAGCCTAATCGCGGATTCAGTATTTCAAGTGTATCACAGAGTATACTATATTATATACTTTCTATTAGGATTCCACATAAATTCATTGCATTTTGGAGCTCTGCTTCCTTAGTTCTAATTATTACCAAAATATACATGAGTCATGTCTAAATTAGGGTGTCTTTGGATTGACTGGGGAAAAATTAGAATACTCACAATAAGAAGAAACTAACTATAAAAAATGCAGTTATTCTATTACTCTGGAATGTTTAGCTGGTCATGGCAGGGAAGGAAGATGACCAGGGTCAATGATAAGTCACTAGAATACAGTAATTGATCTTCGAACTTGGCTAGTAATCTCCCTGGGTATCATTTACATTTTTGTTTACTTAAGAAAGAAATGTCGTCTTTTAGTAGAACATCCTCCATGTGCCCATGATGTTAACTACTTCAGAGGAGGAGGAAGAAGGAGTGCATTCTATTTCATATGCCAAACTATTTTCAGGAAACTGACAGCTGTAAATTTCACTCAAATATAGAACCTCAGGAAACAGGACCATTTCCTCTGAATGAGCCATACATTCCTGGGGCAACAGGATTGAAAGGGTCCTAATTTTACCTAGTTTCCGACTGCCTGATCAACGCCTTCCCCCAAATATATTACTAGCTAGTTAGTATCCCTGCAAACAGAGCTAAATTCTGCCAAATGCTAATCGACCCAGTGGGATAGGGAGCTGCTAATTTGCTCCTTCGGAGAAAACACGTTCTCTTTATGGGCAATAATATTATTGGAATAAAAGAGATAATGAATGTATGTGAAACGCCTGTCACGCAGTAAATAGCTCTTGGTAGCAGTGGCTGCTGTGGTATTAGTGGTGATATTAACTGAGACCTACTCTCCAGAGCAGAAAAAGCACCGTCAGAGCAGTCCCAGATCAACCTGCTGACTTCACGTCACGGACGCGAGCTCAGGGAGTCGGCCCAATGTGGAAGTTTGTCACCGGAACTGTGGGGAATAGAGGAGCCCTCCCAGCTGCTCAAGGAGGGTCCCGCTGGGCCGAGGCACACTCCTGATGGCCAAATTCAGCTTAGCAGAGATAAAAGAGAGATGGGAAAGACGGAGGGGGACAAGAAGAGGACAGAGAGAGGAAGTGGCTGGGGCAGGAACTAGAGAACCACCTCTGCATCTCCAGCACCCAGCCAGGTTCAACGCACGATTCAGTAAGTGTGTGTGAGAGAGTGAGGGATAAGGCGGCACGCTAATACGTGTCCTGAGTGAACGGATGGGTAAGCGGGTAGATGATGGTGAGCTTCTACCCCAGCGACTTCCAAAACGGAACTCGGAGCTGCTCCTATTAAAAATGCATGCAAGCCGGGCATGGTGGCGCACACTTGTAACCCCAGCATTTGGGAGGCTGTGAAAGGAGGATCACAGTTCGTGGACATGGTCAGCTACTACTTAGTGGGGCCCTTTGCAACTCAGTGAGACCCTGTTTCAAAATAAAGAATATAAAAATAGGGCTGGCGGTGTCGCTCAGAGGTAGAATGCCCTGGGTTCCATCTCCAGTACTGAAAAATAAAAAAGCCTGCAGCCTGACTACATCATTACTAAGGTTCCACGATACTTGTTGGACTGTTTAGAAAGGAAAAGTTCTGCCCAAAGCAGAGGCCAGCTTGTAGGAGGTTTGACATATATAATTCAAAAATAGGAGGGAAAGAAAAAAGCTTGTTTTGAGTTAATAGACATAGCTGGGATACCAGCAGTAAGTAAATGCAAGGAAAGTCAAACCAGGAAGGAATCTTAGAGGTAGTTCGGAATCAGCCCGGCCTACAGATGAGGAAAACAAGCCGTGGCGGTGCCTGAGCCTCCCTCCTGCTAGCTCGTTAGCCAAAGGCTGGGATTGGAGCCAATCTCTGCATTCCCAGGGTGGTGCTCTACCCTGTTGCCTACACCAAAGTCCACAAAGCAACAGAAAGAAAATTTTATCGGGCTAAAATATTTTCATATCGTGAGAGGTTTTCATAGCCTGGATATTTTTAAAATAAATGCCATTGTTTTCTGAACTTCGAAATCCAACTTTCTTTTGTTAGATCTCATGTGACAATCTGCAGAAAGCCGAGATCGTTGGCAAGTGGGTAAATGTGCACGCAGACCTTACCATCTTGACCTCAGAAGTGCCTGGTCCATGAATCATTACCATCTCTACTTTAGACCTTTCAGTACCACTGGCGTGCACCTCTGTAGGATAACTCATCTTCCTTTCTGGTATTATACATGGAGTTAAAAATCTTCTAAGGGAATTTCTTGGGCATGTATCTCAAGTGCCACTTTAGGGCAGCAACAGCAATCACAAAAATTGTAAGCAATGGTTGTCAATGGGCTTACCTGTTGCTACTAATGCTGACGTCATCATTCATATTTTAGCAAGTATCGAACAAAACTAAGAAAGTCTGATATCAAAAGCCAATCTAAGTCATTAGGGAAATATAACCGACCAGCGACAGAGAGCTCTGAATCTTGGCTAACAAGTGAATTTGCTAATAACCAAGTTCACGTGTACAATCATCTCCAATTAAAGTTATGCTGACCGAGGACCTAATGGAAGTATCAGGAGAGGTCTCTCCCTTCTCTGGACTTTCTACGCTTTTGCAATCATTTTAACAGCACCCCATAAACATGAAAGGAAACAGCAGCCTGACACCCTTATGCACTGATCCAGCAAAACAGTCTCAGCTCTCAGCTGTGTGTTGCTTCTAAGTATACTGAAATTTCATTCAGTACAATAAGATGTTTCGAAGGTAGAGACAGCCCTCTCTGAAATGCTCCCTCTTATTTATTTTACCTAGGAGCCTGGCATCTTGGGATGCTTGTTGGCCTTCTACAAGAAACTTTGTCTGGAAAATAAAAACCATTTATTTTCTTCTTAGCTGCAAGAGAACAGTAGCTTCAAAGAGAATGGAGTCAATGTGTGACATTTATCTTTATAGCAAATGGACATCATCCTCCCTCTGTCGTGTCCCCTTTCAGAGGAGCAGTGTAGCATGTGCCGGGGGTGCAGGGTCACATGAAAGAAACCTTCTCCTCAAGGGTCACGACTCTCTCGCGGGGTGGAAAGGCTATCAAGTGGGGGACTCCTAAGGAATTAAATACGCCATGACTTGGCAACAGAAGACTCCTGTTCAAAAAAGAAGAATAAGGCCAGACCTAAAAGACAATCTTTTTTCAATGGTTTGGACTTCCCGTGACCTAAAGAAGGTCAGAGCAATGCTGGTGTCTAAAGTACTCAGGGCGGATCAGCTTCCCCGGCACACGGCTCTTTGGAACTCCAGAATCTACTTGATGTGCCCTTTTGGCAGCATTTTGAGAAATGCCTTTTTAAAAATTAAAAGTTGAAACCAGGATGATGCCTAGTTTATATTTGTGGCTGAGGATGGGGAGGGGGCATTTTTTTATTTAAATCTTTGGGTGAGAGAAACTCTTTCCCTGCTGTGAAAAGCCAGTTCACCCATTTGGAATTAAATTAAGATTTCTTCCTGAGATAAAGGAAACAAATAATGATGAGAGATGGTCTAGAAACATGGGTACCGGCTCTCACTACATCCCCCCAAGTGGTTTTTAGGCTAAGGCAAGTCACACTTGAGCCCAATCCCCACGCTGCCTAAAACCAACAGTGTTGTAGTCTGTGGATAGAGAAAAAGGGAAGGGAAAGGGAAGGTGGAGAAGACCCACTTTGCTGTCCACTCCCCCGACTGCGAAATCAGTGATCAGACGCAACACCAAATAGTCTCTCGTGTTAGAAAGATAAACAAAATTAGGTATTGTATGGATTCCTTCTTAACTCAGAAAACAGCTAGGCTGCTGGAAAATGATATTCATTTTAAATGAAGAGTGTGGCGGGCATGGTGGCGCACGCTTGTAATCCCAGCACTTGGGAGGCTGAGCCTGGAGGATCACAGTTCTCGGGCAGCCTCAGCTACTTAGTGAGGCCCTCCGCAACTTAGTGAGACCCTGTCTCAAAATAAAGAATACAAAAATAGGGCAGGAGGTGTAGTTCAGAGGTTGAATGCCCCTGGGTTCCATCCCCAGACCCGAAAAATAAAAATAAAAATAAAATAAAATAAATGAAAAGTGTGGGCATCCCTCCTTTACTGCCAATCCAGTTCAAGAATCAGAACTTGAATTTGGGATGCATCTACACAGAAATGAAAAAAACTTTTTTTTTTTTGAGCAACCATTTCAACTCGTGTCTATGGATCCTTCCTCTTGCACAAGTATTTATTTTTATTTTTATTTATCTAATTTTTTGTGGTATTAGGGATGGAACCCAGGAGCTTTCTACCTCTGAGCTACACTTCTAGACTTATTTTATATTATATTATATTTTATATTTGGAAACAGGGTCTTGCTAAGTTGCGGAGAGCCTCACTAAGTAGCTGAAGCTGGCTTGGAACCTGCGCGATCCTCCTGTCTCAGCCTCCCAAGTACTGGGATTACAAGCGTGCGCCACCACGCCCGGCTCAAGTATTTTTTTTTTTTAAATAAAAGATTCTTTTAATACACTTACTCCTCCACCAGTGAAGTTGTTTCAGCAAGTCTCGGAGGGTGGACAAAATCATGTGAAAAACAGGAGAAGAGGTGGGGGTGGCTGGGTGTAAGTCAATTACAAGGGCTATATAGCCCAAATCTAAGACGTTCCTTTCTCTCTTCCTTTGATTGGAACATTTGGAACATTCATTGATTAAAATATTAAGTGCTTCAGCAAAAGAATGAATTCAGTAAGAAGAGAAGAAAAAACAACTTCTTATAGATCTCCCGTATTAAATTCTGCTGAGATGCCCGTGGAGATGCTGGCATGGATAGATTAAATGCATTTCAACCCCAAAGGGAACATTTGTTTTCCCTCGGGAAAATAAAACAAAAAGCCAACCCTTCACTGGAAGCTCATGACCTCTTTCTCATCTTTACATGCATCTCATCATTTGGGTGAAAAAAAAATTATATTTCACAACGATTGCCAGTCATAGAGAGGACTTTAAAATGACTGAGTCACTACAGTTTGCCTTCAGGGCAATCAACCCCGTCTTCAGTCAACTAAGTTTATTATTAAATTTGTATAAGCTTATCCAAGTAACTAATGTTCAGATGAATTTGTACTGTGAATACTATTCATACATTGATTTGATATGTAGAAACAGAGGATATTTATAAACATTACATTTTACATCGTCTTACCTCTCTCTGCTGTTACCCAATAATGGGGTTTCCAGTAGGTTGGGAGTAATTTATCCCATTGAAAAATTACCCAGCTCCCTCTGTTGCTCTTCCTGTTTCTTAATTTCAGCCATTTCCCTCCTTCTCTCACCAGATGGCAGGTGAGAAATTAGTAGAAATGAAACTCAGAATTGATAAACATTTTAGGAATTCATTGACACTTCAGACACTCGGGAACGAATGGTTTGCATCACCATCAGCCAGCAAAGTCCCAAATACCCATTTTCCTAGTTCTATCCCTCTGTTTACACAGCCTTGAAGGAATTAGAAGTATAGCATAAAGCTCATGCAAACATTTAAATGAAAATCTGTCATAAATAGAGCAAACTGCCGGGCATGGTGGCACACGCCTGTCATCCCAGTACTTGGGAGGCTGAGACAAAAGGATCACAGGTTCACAGTCAGCCTCAGCAACTTGGTGAGGCCCTCCACAACTTAGACCTTATTTCAAAAATAAAGAAAAAAAAATAGGGCTGGAGGTATAGTTCGAAGGTAGAATGTCTCTGGGTTCGATCCCCAGTCGTGCAAAATCAATCAATCAATCAATCAATCAATCAATGGAACTGATGCTAGTTGTGATCACTCAGTCAAGTATTTGCCATCCCAGGTCATCTTCACCAAGTAATCCAAAGTCAGCTAGACATGCACAATGGCGGTGTCCATGCCCATGAGGACCCACAGCTAACTTCCTGTTTCATTCCTGCAGGATAGCCTTAAAAGACGTCTGAACCCCTGCACTTCCAACCCCCAGGAACATGTATTCATCATGCACACAATTTTCAAGCAAACCAGTATACAAAAGTTGACGTTTCCATTGTGGGAACTGAAGTTACTAAATCTCTCCCTCAGATGATAAATCATGAATGCCAAGGCTCTCTGTGACAGTGACCTCGCCTTTGGAAAGATGGTCTCCTCTAGAGAAACTCACGATTCAAAATGTCTACATGCATATCCCTTCAGAGTCTGATTGGCTTTGAATAAAATAAGGTATTTGTAAGAAATGGGTTATGTCTGATCATTTTTTTACGAGCTCTTTTATGACCATAAATTCTATAGTAGAAGTACAAGGTTTAAATTACACACACACACACTAATAATAATAATAATGATGATGATGATAATAATAATAATAATAACAAAATGTCAGCATAAAAGTATATCGTGTGATAAATTAGGGCAGAGTGGTTACTGATTACACCAAAGTTCATCTGTAATAGAGGCAGCAGGACTCTCCCCTGTCCACTATTTCAAGAGCAGTAGTTTTCCCTCTGCGTTCAGTGACGCCTTCCTTGCACTTCATGACAAAGATGCTTTGATCTTCCCCCATTAAATATACCTGGTATGGACCTAGCCTGAACTTGGTAAGAAAAAAAAAAATTGTATGAAAGGGAGGGAGTACTATATGTCTCTCAGATTATGCATTACCTTTCAAAAACGGAGCTCTTTGGGAAGTCTTTGTGTAGCCCACACATGAAAGCCGGCTACGCTGCTTACTTAAAGTATTTGATTGTGCTCCTGCTTTCTGAGTCCTGCCTGGGCTCAGATGGGAAACCCAACTGGAAAGAGGACGAATAAGACATGGCAGTTGACAGTCCAACAGGCCTAGCCAGTGATGGGAAGAACAAGATTCCATACCTGCACTGGAGGGTTTGGGGACTCTTCCCTTGGGCACCGGGAGTAACAGTAATTCCAAGGACTGTGGCGGGGGTGGAGGAGGTGGCGGCGGAGGTGGCGGGGTGACTTTTTCTGGCTTCTTCTCGGAAGGCGGTGTCGGTAGAGGGTCCTCAGGCAACAGCGATGACTTCTCAGCCAGGAGGCTGCCGGCCGCCCTCGCGGCGACCTCCTTCAGAAGGGCCGCCGAGGAGGTCATAGAAGCCAGAGAAAGGAAAGAGCTGGCCGGGGGTGGGTGCTCCTGGCCCGGAGTCAAACTCCTCTCGCTGACTTTCTTAGACAAAGCTGCCAAAGTAGAACTGGCAGACTGGGAGCTAAAGGGGGAGGAAAAGGACTCAAATCGCAGGGTCTCCTCCGTCCTGGTGAGAGATTTGTCCTGCAGGACGGCATTGGCCGCAGCCTTCAGTTTGAGGATGGCCGAATCCGGGGACAGGCCACAGGTGGTGGTTGAGTTTGGCAACCACTTACCTTGATTCCATATAAAACGGTTACGTGGAGTGTACTGGTCACTCCGATCCTGCTTCTCGGCCAACTTCCTGGCCAGAACGCTGAGCTGCTGGGCATGGTGGGAGGGCGGGGAAAAGGAGAGGTTCGAGCCAACGTTCACGGGGGACTCCACTCTGCCGTTGGCCGTGGCTGTGGCATCGAGTTTGAGGGAACCGGCCTCCAGCAGCCGCCTCAAGTTGCTGCTCAGGGGCTTACTGGAACCCGGGGGGTCGTCGTCACACAGAGAAGACACTCCAGGGGAAAGATGGTCTTGGCACTGCAGCGGGTCGCGTAGGACCTCACCGTCGAGTGCCACCAGCTCCAGCGTGTGGCTGCTGGGAGTCGCGCTCCCCAGGGAGGTGTCGGGGGAAGTGGACTGCTCCTGGATCCGGTCCTCCAGAGACAGCTTGTAGTTCTCCTGGACTTCCCCATAGGATGCTTCGGATGGCGTCTCCGAAGAGTTGCCATACCAGTGCTCTCCTTCGCTGAGTTCTGCCTCCGCCTCTTCCTGTCTACTAACATCTGGAAGGGAATTAAGAAGATCAGATTTACTTTCAAAGGGAGCAGGAAGTTAGTGCCAAGACATTCAAGTGGAGTCCATGGCATGCTCTCGCTTCCCTTCCACCCAAGAACCCAATGGCAGACAGCAAAAAGCCTGAGTGGACTGTCCACAGAGGAGACCAACCAAGGTATGCATGCCCAGCAGGCTAGAAGCCAACACCCCCAAGCACCGCAGGCCTTCAGCTTCCTGGAGTCATTCAGAAGTTGAGTTGGAGTCGGGCATGGTGGCACACGTTTGTAATCCCAGCATTTGGGAGGCTGAGACAGGAGGATCCAGGTTCGCAGCCAACCTCAGCGACTTAGTGAGGCCCTTTGCAACTCAGTGAGACCTTGTTTCAAAATAAAGAGTAAATAAATAGGGCTGGAGGTGTACCTCGGAGGTAGAATACCCCTGGGTTCCATCCCCAGTACTGCAAAAAATAAATGAAGAAGAAGGAGGAGGAGGAGGAGAAAGGAGGAGGAGGAAGAGGAGGAGGAGGAGGAGGAGGAGGAGGAGGAGGAGGAGGAGAAGAAGAAGAAGAAGAAGAAGAAGAAGAAGAAGAAGAAGAAGAAGAAGAAGAAGAAGAAGAAGAAGAAGAAGTTAAGTTGGAAAGAAGAAAAGAGATAAACAGGATGGGTAAGGAAGAGACTGGAGGGGAACACCGCTCCTTTCAATGAAGAGGGAAAACAGGAGGCTTGCATCCTTGCAAAAACCAGGGCATCAGGATTAGAAGGCATCAGGGACTGTAAGACCCAAGACAGAGGCCAGCCACTTCCTCACTCTAACTCCAGGACCTCAGGGGGCATTTACCTGGTCTGGGGTGTTATTTCCTTCCATGTAAGATGCAATTTTTTTAGAAAAGCTTATCCAAGATGTAAAAAACACCTGCCTATCCCACATCACCAGTTCTTATGAAGCTAACATCCTAACATGTGACATTGTTTTGAAAATGGTCTAGTACCACGGAAAACAGCTTCATGAGCCAACATGATTGGCATAACTAATTTCTTGCCACGACTAAGTTGCCCATGTTATGCCCGCTGCTCATTTGAGAGTCTTACATTTCAATCACCAACGCGTTGCCATGTTCTCCCGGGCAGTGATTAGGAATCTCTTCCTTCACGCCAGTAAGAATCCCTTGAGATACTTTCTGCTCACCAAGCCATCAACAATCCCCGAGCGCCCGCAGCCTGTCACGTGACCCCTGCCCTATGGGGGCACTCGTGAACTCTGCCACTTTTCTGCCTTTGCTCCCGCTGTTCCACCTGGAACATCTTTCCCCAGGAAAGTGGCCTGTCTGAGCCCATGCATCCTTCTACCCCTGGGCTCCAAGCTTTTAACTCACAAATCTCTATTTCAACCACTTACTCATTGGACAAGAGATTATGGAATACTTGCTGCATTTCTGGCTCCCTTCCAGATCGTCTAGACTGTTCTAGATTAAATGGCACTGAACCAAGCAAAGATCCTGACTTCTTGGGGTCTATGTTTCAGTGGCAGAGACATACCTCAAGCAAAATGATAAATCAATGAATCATAAAACAGGCTAGGGGGTGATAGAAGCTATGGGGGAAACACAGAGACGAGGGGACTGGATGCAATAGGGAGAAGGCAAATTTTATTCTGTTTACTTATTTTGTATGTGTGGTACTGGGGATTAAAATCCACGGGCTACGCCCCAAGCCCTTTTATTTATTTATTTATTTATTTATTTTATTTGGTGGTACTGGGGTTCCTGGAAACCCTTCTACCCCCGGGCTACACTCCCAGAACTATTTTATATTTTTATTTGGAAATGGGGTCTCTTAAGCCAGAGAGGCTGGCTTCAAACCTGCTCAATCCTCCTGTCTCCGACTCCCAAGTGCAGGGATTACAAGCGTGCGCCACCACGCCCGGCTTTACTTTTTATTTTGAAACAGGGCCTCACTAAGTTGCAGAAGGCTTCACTAAGTTGCTGTGGCTGCCCTTGAATCTGCATGGCTGGCCTTGAATCTGTGATCCTCCTGCCCCGGCTATATTATTTTTTTATTTTATTTATTTATTTTTTTGTGTGTGGTGCCGGGGATGGAACCCAGAGGCTTTCTACCTTTGGGCTATACTCCCAGACCCATTTTGTATTTTATTTGGAGACAGGGTCTCACTTAAGTTGCTGAGAGCTTCACTAAGAAGCTGAGGCTGGCTTTGAACCTGCACAATCCTCCTGTCTCAGCCTCCCAAGCGCAGGGATTACAAGCGTGTGCCATCACCATGCCCAGTGTACCAGCTATTTTAAATAGTGGTTAGGGTGGAGCTTTACCGGGGTGGTGGCCTTTCAGCAGGGAAAAAATTGAGCAGCTATTCCTGCAAGAGACTGCTGTTCACAGAGGGAGAGTCGCTGTAGAGCCCTAAAGACAGCAAGCAAGCCTGTGTGGACGGAATGGGGGCCTTCAGAGAGGTAACGTGTACGTGTGAGTGTGTGAGTGTGTGTGTGTGTGTGTGTGTGTGTGTGTGTGTGTGTGTGTGTACTTTGCTGGGAAACAGTAGAATACTGCGAACTACTGATGACTATTTTGCCTTTGGCGAAAACTTCGAACCCACGGAAGGTGCCGAGCAAAGGAGCAATCTGATAGGGTGTTGTTTAAGGGTGGTCCCGGCTGATGCATAGGAAATGGCTGCAGGTGCCAGGCTGGAAACACAGAGACCACCTGGTAGCCGAAATCCAGGTGAGATTGGTGGAGCCTCAGGTGCCTGCAGGCGGTGAGAAGTGGCCAGAGTCTACGCATATTTTGAATGCCTGGCTGACATTCTCGTGTTTTGTTTATATTGATTTCATCTCACTTTAAGTTATCTATTACTGGCTTCTTTTCTAAAACGAGGGCTGGGGTTGTGTTTGATTTGCTGCATACCCTACGCTGTGCCAAATGCAATGCCTGATCCCTAGCACGGCACAATGAATGTTTTAGGATTGGGCCGAATTTCTCACGGAGCTAAGTTGTGTCACATCCTGGGCAGTGTCTTTTCAGGAAAGAAAGGGCTGGAACTAGTAATGCATGGACTACAAGCTGATACATTGATCTTCCCGTGCTATTTAGAGAAGAAATGTCACAAATGACAAATTCTCTTTCACTGAGCTAAAGTTCTGCAACTCTTTCCTGAGATTCTTTATTAAGTTATCAAGAAAATGTAAAATATCAAATGGAATTTGCTGGGGGGAAAAAAGTCAGATACAATTGAATTTGCTCTGTTAAAAACAGTCTGGTTCCTTGAGATTTGCCACATTTCCCTCTACCCACTTGATTTCAACATTTTTCATCCCTCCTGAAATTGGCGGCGACCCCGACCTCCTCATCGCCCTGCTGGCTTCTCAGAGGGATGCTCTGTCCCAAACATCAAGCAGTCAACAGCAATTTCAACAATAGGGCTAATTTTATGTTTCTTTGGCAAACCCGCCTTTCTTGATTTCAAACTAACTATCTCATCCTTTAAGAGCATCTCAAGGGAAGTTTGCTATAAATAGCAAGAGAAGAAAAAGATTTAAAAATCACTGCAGTTAAGAATTGGTTGATTATCTCTTCTTTGGTCTTTATTGACACTCCTTAAATGAATGAACAAGACAATCTAACATTCAAAATTAAGTACTTTTAAGTTATATATTCATCATGCTACAGTAGCTCTAGAAAGGCAAGACTGGTCCTAACTCGTGCAGTAAGGCACACAAAAAACCAGGGATTCAAGAACCCTGATAAAAGTTACAAATACATGTCCATCTATCTTGTCCTTTTACCGAGACTATTAAATATGCTAAATTTACTGGTTAACTCAAAGCCACACAGCCATTTAGTACTAATACCGTAACTGAGAACCCCAAATCCCTGGACACCTGGCCCAGCGCTTCTGACCGAAGCCCACTGCACATTCTGCTGAGAGACCTTCTGCAGGGCCAGAGCTCTGAGCAGTGGCCCTCCCCTCCCAGCCCCCAGCCATCCTTCCACCCTCTTGAATCAGAAATCGTAAGGAATTCTCCTAGATAGGGACAGTATTCACACTTAATGGTGAGATGAGTCATTAAGAGGTGAAGACACATCATTCCTGTAGTCTGGATTCCTTTTCTGCCTCTGTTTTGTTGCAGTGGACACAAGTTGGTTCCACTGCCTTAAGAATTTAGCACATCCACTGGTGGAGTCCTGAAAGCAAGGCTTAATTGACTAACCCCCCCCATCCCCGTATTCAGTGAGGAACAGTATCCCCCCTCTAATGTGCCAAGGCAGACAAGGGTGCCGGAAGCTGAACAAGTTGTCCGTTCAGACTAATCCTATCAATCAGATAGGAATAGCATCTGAACCTTCTTGGATGGTACAAACAGCTAATATCTACATTTGAGGCAACTTTCCTAACCTTGCCAAAACACACACCCAAAACAAACAAAGCAAGTCAACAAAGCACTGCTTGAACAGAACAGCTTATGTGCCCTGAAATACTTGTGTATTTCTCCACCACCCAGTCCTTCACTCTATGCAGACACAGTCACCGAGATGCATGCTCCTCTGGACTGTCGGAAAACTCGGACGCACACAGAATATTTTTTAAACTCCTAATACTCTATTAATTACTTTTCTGAGGATGCTTCTTCTGAAATTGAAGCTATTCAAATAATAAACCGCCAAAGAATTTTAACGCGTGGCTTCAAAAGAGAAAGAGCAGAAATTTGAGGGGAAACATATCTAAAATTATGCTGGCATCCCCGGAGGTCAAATGAAAGGTGAGGGAGGCTTTCAGAGAAATGAATGTAAGAAAAGTCAAGATGTAAAGAGGTTAGGGGGGAATCAGAAGAAGCCCAAGCAGATATGCTTGCAGCTCACAAATCTGCAAGGGTCTTCTCTCACGAATATTAATGCCTTGCTCTTGTTTATTAGTTTATTTTATCTGCAGACTCCTCTCTCTTTTCATGTTGTTTCATCACAGAGGGCTTCTTAGAGGATGCGTCCAGCTGTGGGCAGCCAGTATCTTCCCTATGCATCCTAAGAAAAGCTTCTCTGGCTGGGCAGGGTGCCATGGCGCACTCCCACAATGGCAGGGATGGATCTGCTGGGCACGGAGAACTTTAGGACCCCGTGAGCCTTGACTTCTGCTCCTCTGCTGAGCAATCTGAGCTGTCCCCAGCAGCAAGACACCTCCATTTTCCTGCCTGTCAACCAGCACGGAGTCTTCCTAGGAAATCACAGAGCCACAGAGCCCTGGAAATACTTCTGTGGATTTCACAGCTTTCTTTAAACTGAGGCATGGGGGGAGCCTCTAAGTGGCCAATGTAAATAACTTCTAGTAAATACGTTCTTTTTAACCTTCGGAAAAAGAAGCTATTTCCATTGCTAATCTTGCCACCACCACTGGCTCCGACTGTCAGGTTCACCGCCTCCCGTGAGTTTTCCATAACGGTCTGTTTGAGGGGCGGGGGGCGTATATTTTCCCTTTCAAAGTGAGAAACCCAACAAACGAAGAATAAGAGATGGTGCGGCTACAGAATGAACATACGTGGGTAGATTTTTATTTCCACGTTGCAAATATTTCTCCTTTGAGGAAAAGGAGGCAAAATTCCATAACCTAGCACATTTATTTATAATTCAGTCCTCAAGCAGAAACAAGATTACCTGCTATCCACAACTCGTCCTGTGTTCTCAGAGAAGAATTCCTTTCTAACTCATCTCCTTCTAATCAGATGCATGACATTCAGAACGATATTCAAAACATCTTTACTCAGAAATATCAGGGCAGACAAAGAAAGCAGTATATACATATGTGTGTGTTTGTGTGTGTATTAAAACTCAATTATTTTTATTTCTTTAATAACATCTATAAATTCTTATGTCTTTTGGGCTAGGTTGAGGCAAGTATAGGTGGAAACCTAAAGTCTCTTCAAAACCTACCCACTCCATTGCCACCAACGGCCCAGTAAATCTAGCCAGCAGGTTTTAAAGAGGACTCAATCTCTTAGGGCTGGCTTGACTGTGTGGGGACTCATGGTCACAGTCTGTCTCCAATACCCCCACAGGTGTGTTTACCTTGTACCTACCAACTAACCTTCTGGTTCATTTCTATCTAAAAATAGTCCAAGTTTTCCCTTCATACCTAAACACTAGTTAAAAATCTGTAACTGTCTTTCAAGGCCACACATATCTACCCGTATTATCAATTATACCCAGAACGACACCTGCCGCAAATCAGACAACCAACTTTTATGTGCAATTTAATCTACATATGGTTTGCAGGGCATAAAGAGCTATCCTACAAAAGTTATTGGCTAAGCCAGTGCTAATCATTGGTCTAATTCAGCAAAGGCTTCCTGAGTACTTCTGATCAGTGGGATGTTCTCAGCAATGGAGAGATGAGGGTGCCTAACACTCTTTTGCCCAACAGTGTATGATCCACCAGGGAAGTAAGGGTTGCATTAGCAGCCAAATGCTAATCACACATCCGAAACCAGGGTGTGTGAGCAGAGGAACAGAACCAGGGTGTGTGAGCATGAAAGAAGGAGAGATTGATCCGAGGGCACAGGTGGCTTTGGAAATGGACCTCAAAGAAGGAAGAACATTTTAACAGAAGACACTGGGGGATAATGTAAGAGCAGGCCTGCTCCTTTGCACGTATCAAAAGGGCAATATGCCAGGCACGGAGAAAGTGAATACTCAGGTGGTCTATTTTTTAAATAAGAAAAATTAGCCGGGCGTGTTGGCGCACGCTTGTAATCCCCACCCTTGGGAGACTGAGACAGGAGGATCGCACGGCTTCAAAGCCAGCCTCAGCTACTTAGTGAGCCTCTCAGCAACTTAGTGAGACCCTGTTTCCAAATAAAGTATAAAATAGGTCTGGGAGTATAGCCTGGAGGTAGAAAAGCCTCTGGGTTCCACCCCTAGTACCACCAATAAATAAATAAATAAATAGGAAGAATTAAGAACATAAACATAAATAAATTAAACCAATAAAAATATTCTTAGCCAGGCATGGTGACGCACACTTGAAATCCCAGCATTTGGAAGGCTGGGACAGGAGGATTGCGGTTCGAAGACAGCCTCAGCTACTTAGTGAGGGCCTTTGCAATTCAGTGAGAACCTGTTTCAAAATAAAGAATAAAAAATAGGGCAGGGGGTGTAGCTTGAAGGTAGAATGCCCCCGGGTTCCATCCCCAGTACCACAAAAGAAAAGAAAAGAAAAGATTCTTAATTTTTTACATTCTAAAAATTACACCAACTATTTATGTATGTATGTATGTATGTATGTATGTATGTATGTATGTATGTATTTAGTGGTCCTGGGGATTAAACTCAGGAGAGTTCTACCTCTGAACCACACCCCCAGCCCTATTTTTTTATTATTATTATTTTTTAGTTTGAAACAGGGTCTCCCTAGGTCATTGTAAAAAAAAAAAAAAGCACACCACCTATTAATTGGTTAAAAGCAGAATTTTTACCAACTATCCTACCGTCCTCACTGGTTGTGAAATCAAACCACTAGATCATAAATAATCACCCTAGGGCAGGGCTACGAGCCAGGCATTTCAGTCCCCATACCCTGCTCATAGTAGGGAGACAGGGACTTTCTGTGATGGCAAATGACAGCCAGCCAGCTGGACTGCATGAAGTAATGAGGGAATTCTCTCCTGTACCAGACAATGAGAAGGGACAATGGGGCCGGGATCAGAT
Source organism: Muscardinus avellanarius (assembly GCF_963383645.1). Classification (NCBI taxonomy): domain Eukaryota; kingdom Metazoa; phylum Chordata; class Mammalia; order Rodentia; family Gliridae; genus Muscardinus; species Muscardinus avellanarius. The sequence continues at coordinate 17,993,288 of NC_137791.1, forward strand.
AGGATGTCAAAGTACCACCAAGGCCTCTCTCATCTGCCTCTAGTTTCTTCCTCTCAGGCCACTTTTCCCAGGAGGCTGAAAACCTGGCTGCGACCGGTTCTGGGTTTTCACACTCCTGTGGCTTTCCACTGGAGAAAGATCTTTCTCCCTCTGATTGGCCTGCCGGAGGCCATGTTCCCCTCCCTGGGCCTATCATGGAAGCCAGGAGGCGGGTTCTACCATGGACTCAATGTGGGTCACAGAAGAAAGGCTAGGGAAGAGGTATCAGGAAGACAAAAGCGATGACCTCCATAATGCTTAATAAAGGCTTCTTCTGCGGCATAGCGGGCTGCTCTGGTTCCGTTTTATGATGTGAAGCATAAACAGTCCACCTGGCGTTACCTGCCAGTTTTCAAGTTGTCCATTTGGAGCCTGAGCACATCCCCCACCCCAGGTGTGCCTGAAACAAAGTGAACCTTGTGGGGTCTTCAAGGCTCCAGATCCACTATCGGAGGTAAACGACCAGCCATCAGTGGCTCCAAGGGACAACGACTCGGAGATTACCACCATGGAAACCCCCGTGCCCATGACACCGGGTTGCTGCCAGTGTGGCCTAGAAGAAAATTTTAAAACTGCTAGTTATTTGAAGCTGCCGAAGAAGAGAAGACACTCAGATTCCTGTCACCAGAGAGCTGGGAGAAAGACCCCTGGGGGAAGCCAGGAAGCATGGGGAGAAGAAGCTATACATTGAGGTGGGAGAAGGGGCTCCCGGGTCCACAGGAGCATTCCACACAGAGCTGTCTTTTCCAATGACCATTTGAATGTCCATGAATTGGACAAAAAGAGTCGCAACAGTGAATCCATCACTCCTTGCCTTCAAAGTGATTCCAACCTGTATCTAAGCCAGGTTCCATAGCCCCCTAGATGGTGCCAGGCCAGGTCTTCCTATGGCCACGGAGCTAGCTGGCTCCTGCCCTGAGCTACACAGCTCACGTCAATAATAGCTCCTCTATCCTTCCGAGGGCTTAGAATCCAAACCCGGCTGCCACCTTGACTCTCCCCCTCTCCTACTTCATTCACACGCTCCGTAGGCTGCACCTGTGATCTCCAGCCCCAGTCCTACCCGCCTCCTCCATTGCTCCTCATGACCACAGTGGACGGCGCCGCCATCCTGGTCCTGGACCCCAGCGGTGTCCGCCAGCTGTTCTCCTTACCTCCCGTTCTTGCCTGACTGCTCTGCTCTGATCCTCAAAGCCTCTGCAAGAGCTTCTGTTTCTCACAATAAAATCCCAAACTTTCACCACGGACTGCACCCAGACCTCAAGACTCTCATCATCTGCATGGCTGTCACCTCAACTCTACCGCGTCGCCTTGCTAAGGAGGGTGCTCCCGCCTCAGCATCTTTACAGCTGCTTCGCCCTCTGCCTAAAACCTGTTTCCTTCCCAAACAGCCAGTATCTACGCCAGGTTTCCTTCCCAAACAGCCAAATGCCTGATTTCCTTAAGTCTTCCCTCAAACATCGCTGTTGAGACTTTGTGCCAGGCATGGTGGCGCATGGTGTAATCCTGGTACTTGGGAGGCTGAAAAAGGAAGATGGAAGGTTCAAGGCCAGTGTCAGCAACCTAGTGAGACCCTCAGCAACTTAGTGAGTTTCAAAATTTAAAAAAGGGGGGGTTAGGGGTGTATGAGAGTATAGCTCAGAGATAGAATGCTTCTGCAGCACCAAAAAAGAAAAAAAAAAACAAAAACTTTTTTTGGTACTGGGGATGGAACCCAGGAGCATTCTACCTCTGAGCTAAACCCTCAGTCCTATTTTTTATTCCTTATTTTAAAACAGGGTCTCACTAAGTTTCAGAGGGCTTCACTAAGCAGCTGAGACTGGCCACAAACCTGAGATCCTCCTGTCTCAGCTTTCCAAGTACTAGGATTACAAGCATGTGTCACCACAGCTGGCTTAAAAAAAAAAAAAAAAAAGATTTGCCGGGCATGGTGGCGCAGGCTTGTAATCCCAGCATTCGGGAGGCTGAGACCAGAGGATCGTGGTTCATGGACAGCCTCAGCTACTTAGTGAGGCCCTCTGCAACTCAGTGAGACCCTGTTTCAAAATAAAGAATTAAAAAAAATTATAGTAAATTAAAAAAAAGAAAGAATAAAAAAAATAGGGCAGGGGGTATAGCTCAGAGGTCGAATGCCCCTGGGTTCCACCCCAGACCCGTTAAAAAAAAAAAATTGTTTGTTACTATATCCCCATCACTTAGAACAGTACAGAATACAAAGCAGGCAATCAATTATTATTTGTCAAATGCATGAATGAAAAGAAGAGGCTTAATAGTCAGAAAGGTAAACATGTATCAGTAACAGAAATGTGGCCCCATTTTCAATATTATAAGCTGGAATGCTATTTCCCAGGTGTCAAAATATGGAATAGAGAAGTATGCCTATTTTGCACACTTTTCCACCAAAGTTTCCCTTATATTCAAGAAAGGCAAGCAACACCCTAGGAGACTCTGAGACTTAAGCTGAACCTCATCCTGGAAGCCTGCCCTTCTTCGAGTTTTAGCTTAACATTTCACATGAACTCTGCATCCTGCTTCACACATAGAGGTGCCTGTCTTTACTTAGTAATACTGGAGTGCTTCCCACAAATCGCCAAGGAAAATACATTCTCCACCAGAATGATGCAACGTGTTTCTTGGACGCCCACCTGCTTTGGAGAAGTAAGAATCTGCGAAGTGCCTAGCAGAGGGCCCGGAGCTCAATGTAGGGCGGCTGCCGTTACTCTCCCCACATTCAGAGATAGAGGAGAAAGAAACATACCAAGATTGTGCAGTAGATCTGGAGGATATCAAAACTAGGGGTTAAATTTGAATTTTGCTACGTGATTTATTTTGGAGAGCCAATGCATAGGGCTAGATTCTAGCAGAGGGTAAGAAAGGGTCAATGACTGGCTCCAGATCCCAGATCTGTCTTACTTACCAAGGTGGGACTGGAGTTCAGATGGCCCTATCTGAAGGACCATGCTAGCATTACTAAACCATGGTGTCTTTCAATCGTCGTTAAGGGAATGGCCCTGGCATATAGCAGGCTCCCAATAAACACTTGTTGAATGGATGAATAATCATGCTAAGGCATGAAAATATGTGGTGTTATGTTAAACATTTTCATGTTCATCAGCGAATTTCACAGGAAGCCAAGGTTCCAAAGAGTTACTGGCTTGCACTGTATGTATACTCGAATGACAGAGCCAGGTCAAAACTATGAAATCTTCAGAACATCGAACAGATGATAGGAGAAGTCTGGCTAATGATAAGAACAACAATAGTTGCTCGAGGTAACCAAAAATTACCCCAAGTATCGCCAAGTAGTCAACATTTTTAAATTTTTATTTTTATGTGATTTTAGAATACACACACTAAAACCTAATGTGACACTATTATTGTGTTTGTAATATAGAAATGTATCTCTGGAGCTCCTGGGACTTTTTTGTGTGTGTGGGTCTGGGCGTGGAACCCAGGGGCATTCGACCTCCGAGCTACACCCCCTGCCCTATTTTATATTCTTTATTTTGAAACCGGGTCTCACTGAGTTGCAGAGGGCCTCACTAAGTAGCTGAGGCTGTCCGCGAACCGCGATCCTCCAGGTCTCAGCCTCCCGAATGCTGGGATTACAAGCGTGCGCCACCACGCCCGGCGACTCTCCACCTTTCTTTTCCTTGGCCCGCCTGCATCTTCTATCTTGTTTGTCTAACTCAGGACAGTCAGCAACGAAGTGTAAATTTGTAAGTCCCTGTGTAAGTAGTCAAGCAGAGGGCCTCACTAGGTAGCTGAGGCTGGCTGCGAACCGCAATCCTCTGATATGAGCCTTCCGAATGCTGGGATTACAAGCGTGCGCCACCACACCCGGCTTCCTGGGACTTTTAAGCCATTTTTTTTTTTTTGGCCATAGTATACGAATGCAAGCACTTGTATATTTTGCATAGTATATGAATGCAAGGACTTGTATATTTTGCATAGTATATGAATGCAAGCACTTGTATATTTTGCCATAGTATATAATGCAAGCACTTGTATATTTTGTCATAGTATATGAATGCAAGCACTTGTATATTTTAAGTTACTACTACTCCCTTAATCATTCTTTTGAATACTACTGTTATCTGTTATGCTTTTAAACTGCCAGAAGCACTGACAAAAAGCAAAATTTCTTCTAAATTTGTAGCTCTCTGTCATTGACAAACTGAGATAGTAACTACCAGGGTTATTAAAACCATGCTTATAGCCAGGCGTGGTGGCGCACGCTTGTAATCCCGGCATTTGGGAGGCTGAGACCTGGAGGATCGCGGTTCGCGGACAGCCTCAGCTACTTAGTGAGGCCCTCTGCAACTCAGTGAGACCCGGTTTCAAAATAAAGAATAAAAAATAGGGCAGGGGGTGTGGCTCGGAGGTCAAATGCCCCTGGCTTCCATCCCCAGACCCGCAAAAAAAAAAAAAAAAAAAAAAACAACCATGCGCAAACCGGGCGTGGTGGCACACAGTTTGTAATCCCCGCGCTTGGGAGGCGGAGACAGGAGGGTTGCACAGGTTCGAAACCAGCCGCGCTGGCTTAAGAGACCCTGTTTCCAAATAAAAATATAAAATAGGTCTGGGAGTATAGCCTGGAGGTAGAAGGGCTTCCAGGAACCCCAGTACCACTAAAACAACAACAACAACAACAACCCCCCCCCAAAAAAAAAAAAACCATGTGCAAACTAGGGATGACTACCTGGTATGAGTTGCGTTGAGGCTGCCCCAAAGATGTTCGAGTTATTCTAGCCTCCAGTTAATGTAAATGTCACCTTGCTTAGAAACAGGGCTTTGCAGATGATCTGGTTAAGATGCAGTCATTAGGGTGGCCACTAATTCAACGCGATTGGTTTCCCTTTCCATAGGGGAAATCTAGAGGCTAAGATAGACAAGCACACAGGGAGAATCACAGGAAGGTTGGGATTACACTGCCACAAGCCCAGAAACTACTCAGAATAATCGAGGAGCGAGGCCTGGAACGGGTCCCTCCCCTCAGGCTGGGTCCCTCCCCTCAGGCTTCGGAGTGAGCATGCGCTGGCTGCCCACATCTCAACCTCCAGAACCTTGAGACCATAGATTTCTGTTAAGTCGTTAGTTATGGCAGCCCCCAAAACCTTGTACATTTAAGTTTGGCTAAGGTTGGAGATTTTATTTTTTGGGGGGGGATTTAAAAGGAAAAAAAAAAACTTCTGGATTCCAAACCATAGCCTCGGTTAGTTAGTTATGCAGTCTTTGCATAAATGGGACACAATTACACAAAGCTAACCAACAGCTCATCAACACTGAATCTAGAGTCCGGAAAAAAAAAAAAAAAACTGTGAGGAGAGAAATGGGTTATTTTCGCCTATCTCTAAATTTCAGCCGAATTGCTTTGAAATGAAAGGTTTAAGAAAAGACATTAGAAAGAAAGGCCTTCTAGTAACCAGAGCTCCTTGGAAGTCTCCAAAAAGGGGGGGGGGGGGAATTCACTCATCCTTACATATGTTGTAGAACATTAACGACAAGGGATGGTTCAAATTCTAGCTTGAATCCACGGGATGAAAGGCCAATCTAGAGACCAAAATGATACTGGTTAGCCCACGGATTGATTACTTACTCCCTCACCCTTACATGTACCTCCATGCTACAAAAAGCATATAGAATCTGTCCCCTCAAGCAATCAAAAGTAAATTTACCATGGCTACCACGTCGTTATCAGAAAAATTGTCTGCTAAGGCTGATAAATCGGTCGATTATCTGCTTCCATGACTTTTATTTCCTCTTGTATAAATGTTTTCATTTTAACATGACCAATACCTCTTTTAAGATGAGCGATAAATTACCAAACTAAAAATCACCAGGAAATCCTTAATAGATCAAAGAATAACATAACCAGAAAAAAAGGCCCTAATAGCATAATAAGCTACTCTGTAGTGTAAGAAACATCACTCTACAGATAGATAAATGACGATCTACCAAAATCTTAACTTGTACATAAAATGATAAATTTCGTTGTGGGACTTATAGCAAAAGCACGGCCATAATGCATAGCTTAATTCTTCTGTCTGCCAAAGGAAAACATCACACAGTGAGTCCTTTATTTACTAAAAATATTCATATATCCAGGAAGAAAAGGACCGTGGGGAATGAGACTTGTAGCAAGAGAGAGGAAGTAAAATAGTGCTTAAATACATAGAAAACAAAAGGTGCAGAAGAGGCAGCTCCTCACCCTCTCCAGCCCCACCTGCTCACAAAAGGACACTGACGCCATTGATTGTGGGAGAAGGTCTTCCTTGTCGTGCACAAGAATCCCTGACACCAAAAGACCTGTGATTACAAGGACAATCCGAAGTCACAGTTAACTTGAAGCACACTGATTTTAGGGCAACAATTTTAACCTTTACTCCTACCAGGCTTAGTGCCAGGGCTACTATCACGTGATCAAATGTATCCTTACTCTTTCTCTCCTTTTATTTCCCCTGCCTACCTTCTAGCACACACATAGACGGCAGGATGGAGGACCCAAGACCATGAAATTTAACAAGAAAACGACAACAGACAAACTAAAATAATCTCAAGGATATCCTGCGGCTAAATGAGCAGCTCAGAGTCCAGTGGCTTTGTCCACTTTAAGAATCCCGGGCCGGGCGTGGTGGCGCACGCTTGTAATCCCAGCATTCCGGAGGTGGAGACCAGAGGGTCGCGGTTCCCTGACAGCCTCGGCTACTTAGTGAGGCCCCTTGCCACTCAGTGAGACCCTGTTTCAAAAATAAAAAGACTAAAAAATAGGACCGGGCAGTGTAGCTCAGAAGCAGAATGTCCCTGGGTTCCATCCCCAGTACCGCAAAAAGAAAAAGAAAAAAAAAAAAGAATCCTGGGGTCGACTTCCCCTTTTTGGGGGGTATTCCTCAGGCATGCCACTTGGGGTTTTCACTGAGACAGCTTTGCTAGATTCTCCACCTGAGACCCTGTGCTGTTCTTAAGTTCACTGCCAACCCCCGGGAAGCTCGAGAGGAGACATCCACTTATTTCATTTCCCAACAAAGCTCCGATGCTTCTGGAAATTCATCAAGTGGTAAGGCGGAGGCCAGGGGGCATTCAACTGCTGCTTTAGAAAAGTCTCAGCCTGCCGGGCGTGGTGGCGCACGCTTGTAATCCCTGCGCTTGGGAGGCTGAGACAGGAGGATCGCACGGGTTCGAAACCAGCCTCAGCTACTTAGTGAGACTTTCAGCAACTTAGTGAGACCCTGTTTCCAAATAAAATATATTTAAAAAAAAAAGGTCTGGGAGTATAGCCCAGAGGTAGAAAGCCTCTGGGTTCCATCCCCAATACCACCAAAAAAAAAAAAAGAAAAGAAAAGAAAAGCCTCGGCACACGGGAGCTTGGAGCCATAAACTGTGGATACAACGTGCTGAGAAGGTCCAGTAGCTCCTGAGACACATTTATGTACTACAGACACAACCATGGCACCGCATGTCATTTTAGTGTGTGCATTTTTATTTCCGAAAAAGAAAAAAAAATAACCCGGCGTGGTGGCACATGCTTGTAATCCCAGCATTCAGGAGGCTGAGATAGGAGGATCAGGGTTTGCGGCCAGCCTCAGCTACTTAGTGAGGCCTTCGCAACTTAGTGAGACCCTGTTTCAAAATAGAGAATAAAAAATAGGGCGGGGGGGGGGATAGCTAGGAGGTAGAAAGCCCCTGGGTTTCATCCCCAGTACCGCAAAAATTAAATAAATAAATAAATAAATAAATAATAAAGAATACCAATAAACCCCTCGGCCATGAACAGCATAGCACCATAGTGACCACTTACATGATCCATACATCAGCTCTTTCTGCCCCTCACCTATCAGGAGACCACAGCCCTAATTCTATACGTGAGTGAGCACACACACCACTTCTTTTTTTTGTCTTAAAGAACTTGAGACAGTCTGCATTTCTCCAGTTATAGTTGCCATGTATTATAAGAATTTAGTCAACCAGCTTATTCTCCACAAATAACTGGCATTTGAAAAGGAGAGTGGGACTGTCTTGGGTACTGAAAGAAGTTCGTTTGAGGAGTACACGTCTGACAGCCTTTCCATGTGCGCTCGGCTCATCGGTCTTTGTTTTAAACTAAATGCTCTGAAGTTACTTAGAGAATGCCCCATTTTTTTTCTTTTGTTATTTCCAAATTAGTATCAGCAGTAATAAAATGACGTTAGGCTTCGAGGAATTTATGCAGTCATTGTCTTATATTCCTTCTGTTGTTATTGTTGCTTATTAAAAAAAAAAAACAAACAACCTTTAAAATGTAAACACCAGGCCGGGCAGGGTGGCATACTCTTGTAATCCCAGCATTTGGGAGGCTGAGATGGGAGGATCTGGGTTCAAAGCCAGCCTCAGTACTAGTGAGGCCCTTTGCAACTCAGTGAGATCTTGTTTCAAAATAAAGAATACAAAAATAGGGCTGGGGGTGTAGCTTGGAGGTAGAATGCCCCCGGGGTTCAATCCCCAGGACTGCCAAGAAAAAAAGAAAAAAAAAAGTAAACACCATTCTTAGCTCAAGGGGCTAAACAAAACAAAACAAAAAAGTCAGGCTAACTCCTGCCCTAACAGTACAATAAGTTTTCTTTACGAGAAACGCATAAAGGTGCTCTAAAGTAATACTGAAAATTCAGACATACAGGAACAAATTTAGGTACTCTCTTTTTAACCGGGCCACTGGTGTGAGTCATGAGACACTTTCCCATCTCACTTTCTTTTTCCACTTATAAAATGAGGAGTCGGAACAAATTAGTGGTCTACAAGCCATACATCAAGGGCCCCTAGGCCTCCGGGGCTGGATGGGGCTCTAATGACCCCAGCATACACCTAATCACCTAACCAGCACAGCCTTGCTTTAATCTTTAAAAAAAAAAAAAAAATCCACAGTATTAGATGGGCCCAGGGATCCTTCAGGAACGAATCCTCTGTCAATCTATGATGGGATCATCCGTCCATCTGTGATCATTTGGTTGGGGTGTGTCAGGTAGATAGGAAATGATCTTATATCCTATATTGAGTTTTCAAAGGAAGAGAAGCAAAAGACATTGAAGATTGTATTCAAAGAGGACACTTCACCAGGTATTGTAGCATATACCTGTAATCCTAGTAGTTGGGAGGCTGAGACAGGAGGATCACAGGTTTGAGGACAGCCTCAGCAACATAGTTAGACTCTCAGCAACCTTGCAAGACCCTGATTCAAAACACACACAGAAAGACTGGGGAGTGTAGCTCAGAGGTGAAATGCTCCTGGATTCATCTCCAGTACCACAGCAAGGACACCTACTTGTTTAGACTTGTGGAAATTCACAGATAGCCAGGTCAGAGGGTTCCCCAGTCTTACACAAGCTGGTGAAAAGTGGGGTTCATTCCTCATTCTCTCTGCTTGAGGGACTGGAAAAAGCAAGATGGTTTAGCAACGGGAAACTGAGCCAAGACTCAGAGACCTGGTTCCACTCCACTCTGAATTTGGAACTTACTTAAACCTGTCTAACTCCTACAGTTTATCAAGACCTAGAGATACTATACACTAACCCATAGACAGGGGATTAGGAAGGCAGCGACGAGCCAGACAGATGCGGAACGCGCCGCCTCCATTGCTCCTAAAGTAGGGCAATGTCCGCTCCCTCTCCTACCCACAAGTCCTGCAGAGATAGCCTGTGCTTGTAAACCGCACAACACGGACAACACTAACTACACTAGACCAGCAAACACACGTTCTCCTTAAGGAAAAGAATATATACAACTTCAAGCATGTACCAATTAATAACACGAAGGCCACAAGTTGTGGTTTGTTTTTTGTTTTTCTGGGGTTTTTTTGGTGGGTCTGGGGATGGAACCCAGGGGCATTAAACCTCCAAGCTACACCCCCTGCTCTATTTTTTTTTCTTTTTAATTTGAAACGGGATCTCACTAAGTTGTTGAGGGCCTCACTAAATAGCTGATACTGCCCTATACATTTTTAAAAATACATTTTAAAACTTGTGGCCAGCCGGGCGTGGTGGCACACGCTTGTAATCCCCGCGCTTGGGAGGCGGAGACAGGAGGATCGCGCAGGTTCGAAGCCAGCCGCGCGCGCTGGCTTAGGAGACCTTGTTTCTAAATAAAAATATAAAATAGGTCTAGGAGTGTAGCCCGGAGGTAGAAGGGCTTCCAGGAACCCCAGTACCACCAAAAGAAAAAAAAACTTGTGGCCAGCCGGACACGGTGGTGTATGCTTATAATCCCAGCATTCGGGAGGCTGAGACTGGAGGATCGCAGTTCACGGACAGCCTCAGCTGCTTAGTGAGGCCCTAGATACTGTTTCAAAAATAAATAAATAAATAATTAATTAATTTAAAAAATAGGGCTGGGGGTACAGCTTGGAGGTACAATGTCCCTGGGTTCCATCCGCAGTGCCATAATAATAATAATAATAATAATAATAATAATAATAATGATGATGATGATGATGAAAAAAGCAACCGGGAACAGTGAACTCTCACTGACTCCCACCTTGCTATGACTCAGGGGCACTGGGCCCATACAAGCTCCTTGGGTTGATTTACCAGGATATTAATAGTTGCAATTTTACAGCATTACAGGGAAGACAGCTCAGAGTGATGTAAATAAAGAACCTGGCATCAAGTTGGCACCCCATGAATAAGTTTCCTCTTTTCCCTTCCTTCCAGGCACCTAGAGATCTCAGGGCACATTCTGTTGTACAGTCGGCTCACCCCAGAACTCTTGCTCTTGCTCCCCAGCCCTATATGATAAGTCACCCCGACCAAGACAGGAAACTTCTGGTTGTTGTGGCCATGGGATCCAGATGTAGAATATGCCCAGTCATCAGGAAAATCTTACAGACTTGGCACAGTTTGAGGGCAGAAAGAGAGCAACAGCCAATCGCGGAGAGACTCTGTAGCCTGGAATGTGCCACAGGCATCCAACCCCAAACATCGGCTCCTGGGCTGAGACTGCGGTACCCTGCGGTGCGGGCTGCGGCTAGGCTCCTCTGGGCCAGGCTCCTCCCGAGCACATTCTGCAGGGCACGTTCCTGAGGCTGCCCAGAGCACTGCTCGCCACCTCCCACCCAGCCCAGAGTTCAAAGTGAGGCAGATCAGTTGCTCATTTCTGAAAGAAGAAGACAATCAGAGATGGTCTCCAAAGCCCTTTCCATCAGCTAGAGTGAGGCCCTTTGCAACTCAGTGAGACCCTGTTCCAAAATACAAAATAAAAAATGGTGTGGGGGTGTAGTTCGGAGATAGAATGCCGCTGGGTCCCATCCCCAGTACTGCAAAAAAATAAAAATTAAAAATTAAAAAAAAATTAAAATAAATAAAATGGGCCTCGAGTCAGTGACCTGTTAACTTATTGCATTTAGCAGCATTTATGGAACACCTCCTGCCTGTGACTCTGCCACTAGTAGGAATTCATGCAACAATGTGTGCAGGACATCTTCCATCTTTTTGACCCTGTTATCTGGTTCTTAACGCCACCCTTCCTTCACTTCTTCATTAATACTTATTGACCACCTATTATACTACGGTGTCCAAGGATGCACTATTATGAATAAGAAGTAGTCCATGTCCCTCAGAAGCTCACGGTCAATAAGGACATGACCTACGGGAACCAGGGCACAGGCCGCCTCACTCTGCCTGGTTAATAGGTGTCATGATGGTAGGGAAACAAAACAAAACAAAACAGGAAGGGCCTGCCTAAGATCTGAGTGTTGGAGGCAAAGTCGGGTGTTGGCAAGCCAATCGGACACCTGGGCTAAAGACATTCTAAAAAGAGGGAAAACATATGCCAAGGTAAGGAGGTGAAGTGGGATTTGTACAGAGGTTAGTCAATATGATTGAAAGGAGGAGTATCCTGGAGTTTGAAGGAAAGGGAGGTCAGACGATAAAGCAGCTTCAGAGTCTAGAAGTTCAAACTACATTTTTTAAGGAGATACCTCAAAGGGAGGCCTTAAATAAGGATTATCTAGATCATATGAGTGTTTTAGAAAGTCTGGTATGAGCCAGGTGTGGTGGCTCAGGCTTGTAATCCCAGCATTTGTGAGGCTGAGACAGGCGGATCACAGTTTGAGGACAGCCTCAGCTACTTGGTGAGGCCTTTTGCAACTCAGTGAGATCCTGTTTCAAAATAAAATAGGACTAGGGGTGTAGCTCCGAGGTAGAATGCCCCTGGGCTCCAACTCCGTTACAGAAAAAAACAAAAAACAACAAAAAAAGGAAAGTCTAGTGTGGTGGCAGAATGAAGACTGGATTGCAGAGGTTGGGGTGGTGAAGGAGAAAGTAATTAAGGCAAAAATGAGATGTACGTTGGGCATGATTTCAATTCTCAATGTGAGAAAATAAGTATAAACTACAGCAGATACAGGAGGTGGCCATGATGAATTCTAGATTTGTTTTTGTGTTTTGGGTACTGGGGTACTCGGAGCTACACCCCCAGCCCTATTTACTTTTTGTTTTAAAACAGTCTTGCTAAGTTCCTGAGACTGGTCTTGAACCTGTGATCCTCCTATCTCAGTTTCCCAAGTACTAAGATTACAGGCCAGCATACCTGGCTGTAGGGCTATTTTTTAAATAGAGCCAATAAGCCTTGGTGACGGATCAGTTTGATGGTGGTGGGGGAAAGGCTGGCATTCAGATTACAATCAAGTTCCTGAGTGAGTTAATAGATGATGTGGACAACAACCCAGAAAGAGAACACAAGACCAGAAATACTCCTAGTTCCAAGGCATAAAAAAATCTCTTGTACACAAATGTATAATCTTTTTATTTTATTTATTTATTTATTTTGCAGTACTGGGGATTGAACCCACAGGCATTCTACTTCTGAGCTACACCCCCAGCCCTATTTTTTATTCTTTATTTTGAAGCAGGGTCTCACTGAGTTGCAAAGGGCCTCACTAAGTAGCTAAGTCTGTCCGCGAACCATGATCCTTCTGTTTCAGCCTCCCAAATGCTGGGATTACAAGCGTGCGCCACCACACCCAGCCCCACAAATGTAAATTCTTCTAAGATAAATCATGCTGACCCATGACAATCAGTGATGCTTTCCTCCAACCAGAAGCCCTGGGGTAAATGCAGACCATCTTCAGAGATCAGCAACGCTAGAGAAGGTAATGTAACTGATGAGTTTATTTAAAACACTACTTTTATTTTCAAGTAACAGTTATAGAGTACGTATTTTCATCCAAATTTTTAGACAGAATAGAATTCAAAGGTACTTGGAAGAAATCTCACAGAAGCTTTGAGATTCTCTGTGCGGTAACAGGTTTTCGTCTTCAGCGTTCTCTGCCTCTTGGGTTTCTTCAATGAAAATATTCACAAAGGGCTCCAATATAGCATCATGGAAGAAGGCTGAAGAAGTATGTGCACCCATAGTTGGAACTTCCATTCCTGCGTAGGCACCTGAGAGGCGTGGTTTCCAAAGTGTGGTCCATGGACCAACCCACACTAGTAACACTGCATTCTTTGCTGCTAAACACAGAAAATAAAAACAAAACCCCCAAACTAATGCAAAAACAGAAAAACACTGTCCGCTTCTATTCAGGAACATCTTTGAGGAAACACTACAAGTTTCCTATAAAATTAATTAACTATAAAGCCGGGCGTGGTGGCGCACGCTTGTCATCCCCGCGCTTGGGAGGCTGAGACAGGAGGATCGCGCAGGTTCGAAGCCAGCCTCAGCTACTGAGTGAGGCTCTCAGCAACTTAGTGAGACCCTGTTTCCAAATAAAATATAAAATGGGTCTGGGAGTGTAGCCCGGAGGTAGAAAGCCTCTGGGTTCTACCCCCAGTACCACCAAAAAAAAAAAAAAAAAAACTATAAAATTAGTTTTATTGACGATTATTTGTTCTTTGATAGTATATATAATGAAATATATGTGTAAAGCCCTTCTGCTATTCGTGAAGTATGTTGTCTATAGTTGGAAAAGGACACGTACAATTGGTCAGGAGCCAAGCAAGCCACTTTTCTCACCGAGCAGCTCTTTTAATTGAACAAACAACTGACAAATTATGGTCAGTCAAATGTGGGTTTTTGGCAGGCGATTTCTTAGAAATGAATAAAGTAAAATGATACTTCAAGGAAAAACTGACAGTATTATTTTTTGTAGCCAATGAGAAGATTCAAGCGTTCAAGCAACCATTACAATTTTGGAAAACATATTCTACACTCTGAACTTGACAGCTTTCCAATACGGCACTCAAAGTCGTTTCAGATACGATTTTAATAATTTTTCATATTGTGCAAATGAAACGGGTCAATGCAGGGAACCACTATGTTCCCAATGGTTAATGTTGATGTGTCCATGCCTGATGATACATTCAGAGCACCTAGCCCAAGAGATTTTAATGTAACACAATACAAACAGTTTATTGAGCTGAGTTTGGGAGGCGTTTTTATTTATTTATTATTTTTTTGCAGTGTTGGAGATCAAACCCAGGGCCTCACAATGCTAGGTAACAGTGAACTGTTTTGATTCGGTATTGCAATTAACCTTTAAGAAGCTACTTCTTTTTAAATCTTGATGTAGTTCAAAGAATATCCACAATTATCTGAAAAGGCTATTACATATCCGTATGAAGCCAGTTTGTTTTCAATTACACTATCCCAAACCTGTTGCAACAGACTGAATACAGGAACAGCAAAGAGAATCAAGAGAATCCACTTGTCTTCTATTAAGCTGGGATTTCGAGACTTGAAAAATATAAAACAGTGCTGCTCCTTTCACTAAATTTTGTTTTTGGAAAAACATAGTTTTCACTAAAAATTTTCCTATTTAGCCAGTTGTGGTGACACACACCTATAATCTCAGTACTTACTAAACTGAGGCAAGAGGATCACGGGTTTAAGGCCAGTCTCAGCAACTTAGAGAGACCCTGGTCCAAACTTTTTATTATTATTTTATTTATTTTGGGGGGGGTCTGAAACCCAGGGGCATTTGACCTCTGAGCTACACCCCCTGCCCTATTTTTTATTCTTTATTTTGAAACCAGGTCTCACTGAGTTGCAGAAGGCCTAAGTAGCTGAGGCTGTCCGTGAACCGCGATCCTCCAGATCTCAGCCTCCTGAATGCTGGGATTACAAGCGTGTGCCACCATGCCCGGCTTTTTATTATTATTTTTAAAAGGAGCTTATGGCCAGGCGTGGTGGCGCATGCTTGTAATCCCTGTGCTTGGGAGGCAGAGACAGGAGGAGCGCACATGTTTGAAGTCAGCCACGCTGGCTTAAGAGACCCTGTTTCCAAATAAAAAGTATAAAACAGGTCTGGGAGTGTAGCCCGGAGGTAGAAGGGTTTCCAGGAACCCCAGTATCACAAAAAAAAAAAAAAAAAAGGAGCTTATGGTATAGTTCAAAGGTGGAATGTGCAATCCTCAGCATAAAAAAAAAAGTAGCTGGGCGTGGTTGCTCACACTTATAACCCCAGTACTTGGGAAGCTGAGGCAGGAGGATTGCAGGTTTGCAGCCTGCCTCAGATACTTAGTGAGGCCCTCTGCAACTCAGTAAGACCCTGTTTTAAAATAAAGAGTAAAAAATAGGACTAGGAGGCCACCCCCTCCCCACCTGTAAGGACCCTGTGGTCTGGGCCTCTGGCCCCGACCCTGGGCGGGTGGGCAGGCGCTGGCAGGGCACCCCTAGGCGACCCCCTTTCCACCCGGAAGGACCCTGTAAAAAAGGAAAAGAAAAAGAAAAAAGGAAAATAACGGAGAGGGGTCAAGGAGGCCATGGCGGATGCCAGGATACTGGAGATGCAGACAAAACTTATCCAAATGAACTGGAATTATTGGAAAAATTCCCCACTAAGGAGGACTGCTTTTTCTCTACATTGTTAAGAATCTTGGACATCACCTGTAAGGAGAGAGACTTTAGCGGAGAGCAAGGAGAAAGGCAGTGCTGACAGAGGTCTCCACGTTGGCAGTGGAGACTTGTATCCAAGAGAAGCAGAAATCCGAGCCTACCAACCTTATTATTTTTTCTTTTTTAGAGAAATTACATCAAAGGTCGAATGCTACTGTCGCGCATGCTTAGGAACACTGGACAACATTCAAAGTGGAAAAAGAGCTTGGGAAAGATTTGAAATGGTGGAGACAGTGGCAATGGCAGTGGCCAGTACTCAGGGGAGGCAGAGATCTGATGCATTACACCTGGAACCTTTGAAGTAATGACACCAGAGGCAGAATGCTACCACCACGCACCCTCGAGAATGTAGGACAAATGGTTGGGCAAAGAGGGTGCTCGGATTAGAGCCTGCCGAGGGGTGAGGACGGCGATGGACACAGCAAAGCTAGGATTGGAGCCTGTCATGAGGCAAGGCCGGGCTGGAGCCTGCCAAGTGGTTAGGCTGGTGCTGGGGCCAGTGAAGCCGGGATCAGATCATGCCGTGAGGCAAGACCAGTGCTGGGACCTTCGAGGCCAGGACCAGATCCTGCTGAGGGGTTAGGCCGGTGCTGGGGCCAACAAGGCCGGGACTGGAGCCTGCCGTGAGGCAAGGCCAGTACTGGGGCCTCCGAGGCTGGGATCGGAGCCTGCCAAGGGGTTAGGCTGGTGCCGGGGCCAGTAAGGCCAGAATTGGAGCCTCCCGTGAGGCAAGGCCGGTGCTGGGGCCTCCGAGGCTGGGATCGGAGGCTGCCAAGGGGTTAGGCCAGTGCCGGGGCCAACAGCCGGCATCGGAGCCTTCCATGAGGCAAGGCTGTTATTGAGGCCTCCGAGGCCGGGATTGGAGCCTGCCGTGAGGCAAGGCCGGTACTGGGGCCTCCGAGGCTGGGATCGGAGCCTGCTGAGGGGTTAGGCCGGTGCTGGGGCCAGTGAGGTTGGGATCGGAGCTTACCATGAGGCAAGGCTGGTGCTGGGGCCTCGGAGGCTGGGATCAGAGCCTGCCGTGAGGCAAGGCCGGTACTGGGGCCAGCAAGGCCAGGATCAGAGCTTACCGTGAGTCAAGGCCAGTGCTGGGGCCTCCAAGGCTAGGATCGGAGCCTGCCGAGGGGTTAGGCCAGTGCCGGGGCCAACAGCCGGCATCGGAGCCTTCCGTGAAGCAAGGCAACTATTGAGGCCTCCGAGGCCGGGATCGGAGCCTGCCGAGGGGTTAGGCCGGTACTGGAGCTAGCGAGGCTGGCATCGAAGCCTGCCATGAGACAAGGCCGGTGCTGGGGCCTCTGAGGCCGGGATCAGAGCCTGCTGAGTGGTTAGGCCGGTGCCGGGGCCAGCGGCCGGCATCAGAGCCTTCCGGGAGGCAAGGCCACTATTGAGGCCTCCGAGGCCGGGATCAGAGCCTGCCGAGGGGTCAGGCCGGTGCCGGGGCCAGCGTGGCTGGGATTGGAGCCTGCCATGAGGCAAGGCTGGTGCTGAGGCCTCCGAGGCCGGGATCAGAGCCTGCTGAGGGGTTAGGCTGGTGCCGGGGCCAGCGGCCAGCATCGAAGCCTTCCGTGAGGCAAGGCCACTATTGAGGCCTCCGAGGCCGGGATCGGAGCCTGCCGAGGGGTCAGGCTGGTGCTGGGGCCTTCGAGGCTGGGATTGGAGTCTGCCGTAAGGCAAG
Source organism: Muscardinus avellanarius (assembly GCF_963383645.1). NCBI lineage: Eukaryota > Metazoa > Chordata > Mammalia > Rodentia > Gliridae > Muscardinus > Muscardinus avellanarius. The sequence continues at coordinate 18,010,863 of NC_137791.1, forward strand.
GCCAGTGCTGGAGCCTGCCGAGGGGTTAGGCCGGTGCCAGGGCCAGCGTGGCAAGGATCGGAGCCTGCCGTGAGGCAAGGCCGGTGCTGGGGCCTCCAAGGCCAGAATCAGAGCCTGCTGAGAGGTTAGGCCGGTGCCGGGAACAGCGGCCGGCATCGAAGCCTGCCGAGGGGTTAGGCCGGTACTGGAGCTAGCGAGGCCGGCATCGAAGCCTGCCATGAGACAAGGCCGGTGCTGGGGCTTCCGAGGCCAGGATCGGAGCCTGCTGAGGGGTTAGGCCAGTGCTGGGGCCAGCGGCCTGCATTGGAGCCTGCCGCGAGGCAAGGCCGGTACCGGTGCCTCCGAGACCAGGATTGGAGTCTGCCAAGGGGTTAGGCCGGTGCCAGGGCCAGTGGCCGGCATCAGAGCCTTCCATGAGGCAAGGCCGCTATTGAGGCCTCCGAGGCTGGGATCGGAGCCTGCCGAGGGGTTAGGCCGGTGCTGGGGCCAACGAGGCCGGGATTGGAGCCTGCCGGGAGGCAAGGTTGGTGCCGGGGTCTCGGAGGCCGGGATCGGAGCCTGCCAAGGGGTTAGGCCAGTGCCGGGGCCAGAGGCCCGCATCAGAGCCTTCCGTGAAGCAAGGCCGCTACTGAGGCCTCCGAGGCCTGGACTGGAGCCTGCCAAGGGGTTAGGCCGATGCCGGGGCCATCGGCTAGCATTGGAGCCTGCCGTGAGGAAGGCCGGTGCTGGGACCTCCGAGGCCGGGATCGGAGCCAGCTGAGGGGTTAGGCCAGTGTCGGGGCCAGTGAGACCAGAACCGGGGCCTCCCATGAGGCAAGGCCACTGCTTGAGCCAGCGAGGTCTGGATCAGTCCACCGGGTAGCCAGGCTACAACTGGGGCCGTCAAGAGTGGGATCGGTATTTTCAACATGGCATGCACAAAGAAATATCGCAGAAAATTAAAACCAGATGCTTCCCCTAATCAGCAATAACTAGGAGGAAAGGAGCAACAGGAAGTGGTCAAGCTATAGAAAGGGCCCTATAGTGAAGCGATTAAGGTGACCAATCAGAGGGTATGGAATAGGGGAGGATGGAGCCTCTTTAAAAAGCAGGAGGTACATAAACATATGTATCAAAGTTAATCACCAAACAAGCATGGGATCGAGGGAGGGGGAGGGAATGGGATGGGGACTGGATGAGGGCTAATTGGATGATGTGTGCTTGTATATCCTCTCAAGTCTTATATTCCAATGTGATGTATGATTACAATGCACCAATAAAAATAAATTTAAAAAAATAAAGAAAATAAAAAATAGGACTAGGGGTGTAGTTCAAAGGTAGAATGCCCCTGGGTTTCACCCCCCAGTACTACTATTTATAGTTAATATGTAAAAGGTCATTATTTTAGTGATGCATATATTTAATTTCTCAATTCTATTCTCTAAGATGACAACGCACATGCGTAAAGGCTTATTGGAGTTCTCAATAACTTCTGGAAGTCTTGAAAAAGAGGTCCTGAGGCCAAAAATGTTTGAGAACTAGCGGGAAACTAACACTCAGGTGAGCGATATGTACGTGCACAATGACCACCGCACTGTCCTTGATAATAGCAAGAAATAGAAACAAAGCACATGCCTGGGTGGGAAGTTTCCAAGCACAGAACTAAACAGCAAAGGCAGCAGGACCACGGACATCAACACCAGCCCGCCCTAGAAAGGCTACTGTTGAAGAAAACCGCCAGGGCGTAGAAGGCATGCCTCATGCTGCTGCTTTTATAAAGCTCAAAGACAAGCAAAACTAACGAAGGCAGGAAAGCTGTGGGGAAAAAAGCAAAAACAACAACAACAGAAACTTTAGGCTGGGCATGGTGGCACGAGCCTGTAACCCCAGTACTCAGGAAGAAGACCGCAGGTTCAAAGACAGCCTCGGCAACTTACTGAGACTCTCAGCAACCTAGCCAAGACCCTGTTTCACAATAAAAAATAAAATGGATCTGGGGCTGTAGCTTAGAAGTAGAATGCCCCTGGATTGAATCCCTAGTATACCCCCCACCAAAAAAAGAGAGAAAATTTAGGATAACAGAAATTGCGGGGGACAAGAAGCAGGAGAAGAGGGTCAACAGTGCTGGAATTTGTTAGACTTGGTGGCAGCATACAGATGTTCATTTGGTCACTAGGCTTCATTATATATGTGCAAGTTAGATACACTTTTTAAATAAAGAGCAATGCTGTATAACCTTCAGAGAGAAACACTGTAGTAGACCTAATGAGTCGGGAGCCTGGGAATTAAGGAAGGGCACAAGAAGGTGGTAAGCCCAGACACAGGCTCTGCGGCACCAGGCAGGAGGAGCCCTTCACTGCCGGCCACCGCCCCGTGATGTTGCAACAGAGACCTCTCGACTTGTAAAGGCCACCTCTTCCAGGCAGGCTGCACTCACGCCTGTAATCCCCATACTGGGGAGAGTGAGACAGGAGGATCACAGGTTCAAGGCCGGTTCCAGCAACTTAGGTAGACCCTGCTTTTAAATAAAAATAAATGAATAAAAAGGGATAGGGGTGTAGCTTGGAGGTAGAGTGCCCCTGGGTTCAATCCCCAGTGCCAAAAAAAAAAAAAAAATCAATTAAAAAAAGCCACCTCTTTCTTTAGACTGTCTTCCTTCCTCCCCATTTTTTTTTTAATCACTGTGAAAGAAACCACCATACTTCACAGTTGATTTCTGAACTGAATCCAAGCCTCTAAATTTAGCAATCGCAGTCTTTCATCACTGGGGCCAGCTCCTACCATACTTTTCTTGCCTCTTATCCTTACATCGCCAGGATGGTCCTGCTGGGTCAGTGAAACCCCTTCTCTTAATGCCTCCCTCGCCTGCTCTGTGTTGATTTTGACTGCCATTCGACTAATGGCCATGTCTGATGCTTCGGAAGTTCTCTCCCTTCTCAACATCTTAATCCAACTCTTCCCTGAGGATGCTTGGGATAGCAGGGAAGCTTTTGGCCATCACTTTCCCTCTGTGTTTTCTGGAAATATATATATCTTGCATCTCTTAAGATGTTGATTTGTGCTTATCCTCTGAGTGTTTGGTGTCAACATTTGCAGGAACTGTCAGCAGAGACTGCGCGACCCAGAACTTGAGAGAGCAGGTACATGCCCCAAACTTAATGAAGGACGAACACGTGGGACACCAGCTCTCAAGGATCCAGCCCTCCCTGTCCCAACAGCATAGCTTGCCGGCAGCCATATACCCTAATTCCAAACACTATACTCAGTATACTAAAAAAGGTGCTTCCTGGATGTAGGAGACTCCCAATTCAATAACCAAGCTAAGCAAAGCAGTATCTGTTTTAGAGAATTCTTTTACAGGACAGGAAACGATGTTAGAGTTCAACACTTCGCCCCATCCTACCCCAAATTACTAGAAGTCCTTAGAAGATCACGCCACACAGGAGGCTCACCTGCTTCTTCCTAGGCACAGATCTTCTGTTTCATTTGTGGATAGCTTTTTTTTTTTAATTCAACAGGTTCTTATCAAACAAAATTCATCTTTTTGCAACTCAACCCTGTTGGTCCTTGTTTGTTTTTCTGCTCAGCATTTAATATGTCTATGGAGATAACTTTCCTGGCTGAACTGGACTTATTTCCATTTCTTTATCTGCCCAGTTAGCTCTTGAGAGCAGGGACTTAGCTCTACAAAACCCTACTACAACACACACACACACACTCTCACACTCTCACACACACACACACACACACACACACTCACACACACACACACACAATTACTGCTGGTGCAAGGAGTGAATGAATGATCAGTTATCACGCAAGAGCTGGCATTTTAGAATGAATGACAATTGAGAATCAGCTTACTCCTCCGTCGCTTGACAGAACTTCATACACCTGAACGCAGATCCTATGCACAGCTCTGATTCCACCCCCACTCTCCTCAGATCCAGCATTCCCAGTTGCCTCAGAAGTTAATTCCTTCTATCATGACTTCAAGTGTCTACACCCTTCTGCTTGCCGCCCTCCTGGCAGGATGATTATCAGTTTCCCCCTTCACATCAGGGCATCCAATCGGGGATTCAATACACATGTGATCTCATCAGCTGATGTGGGCCACCTTGCCGGCCTTGTTCCAAATTCAGTACAAAAAATTACATTTGTCAACTCTGTGGAAATGCGTCCATATTTCCAAAAGAGGCTGGATTTTAAATATTACTTATTGACTACAGTGGTTTCCTCTGGGGATGGGAAGTTGGGAGTCGGGGACTTTCAGGCTTTAAACATTCATATGTAGTTTTAATTATTTATACTAAGTGTGTGCTTCTTGTGTCATTTAAACCCAATATAGATTACTAAAAATAAGTTAACACTTCTCCTCCTCATTCTATCCCAAGTTACTAGAAGTCTTTATAAAAATCACCCTGACAAGCAGTTAAAGTAGCTTCTTCAGCCCAGCGTGGTGGCGCATGCTTGTAATCCCCGCGCTTGGGAGGCTGAGACAGGAGGATTGCGCAGGTTCAAAGCCAGCCTCAGCTACTTAGTGAGACCCTGTTTCCAAATAAAATATAAAATAGGTCTGGAAGTATAGCCCGGAAGTAGAAAGCCTCTGGGTTTCACCCCCAGTACCACCAAAAAAATATATAGCTTCTTCATACATATGAGATTTTCTGTTTCATTTCTAGACAGTGTTGTTGAGGGGGTTATTATTGTTGTTATTGATTGATACTGAAGATGGAACCCAGGGCATTCTATCTCTGAGCTAGACACCCAGCCTTATTTTATTTTTTGATTTTGAAAATGGGTCTCACTAAGTTGCTGAGGATAACCTCATCATCCTCCTGTCTCAGCCTCCCAAGTACTGAGATAATAGGCGTGTACCACCACACCTAGCTTCTAGATCATTTTAGATATTATCATTCAACAAATCCTCATCTTTTTAAAGATTTCTATGACTCCAGCCTTATGTCCTATTCAAAACACTTGTACATTTTTCTCCTCTTTTGTACATTTTTCACCTACGAATAAGGACTTGAGCGACTGTTGTATCAGTGGCAAGTCCCTTTATGACCTAGCAGTTTAGCCAACCCAAACCTTACTTGTAGATTGTGAAATTTCTCTCTTCCTATAAATGTCACAAAGCAGCTCACTCTAATTCGATTTCTCTCTTCCTTAAGGTCAGATTAAAACTCAGTAAGTCTTGTTTGAGGTTTTCAGGCCCTGGAAGGGAAAAATCAGATGGTGCATTCAAGAGTGTGGCATCTCCTATGCTGTTTCCTCCCAAATACAGCTGTGTTTCATGCTCAGAAAAGGCTTGCTGGGTTAACAAGGGGGACCATACAAGTAGAGATCAGGCGCCTAATTCTAGGCCTTTCCAGAAGGGAGCACTCGCCACTTGGAGCACACAATCCAGGCCCCCACAAAGTGTTTCTGCTCACGACCCTCTTCCGTTACTCTCTGCTTAGTCTAACGTCAAAAACCCAGATGTTTCTGGTGTGGTGGCACCTACCTAAAATCCAAGTAGTAGCCGGGCGTGGTGGCACACGCTTGTAATCCCCACGCTTGGGAGGCGGAGACAGGAGGATCACGCAGGTTCGAAGCCAGCCGTGCTGGATTAAGAGACCCTGTTTCAAAAATAGAAAATAGGTCTGGGAGTGTAGCCCGGAGGTAGAAGGGCTTCCAGGAACCCCAGTACCAACAATAAATAAATAAATAAATAAATAAATAAATAAATAAATAAATAAATAAATAAATTCCAAGCACTTGGAAGACTAAGACAGGAGGATCCCAAGTTCAAGACCAACCTCAGCAACCTAATGAGACCTCGTTTCAACACCAAAAAATAAAAAGGGCTGGCGGTATAGTTTGAAAGTAAAATGCTCCCAGGTTCAACACCTAGTACTACAAAACAACAACAACAGCAATGCACAAACACGGAGATCTTGATTCTTCAAGGAAAGAACTGAAACTGCAGCACAGGGTGTTCATGGGTCACAAAGCCAACGTGTTCCAGCATCACCTAAGGGGGCTCCTCAAGGGACAGGGGCTCTGAGAGGGTCCGGAGGGGCCAGGGCATGGTCTTCAGATTGTGAGACCCCGCCCCCTTCCGAAGATCTCACACACCACAGGGCTACACTGGGCTTCCAGAGAACCCAGCCTGGTTCTGCCCTTGGTAGTGCTCATGCTAGTGATTTTGAGCTAGTTTCTTGCCCTCTCTGTGGCTCAGTTTCCAATTCCGTCCAACAGATGGGAGACTCAGCTTTTCCCTGTCTGTCTCGTAAGCCGAAGATCCCGGCGAAAGCATGCAGGGACCATCAAGCGTATCACAAATCAAACGCTTGGGTAACGTACTATTATCCACTGTACAGTCTGAAGCTACTTGAGCGCTGGCAGGTGAAGTGACTTGCTGAAGGTCACAAAACCATGAAGCAATTCCTGGGTGATGGGGAGAGTGTGAGCGAGAAGGCCGTGTCCTCCTGGGGTAGAGGGAATGTGGGGAGAAGACTGGAGTATAGATTTCCTGTCTTTGGTGCATCCCTTCCCTAAGACTCGGGAAGAGTTAGAGCCAAGCCCCTCAGGTTCGTGAGCTGATGTTCGTGTCGTAAGATCTAACAAAGTATTGTCAATAGCTGCCTGGGCTCAGCATCACCTGTCTTTATTCTTGGCCAAAATGACATCACCCCCGCATGGGAGATTTGGTTAGTTCAGGGGTCCTCAACCACACCGTTCATGCAAATCACGGAAGAGCTATATGAAAGCGTGCAGGCCTGAGCTCCACCTGGGGCCAACTGAGCTGAAGCCTCGGGGGCTGTCTATGGTCTATGCGTTCTCAATCTCCCAAGTGTTGAGACGCGAAGCCCGGCCTGGGTGCAGAGCGGCCTGGAGCATTGCACTAGGTCGCTTAACAGTGATCAGAAACTGACGGGCAGCAAGACTGTCTTTGTTGTTTCCTCAGTACTGGGGATGGAACCCAGGGGCATTCTACTTCCCAATAGACCCCTGGCCCTATTTTTCTTCTTTATTATTTTTGAAACAGGGTCTCACTGAGTTGCAATGGGCCTCACTAAGTAGTTCAGGCTGTCTATGAACCAAGAGCCTCCTGCCTCAGCCTCCCAAATGCTAGGATTACAAGCGGGCGTCCCCACACCTGTCTTTTGATTGAGACCAAATTCTGCTTTGTGCATTTAATAATGGCTCCAATGCATCCCACTATAAGGTGTAATTATAATGCACCAGTAAAAATAAAATAAAATAAAATAAAATCGGTACAAAAACCAACACCGCACAATAAAAGCAATCCTTCCAGAGATTCCCAGTTGAAACAAATCCACGCCTCGGTTGCAATAACGTGGCCAGGAACGCATCTCAACGCCGGCACGCACAGCTCAGTTCCCATAGAACCGACAAGTGGTCCCCTATTTTGCAAATGAGAAAAACTGGCAGAGAATGCTGGCCACTGGCTAAAGTCATGGCTAACATGGGACAGCCAGGGATCTTAATCCCTACCTCATTCTGCTTCTTGATCCTGCCCTGGAGTGGATGCACAATGCCTTCAACTCGGTGATAAATTAAAAGATCAAAGAATACGTTAGAGAACACTGAACAGGTTTCTAATCCAAATGCCCTCAGGGGACCAGGAGGAAAGGACCTGGGGGAGGTGCGCAGGTGTGCGTGCATATGGGGACGCGGCGGCCGAGTGGCAGGAAGCTTGCAGACTGACGGGCACATGCCCGGGGAAGGGAGACAGCCGTCACCGCCGACAGCAGATTGCAGCCATGTGGGGAGGTGGGCCCAGCGCTGCCGGCTCTTCCAAGTTTCCAAAAGAAGCTGGAAATTTAGATTTTTATGTGAAATTTCCAAAATGTTGCTGCAAGTTTTTAAACACGTTGTCCAGGGTAAAACTCATCCGTGTGACACCAGCTTGTGACCCCTGATATGATCTCTTTCTCTCTGTCTCTCAAGAACACACGAACACACACACACACACACACACACACACACACACCTCGATCCTTCATTTAAGATTCACGGAATATGCTCTCTTGGACTGGTTCCCTGTGATTAGAAACAACAGACCCTGCTTTTCCTGCTCTCTGTGCAAAATCCGAACTATGACCTATATAACATATGGAAAACCCAATATCAATTTCCCCTCGGTTGTTTTAATCAGCCTGTTGAATAAATGAATAAACACACCTTTATTAAACACCTATTCTCTCACTTCAGTCTCCCTGGAAGTCTCCACGGGGATTTATGCCTTCACTTTACAGTAAAATCCAGCCATAATTCATAGGATTATTACACAACTCAGATGCAATTCACATCAAATCATATAAACATAAGCGTGCATACCTACAGCAAAAGCCAAGTAGAACACCGTTAGGCTATGACACAAGTTTCAGTCAAGCCCTACAGTAACGGTCTTGTAAAAGAATTTTATATCATATTATTATTACTCATCACATAATAAGATCTGTGTAAATCAAAATAAAAAATGTAGAAACCACCATACCGTTATGGGTCAAAAATGCCTGTATTTTAATCACAATCTAAGCAAATGAACATATTTCATATGCTTAATAACCAATAAGACTGATGGAGCTCTTTCTATGTGGCATGCACTAATTAGGGATGATTTTATATATACACACAAGGATAAGTATGTTATATACTTATATATAATATTTACATTTTAATATACACATTTGCATATATATATGTAATTCTATGACAACTCTGTAATGTAGGAACTATCATCACTGAGTGCATGCATGTGTGTATGTGTGTGTGTGTGTGTGTGTGTGTGTGTGTATTAGTTACTAGGGATTGAACCCAGTGGCATTCTACTTTCAAGCTATACTCCAGCCCTATTTTATTTTTATTTTGAAACACAGTCTTGCTAGGTTGATGAGAGAGAATCTCACTACTTGCTAAGGCTGTCCTAGAACCTGCCATCCTCTTGACTCAGCTTCCCAAGTCCTGGGATTACAAAGTTTGCCACCACACCAGGCCCATTCTCACTTTTTAATGATCAGGAACTCAGGAACTTGAGAACAGAGAATTCAAGTAATTCGCCCAAGGTCAACACCTCCAGGATCTGAAGAGCCTGGCACCAGAGTCTGTGCACTTGATTGCCACCCCATGAACTCCGAAAGCACGCGAGCACATGTCTTTTCTTTATATGTACCACGTGCAATAAAGTGAAAAGAGCCCAAAGTCAGGATGATCTTTTCTCCCTCTTATTACAAAATAACAATATTTTTTTTTAAATACACCATCAGACAACCAGAGGTACTATAACTATATACCTTGAGAAAAAGCCATCAACCTCCATAAGTACTGAAGCTAGTTTCAAAAGCCCAGATAAATACAGTGCCGCTGATCAGTCGGGTAAAAGGCCCTTTCGCCTGGCCTTCCTCAGTCCCCTCTGAAGGCCAGCTTCTTCAGAGCACTCAGAACAATTCACCCCGAGACCAGCATCGCCCTCACCCCTTCTCCTTTTCCTTCACACTCATTTCAAGTGGAGTCTAACCACTTTTCTGGCCCAGGTAGAAACTATCAGAGAAAGAGAAGGTATCAGTGCATTTATTCCCTACTGATTGAAAAACTTTGCTAAATTGGCTCGCTCTCTCTCTCTCCCTCCCTCCCTCCCTCCCTCCTGTTCTGAGGATGGAACTCAGGGCCTCTAGCATGGTAGATGTGACTCTACACCTAAACTACACTCTCAGTCCCTAAACTTTCTGAAAAACAAGCAAAGAATACCTGGCGTTGTTAAGAATCCCAGAGACAGAACTTCACTGATGGAGGCTGTTTTCTTAAAAAGGAATGAGACTGTTGGAGACAATTTCCTTTTGGGGCACACAGATTCTACTACATTCTCAGGCCAATCTGAGAAAAGCAGAGCTAGTAAACTGCACATTCGGACCTCAGAAGGTAGGCACTTATCACTGTACCTTTTTACAAAAAGGTATAGTACAGTGTGTGTGTACACACAGGGTGAAGCTGACTTTTATAAAATAAACAGCAATATGCACCCATGCAGTCTAAGATTAGTATCAGGCCAAAGTCTGATTTTAATTTATGGAACTACCTTGTAACTGTAGCAAGTCTATCCAAGGTGGGTCCCTGGGGGTTGATAAGAGTCATCTGACAGGCCCTTGCTTCAGCACCTAGTCATACACTATTTTCCAATATCATAAAAATATAATTTATAGACAGAGGCTAGAAATACAAAATTTGCCCCCCAACAGAAGGCCGAGGGTGGATAGAAAGCCGGTCAAGTACCCTCAGCTATTTCTAAGGTCTGTGCTGGGCGTGTGATTTTTTTTTTCCCCTGATAAAATATGACAGAAGACATCTTGGCTACCAGGAACCATAGAGTGTTGTATATACTTAGCCCAAGATGGTATAAATTACTGAGCTATACCTAGCACAGTTGGAGACAAGAGTCCATCAGAAAGAGGATAGCATCAGCACCCACAGTCTGGACCCCTGACATGTGAGCCTAAGAGTACAGGAACTAACCCCAAACAGGAATGAAATCAGAAGAACCAAAACTCACACATCTTACCAAGCTTGGTCTGGGTTTCTTTCCACAACAGAAAAATATGCAAAATCTATTCTTTTACCACAACACCCATGGTCTGGTAAAGCCTTATGCTAGAAATCCTTTAGCACACCCCAAAGTCCTATTTTGTAGGTCATACTCTCATTATCATGGTTCTGCGACCAGTCTGATTAAATTATAGAAAATTACTAATACATCTCTCAGAATGGAGAGATCAGCGCCGGCCTGTTGTTTGTTTTTTTCCTTCTCCTCCTCGAATACTCCAGCAGATATTTTAAAATGAAGAAGGGACACAGCGACTTTTAAATGAGGCTAAAGGATGTATTAACCTGGTCGCAGTAGTACGCTGCCCCTTCCACTTTCACAGAATGGCATTAGTGACCAGTCAGACGCCGAGGAGGGTCACGGAGTAGAGAATGTGGGCTTCTCCGACATATCCTCACACCTAGAGCGTGGTCTCAGTGTCTGTCAGGCAAAGTTCCCATCCCCAGATGTGACCGTATTAAGAGGTACTAGGCAATGATTTAGTTTATAAAGGCGGAACCTTGATGCTTAAGATTAGTGCGTAAAAGAGGCCCAAGGAAGCTTAGTGGCCCCCAAAACCACGTGCAGACACAGAGAGAAGGCGTCATCGTGGACACAGAGACAGAATCCTAACTAGACGCCAAATCGGTGGTCACCCCAACCTGGGACTCCCGACCTCCAGACCTGTGAGCAAGAAATGTCTCTTGTCTACTCATTACTGGACATCAGGTGTTTGTTTATAGACACCCCCGTGGACTAGACCATCTTCGTATCTTTGGGACCAGACCACCATCTTTGAGTCCAAAGACACCAGTTTGCATCTAAGTGCTTAGGATGAGCAACACTGAATAAGAACTCTTCTCTTTTGTGAGACTAACTCATCCCAAACAACCTGAACCCAAACTAGCAGGATGACTACATACGCTAGTTTACCAGCAAAGCCCAGCACCATGTATTTCTGACCTAGCCTCTTCTACAAGAACGGATTGATAGTAACAAGACTTCTTATATTTTTAAATCAATTTTTGACTCCAGGAGAAGCCTGCTGGGTAACTCCACCAACACACACTCGGCCTGGGGTGTGTCCACAACCTCTGTCCATTTAATTTTACAAGCCTCCCAAGACAGAGATTTTCCACACCTCTCTTGGAACTCTCCTAATAGAGGCCGTTCAAAGACTCTAAAATACCAAGTGCACAGCAAGCTCTAACACTAGCCAAAAGCTGTCCAATTTATACTTCTCCAGCATGATTTATTAACACTTTGTGCAGAGACCTGTCAACTCACACCAGCTGTGTCATCTCCAGAGTGAGACGGCAGCACACAGATAAATTAAAAATCAATTTTTTTATTAGAAACTGTTTTGAAGCATTAGAAGGAATGTGATTTTGAGCCATCTTCCGTATTTCAACAGAAAAACTCGATGGGGCCCTCCTTGCTGTATTAGCAATCCATGGATGTTCTTTTCAGAGAAGACAGAGGCATTAGTGCCAGGCATCCCCCTAAACTGTTATTTGGTACCTCGGAATCATTAGCCCTGGCTGACAGGCTCCGTGAAGTATTTTGCCACTTCACACTGAAAGATTTCCCCATGTGTTTGTTGCCAATGATTAGTCCAGAGGTTCTGCCTAGAGACTGCAAAAAATAATAACTAATGGGAGGAAAGAGTTAAGTCTGCTGCCCCTTCTCTTTCATCAGACATAAAAAGACTCATACAACTATTAAAACAGAGACAGTGAGAGAGAGAGAGAGAGAGAGAGAGAGAGAGAGAGAGAGAGAGAGAGAGAGGAGAGAAAGGTTGATTCTGTTCCTGTCCAGTTGTTTTGGTTTCCAATCTTATTAGAAAGCAAGAGAGAATTTTTGTAAGGTTTTCTTAATAAAGAACACAGGAACCTGTTCTTGTCTTCACCCACAACCGCGTAAACTGTGAAAATACTGGAACAGTAAAACAACTGTTTTGTCAGCTTTTCCTTCGTGCTCCCCCTTGGGAACAGGCATCAGGCAAATTCCAATGATAAATAAGATGGGATCTAAACTCATATGTTTGTAGATAAGCTGATGATAATGTGGAAATCTTAAAAGTTCAGGATGGCCAATGGTCAAAGGCTTTGTAGACGCAATGAATAAATACAAAAGAATGTCCCTCCTCATCCTGATACAAGTGACCCCAAAAAGTAACCATGTTCACAGAGTACCTAGCCCCTGGCCTAGCAGCGTCCCTCTCCTGGGCGGACACTCATTCCTAAGGTGTGTGGTTCAGGACTCTGCAAAAGATAAGGATGTGCCGAAGGAGCTCAAAGGACTGCTTAGACTTGTTTAACATGACATTGAACTTTGTTATTGGAAAGAACTTTTCCATTAAAAGTAAAAGAGCCATCAACAGAAGCAGTCACAGTAAAGTCCCCAAATAATCATTATTGCTCCAAACTACTTAAACAGAGTGTTTGGGTTGATTAATAATGTGGGAAGGGGGTCCTAGGGATTGAACTCAGGGGATTCTACCTGAGCTACACCCCTAGCCCATTTTCATCTTAAAACAGGGTCTCATTAGGTTGCTAAGAGTCTTGCTAAGTTGCTGAGGCTGGCCTCGAACTTGTAATCATGTCTCCGCCTCCCAAGTACCGGGATTACAGGCAGGGGCCACCATGCTTGGTTAGGATAATAATTTTTAAAGTCACCCCTCAAAAATAGTGTAGGTTTAACACCCTTTGCTGGGGGAAGGAGGGGCTTCAAGTTTACACAAAACTTCTTTTTGATTTGTTCAGTAGGATCGCCACTCAAAAAGGACAGGTCATTTTTTTTCTGCATATGTGTGTGTATATACATATATATATATATATATATATATATATATATATATGTGTGTGTGTGTGTGTGTGTGTGTGTGTGTGTGTGTGTGTGTGTATGTATATATATGCACATACATACACATTCCCTCAGCCCTACTTGATTTTTTTTAAAGGGGTTCTTTTTTTTTTTTTGTCTGTTGGGAACCCAGGACTAACAGAGCTTTGCCACTGAGCTACATTCCAGCCCCCTACTTGATTTTTTAAATTTTGAAACAGTGTCTCACTAAGTTGCAGAGGGCCTTGCTATTCTACTCAAGCTGGTCTCATACCTGCAATCCTCCTCCATATATATATGAGGCCCATGTAACACACACACACACACACACACACACACACACACACACACACACCGCAGAAGCCCAGGAGGAAATGACTGTGTAGAATTTTAAATCAGAAACCCAGGGCTTCAGTTAGTAGTGTCAGGTTAAAGGCTCGCCCATCTCCAAAGCTAATTCAGTTCGGAAGAGTCCCAGGGGTGTCTAGCGGAACAGAAGGAGCTAGGAAACCTTAGCAGGCCGAGCCCAGCCTAGGGAATTGCTGGGACTCTGTGCCAGGGGCTGAGGCTCACCCCAGGCTGGTATCAGATAATACCAAGTGCTAGTCTGGATTTCCAGGACTAATCCACTCGAAGGTGGGACTTCCAGGTTCCCCGGTGCCTGAGCGGTCAAGTGGGGCGGCTGCGGGCTTTGCAGGTCCACACTGGACCGGGGTAGCATTGTATCCAACAGGAGAGAACCAGAACCAACACACAGAAAGTCTCTAGGTAGGAATGGCTTATGCTTTAGAAATCTTTGATCACATTACTAGGGGCTGCAGAGGCCAGGATAGACCAAAAAGAAGCAGAGAGCGTTTCAAATTTTCTAGAGATTCAGTTTTCACAAGTTTCTCTTTCATATATTCTAATTTGTGCTTCATAAATGTGTTCACAGGTCTTACACATTCCTTTCTCATGTGTGTGTGTGTGTGTGTGTGTGTGTGTGTGTGAGAGAGAGAGAGAGAGAGAGAGAGACAGACAGACAGACAGACAGACAGACAGACATGGGGGTGGAGCCTAAGTATCTGTACTTCTAAGCTACACCCTCATCCCTACTTGATTTTTTAAAGGTGTGTGTGTGTGTGTCCCCTTTTGGAATCTGGGATCAACCCAGAGCTTTGGCACTGAGCTACTTCCCGGCCCCCCAACTTGATTTTTTTAAATTTTGAAACAGTGTTTCACTAAGTTGCAGAGGGCCTCACTAGTCTACTGAAGCTGGCCTCACACCTGCAATCCTTCTTCTCAGCCTCCCAAATACTGGGATTTTAGGCATGTGCCGCCAGGCCTGATCCTACAGCTTCTTAAATAACATATCAACAATGACTTTAATCATGTTTCTATCTTCTCGGAAGGGTTCTTTGACTTTAAAATCATTTTACCCCCGTGCATTCCCCTTAACTCTTACCCCTAACATCGCACGCATCTCTCTTTTCTTTGAGGGTTAACTTTTAAATCTGCCTCCACATAACTTAAAACCCTGAGATGACTCAACTTTAATCCCTAGACTTGACTATATTTTAACTTTGATAGAACACAGTCACCCAGGGAAAGAAAACTCCTTCCCTGACACATCAACCAACCAACCAAGAGTTTATCACTGAAACTAGGACGTAGGGCTGCAATTATATCCTATATTAACTAGAAATTAATGCTACTTTTTCCCCGAGTCAATATTTATTACATCTCGGTACCACTTGCGAGTTTCTCCAAGCCTCACTCAGCACCACTTAGCAAGCGTCGGGTTACTGTGCCTGAATTGCAAAATACACCATTTGCCCAGAAATTGCTCTTAGTCCAAATGCAAATTGCTTATAAAACATGTGTAAACCCCGCTTAGAACAGGCAGCGCACGTCCATAAAAACCCATTCGATGCAAAGGTAAGTGGGAAAGCCTCGCTGCTTAAGGCTTCTCTTTAAAACCTGGAGGGACGTTTAAGGTGTTTCCAAAGGTAAATTGCTTCTTACTTTGGTAAAAGTGGCTTTCTTTATGTGAGCGGAAGAGGGAGGCGATTTTTTTTTTAAGTGAGTAGATAACAGTCTTCAATTAGAGAACAGGGTGGGAAAGCCCACTCTCAAAAAGATAACTTAATCACCAGACACCGAGGCGCAGGAGGGGCCCACCAGGCGCAGGAGCTAAAATGGAGCCGGCATTTCCTCTCAGACAGAGGGTAGTCGCCCGAGGTCAGGGTCAAGGTCACCGGCAGGGCAGGCTTGCAGCTGCCGGGCCGCGCTCTCCACCGCGGGAGGGAAGGCGGTCCACCGCCGGCACAGCCCAAACAGATAAATCCCTTCTCCTCTCCCACCCTCTTTTTAACCCCGCCAACATTTTTCTTTTTAAGCAAGGAGGAGAAGAAAGGAAAATGACCAAATAACCTGGCCGCCCCTGTTTCTGCATCAGCTGCCAAGTTGCCATCTACGGACAAGTTCGCAGAGAACACTGAAGCCCATTTTGTCCAGCAGGGCCAGACTCCCCCATCGCCCCCGCCCCGGCATCCCTGCCTTCTCGGCCGCCCCCCCCCCCAAAAAAAAGAGCAGGGCACGGCGGCGAGCCGGCCATGTGCACGCACTCCCTCCACCCCAACTGCTGCGAGTTTTCTGTGAATCGCAGCGCCGAGCCTCCGGCTCGCCCTCCCCGGCTCCGCCGCCTCCTTCGCGCACACGATCTCCCTACACACGCAGCCGCCCGCGAGCGATTTTATGTGCATATATATTACATATGTGATATTATCCTCAGAACCTCTAGCGGGCAGGCGAAGAAAGGACTGCACAGGGGCATTTTTTTTTTTTTTTAAAGGAAGGGGAAAAAAAAAAAAAAGCACAACCCAAGCCCTGCGCGTCGACTCCCTGCGTACCGGGAAGGAGAAAGAAAAGAGATGTTTGCGGAGCGGAGCGGCGGCCCGCCCCCGGCGGCGGCCCCTGCCCCGGCCCCGGCCCCGGCCCCGGCCCCGGCCCCCGGCCCGAGCCCCGCGCGGCGGCATCGATCGCGCCGCCCGTCTGCGGCGGAAGCGCGCGGCCCCCACCCGCACACCAGCCCAGACTCCATAACCTTAGCCCTCCCCCACCCGCCCTGAACTTCAGGTGACCGACCACGTCGGCCGCTCCGCTCCGCGCCGCCCCCAGCCCGGGTTTTGCAGCTCGGGCTCGGAGCGGGCCCGGCGGCCGGGGGGCGCGGGCGGGGGGCGGCGGGCGGACCCTCCCCGGCCGGCCCCCCGCCGCCCCTCCCCCGCCGCCCCCGGCCCCCGCGCCCCCGCGCCCCTGCGCCCGGGGAGCCGGGCGGCCCCGGGGGATATTTTTAGTTGCTTTTTTTTCTCCTGCACTTTTAGCTCCGGCTGCATCTCGCCACGCTCGCCGCGGAGAGGGATGGGGGGGTGGGGGCGGGGGAAAAGTTAAGAGTCTCGCAAAGACCCGCGGAGGGGGCCGGGGGCGCGGGTGGAGGAGGGGCGGCCGGGGCGGGCGCGGCTCTCGGGTCCGGGACTCCGCTCTCGCTCGGGATGGCCGGGGAGGGGTCCGCGCGCCGGCCGCTCCCCCCGACCCCGCGCCTGACTGCGGCCGGCCTCCCTCCCGCCGGCCTCGCTCCCCCGGCCTCCCTCCCTCCCTCCGCCCTCCGCCCGCGCCGCGGCTCTGCAGGGACCTCGCGCCGCCCTGCCTCCTGCCCCCGCCCGGGGGGCGCCCCGCACCCGCCCGGCCTCGCCCCCGGCGCGGGGTCCCCGGGGGCGCGCAGGCTGAGCCCGGGGGTGCGGGGCCCCACGCCCTCGCCGCCCCGGCCCTGCTCCTCCTCCCTCGCCGCCGCCGCGGCCGGGGCCGACCCACCCCGGCGCAACCTTTAGCCGGAGACGGACCCCCCCCCCCGCGGCCCCGCCGCGCGCCCGGCGCCCCCGACCGCCATGGCGCCGCCCCCGCCCGCCCGCGCGCCCCGACCCGCACCCCGGGCGCCCGGGGGGCCGTGAGATTTTTTTAAGGTTCCCACCTCGCCCCCCCCCGCGGCGCCCCCCAGCCCCAGCCCGCGTCCCCGGCTCCCCGCCGCCCCCCTCCCCCGGCACCCGCAGCGGGGACGCGAGGGAGGGACGGGGAGAAGCCGAGCTCGGGGAGAGGGGGGGCAGAGAAAGAAAGAAAAAGAGAGGATGGAAAGGGCACGGGCCGATCATCACCAACATGGCTGCCTCGGCACAGACCTCGGCGAGGAGTAACCCGGGCTGTGTCTTTGTCAGCTTCACCTCTGTAACCCTAAACTAGCGCAGCAAACAAGGCGGCGGGCTGCGCAGGGAAGGGAGAGGCCGGCGAGAAAATGGCCCGGGCGGCGGCGGGCGACTTACGTGAGGGAAGGCGCTGGGGCTGCTCCTGCTTCCTCCTGGGCATTTTCCCCGGGTCTCACATTCTCCTCCGTGGTTAAGGAGATCAGACGAGCCCTGCGGGGGCCGAGCCGGCGCTGCGGGGCGCGGGCGGGGGCGGGCAGGGGACCCCTCTCTCCGGTGTGTGAATTGGGCTGGAGCTTGTTCCCTGGCGCCAGAAGAGAGGTTTTCTTCTTTTTTTCTTTTCCTTTTTTTTCCTCTCTCTCTCTCTCTCCCTCTCTCTCTCTCTCTCTCCTTTTTTTATTTTTTTTAATTTTTGGTCGTGCACCTGGCTTGTCCCCGAGCGTAATATTCTTCAATGGGAACGGATCTGCTAGGTGTGTGTGTGTGTGTGTGTGTGTGTGCGTGTGTGCGTGTGCGCGCCCTGGCTCGCGTGTGTGATGGGAGGTATAAATAAATGCGTGCGGTGCGGCGGTGTCTATGGCCGCGCTCGGTGTCTCCGAGCCCCTAACACTAATGTTGGGATCAAAGGGCAGCGGCGGCGGCTCGCTCGCGCTCTCCTCTCTCTCTCTCTCTCTCTCTCTCTCTCTCTCTCTCTCTCTCTCTCTCTCTCTCTCTCTCTCCCCTCTTTCTCGCTCTCTCCTCTCGCGCGCTCTCTCTCTCCCTCTCTGTCACACACACACACTCACACACACACACAGGCACAGACTGAAAGCGAGAGCTAGACACACACGCGCGCACACACACACACACACACACACACACACACACACACACACGCGCGCCCGCGCGCGCGCACACAGCAGAGGAAGGTGCCCTCAGGCTCCCAGGGCGGACTCAGCCTCCGATTTACAACCGCTGGGTCTGGAGAGACTGGGGGGCGCGTGCGGGCGCGGGGTGCGGTGCTTCCCCTGGACCCCGCGAGTCGCCCGATCCAGGGGTGGGGGGGAAACTTTCCCCACTCTTTAAACAACGATGCGTTCGTTTTTGTTTTTTGTTTTTTTTTTTTTAAACTGGATTTTTTTTTTTTTTTACTGGATTTTTCTCCCCCCCCCCCTTCCGAAAGGAGATAGTCGGTTCTCTTAACTTTTCTTTTGTTTATTACAGCTCCGTTTTCTCCTGTATCCTAACTCCTCGGGCTCGGGTCCCCTTATAGAATTTCTCTCTCTCCGTCTTAAAGTGATGGAGGTGGACATACCGAGTGCCACACACAACCTCCCAAAGCTACTCCAATAAAAAATAATAATCCTAAAAAAATTAACAGATAACCATATGGTGAGATCAGTAAGTGGGTTCGTGGGATGGAACCCACATTTTGGGGGTATCTGGTGGAGGCAACAGGAATCATGCTACCTACGTGAAAAGCACAGGTCCTGGGTCCTTCACGAAGGGGGTGGGGTAAGATAGGTCACCCCTTATGGCTGATTTAACTGCTACACGATACTCTACCGGGCACACAGCAATCTTGACTCCTGAAATTTACTTCTGCTACAATGCAGGTGTATGAAGTTTACCCTGAAGCGATTCCAGTGTGTATTATGAGTGCAATATAGCAGTTTTCATTAACTGATATACTTTCATTACCTTACAAATCACACATCTTGCTTCAAAGACAGACATAAAGAGGGGGAAAAAAAACAGAAAAGGATGGGTCTCAGCACAAAAGGTAGTTGGTGAAAGGACCGTTCTCTTTGTGACTTGCAGTCATTTAGATAGAAGTTCACTCGGAGGTTGTTAATGATTTAAACTCCAAAACCTGCTACTATAATTGGAGTAAAAAAAAAAAAAAAAAGGTCTGAAGAAGAGTTGTTTCATAAAACTCTTTGTAAGAGAAAACTTTGAACTTAGCGGAATACATTATATGTCATGAGTCAGATGTAGCTAAAAACCTAAAAAGGTACATTATTTAACTACATCTTCTCTTTTGAGCTTTTTAAAAACTCTGACTCATCATCTTATTATCTTAAATATTTTCCTTCCAATTTTTAAATAGATTTTTTCATCAAAGAAGGTGGAGGCATGGGAAAAAAATGTAGAACATTAAAATGACGCTCTATAAGTTGCCATGAATAACTAATAATGCCTCTTTGAGGCTCTTAGAAATCTCCAAGGGTGTTGAAGAGAGCCGTGGGGGTTAAGTTCTAGTCTAACCCCCTTTAAAAATAACAAGAAGGCTTTATCTTGTGCACCTCTAGTAGAGAAGCTGAAAGAATAGATTATCTCCCAAAAAATATCTTTCATTGACAAAATCGGGATGACCCCTCCCAGCCAGCTCCCCTCCAAAGATCCAGCTTCCCAGCGCCAGACAATGCTCTCTGAAGCAAGGTTTGAACACCTGCTACAACTCAATCTAAAACCCAGACAAGGAGCAGTCAAGTTTAAATGGAGCGTCACCCTTCAACCAAGTCTTTCCCCAATGTCGGCTTCAAAAAAAAAAAAAAAAAATACTGGTCTCTAAGTTTTCCTGCATTATTATATATTAAGTTGATAGAATTGTCTCTCAACTTAGATCCAATTCCATCTGCCATGACTTGGACTTGAACTAGCATGGATAGTATTAGGCTTGAAATTAATATTTGAATGATCATTCAAGGCTCATTGATGCCAGGTAGACCCATTCATTTCCCTGCCTGTATAGAATCTTCACACCTGATGAGGGGTATGCTCCCTTAGAACCTTTGGCTGCGATGTGACAGATTATTACTCTGCAGACACACCACCACCTTTCCCTGAATTGCTATGGCTCTTCACAATGCTTAGTACACTATAATTGAAAACACACTTTAGGCCTTTCCTCAAAGCATACTACATTTCCTGCGACCTTTTAAAGGCATGCAGGCAAATGCTGTCAACTTTTAATTATATAGGTGTTTTATCAACAGCCAAAAGCATTTTTAAATTGAATTTTTTTCATACTTCCACCTCTTTCCCAAAATTATTGAAGTGGTATATAACAATAGAAAATGGAAATAAGGACAGAACATTTTCTGCGGAAATCTCAGGTTGGCATCTCTGAGGTAGCAAACAGTCTTCAAGGTCATTTGCATCTCACCCTTAATTGCTGTATGCTCGGGGAACACAAACTAATTCAATGTTAGGCTAACTTAAAATATTAGGAAGATGAATACCGGCGGTTATTACACTGGATTTCAAAATCAAGATTGAATCAGTAATTTGGGGTGCACCGACCATGAACCATTAGATTGAATTACTGTTGACCACAGTCATAAGATGGGAATATTATGTGTGATTCACCGCCCAAACCATACTTTATCTCGGTTGTCATAGTACTTTTTTCACCCCCCAACTCCATCACTTCTCAAATGTGAAATTAAGGTATATTTTCTCAAAGCTGTGCATTCTGTTTCATGAGTCCTTGCTCTCCAGGTATAAACTCCACAGAAGCCCAAGTATTGAGAAGGGAGGAAAGAGGCAGTGAGCGTCCCCCCTAGAGTGATGTGTGGTCTGCAGAGGGGTCTGAGAGTTCGCAACTGTTTGCACAATAGTGCTACAATGTTATTTGCCTTTTTATTGGTTTGTACAATAGTGCTACAATGTTATTTGCCTTTTTATTGGTGTTGACATTCCTACTGATGTTGCCAGTAGGTGAAATGCTGGGCCCTTAGCACCTGCCACGCCAGGGGCACCACTGTGTATTCAGAACTGTTCAGTTCCCCACCACCATTCACCCAGAGGAAGAAAAATAGGGAGGTTCATTTCAGAATTCCTTTGTGGAGCAGTAAAAAAACTTAATTAAATCTGTGTGTGTGTGTGTGTGTGTGTGTGTGTGTGTGTGTGTGTGTACGTGGTACTGGAGATTGAACCCAGAGGCATTTTATCTTTGAGCTACACCCCCAGCCTGATTTTATTTCTTCTTTAGAGACAGGGTCTCAGCCGGGCCTGGTGCACAGGCTTGTAACCCCAGCATTTGGGAGGCTGAGACAGGAGGATTGCGGTTCGAGGACAAACTCAGCTACTTAGGCCCTTTGCAACTCAGTGAGACCCTGTTTCAAAATAAAGAATAAAAAATAGGGCTGGGGTGTTGCTCAAAGGTAGAATGCCCCTGGGTTCCATCCCCAGTACAGAAAAAAAGAAAGAAAGAAAGAAAGAAAGAAAGAAAGAAAGAAAGAAAGAAAGAAAGAAAGAGGAAGGAAGGAAGGAAGGAAGGAAGGAAGGAATGAATTGCTAGATTGATGAGAGCGTCACTACTTGCTGAGGCTGTTCTCTAACCTGCTATCTGCCTATCTCGGTCTCCCAAGTACTGGGATCACAAGCATGCGCCACCACCACACCCAGATGACTTTATTAACTCTTGACTCTGGAGTTGATACTTTCAAATAATCTTTGTGGCAACATGGTAGGTGCATATGTAGCACTTCTGCATACCCGAGCCATCAGTTGCCTGACGGGAAATCTCTTGTGAGTTTGCCTGAAGTGGTTGCTTTTTCATGGACGTTATTTTTACTTGAAGGAATGACAAACTCAGATATTTCTCAAAAAAAAGTAGTGAAGTGAGCCTATACTCTTAACAAAAACAATGCATAGTACTTTTTGGCAATGACAATATTTGCATGTAGAAGCAAAAATTAGAATTTTAGATAACTTGTATCCCATTACCATGAGTTTAACAGCTTCCTAACACTTAGAATTTTTTTAAATGAAATCCATGGTGACATTATTAAATGTGACTTTTCAACATAGTATTAACATTTTGGAAGATCTGCGTAACCCAGTGAATGACATTTTTCCAAAGGACCAAGGCATGATGTTACTAAATCATACTCTAGTTAAGTATTCAATGTACAAGACCAGTAGGTTTTAGTGCAAACATGTAGGAAACATTAATTGCTATCATTTATGATTCCACACTGTAAATCACTTTTCCCCCCAGTACTGGGGATGGAACCCGGGGGCATTCTACCTCCGAGCTATACCCCCAGCCCTAGTTTTCATTCTATTTATTTTGAAACACAGTCTCACTGAGTTGCATAGGGCCTCACTAAGTAGTAGCTGAAGCTGTCAATGAACCATGATCCTTCTGTCGCAGGCTCCTATTGCTGAGATTACAAGCATGCACCGCCACGCCCGGCTTATACGTCTCTTTTAAGAAACTACCACCATCAAGTTTTAGTGTACTATCAACAAAGGATATCCACAATTATCTGAAAAGGCTATTGACCTATTATCCACTCTTCTCATGATCTGTGTGCGGGCCTGGATTTTCTTTACATCTTTCTTTCTTTCTCTTTCTTTCTTTCTTTCTTTCTTTCTTTCTTTCTTTTCTTTTCTTTCTTTCTTTCCTTCACTTTTGCTTCCCCAGTGCTGGGGATAGATAGAACCCAAGTGCTTGCATCCTAGGCAAGCACTTTACCACTAAACTAACTATACCCCAATCCTTCTTCATGTATAACTTTAACCAAAGCAACATATTACAACACATGGACTATGAAAGCAGATATGAGACTCCAGCTGTGTTCTACTGAGCCAGATATTACAGATATTTACTAAAATGCAACAAATATAGCCCCTCTCCTCACAAAATGCTTTCTTTAAAAAATACAGTGATTTTCATAAAAATATGTAATATAAATAGATTTTATTATTTATAAATGAATTAATAAAGTTTTAAAATTTGTACAGTTTTATTTGTTTATTCATTTATTTGTTTTGGTACTGTGGATGGAACCCAGGGGCCTTCTACCTCTGGGCTACACTCCCAGACCTACTTTATATTTTATTTGGAAACAGGGTCTCACTATGTTGCTGAGAGCCTCACTAAGTAGCTGAGGCTGGCTTCGAACCTTTGTCATCCTCCTGTCTCAGCCTCCCAAGTACTGGGATTACAAGCGTGCACCACCATGCCTGGCTCTACCTTTGTACAGTTTTAATGAGTAACATAGTAAATGTCAACAGCTCTAAGTCAAATAATAACTTCTAAGGGTATAAAGGAGTCCCAACTCCAAAAAGTTTGGGAATGGGTGCCCTAAAAATTAAGACGCAATTCAAGAGGAAAAAGAACTTTAATGGCGATTTCACTAGAGGTCTTGGAATCCAATCATAAACATGCTTGCCTTCTTTATAAAATGAAGCCTACTTAGACCCCAGAGCTGGAAGTTAGCCTGTGAGCCCCCCAGAATTAGTTCCCCTTATGTCTCTTGAGGAGTCACCGGGAGGAGACAGGGTGTCCATCCAGCCTTGTGGAAACAGGTTTTTCAGTCTTGGAAAAACAGAAGGCTCCTGCCTCTTCCCGCCTCAGACGATTGAGGAAAACACATCAGCAAGGGGCTTCTGTCTTTCCCGGGGCCTGAGTGGTCCACCCTAGAGTTAAGCTGTTCTTTATCCTAAAAGTCCTGCAGGTCTAACATTTTAAATAATGTGCACCTATCCCAGCAAAAAGTTGCCGGACGTGGTGGAGCTCACTGGTAATCCCAGCATTCAGGAGGCTGAGAAAAGAGGGTCGCCATTCATGGACAACCTTAACTACTTAGTGAGGTCCTTTGAAACTTAGTGAGACCCTGTTTCAAAATAAAGAATATGAGCCAGGTGTGGTGGCGCACGCTTGTAATCCCCGCGCTTGGGAGGCGGAGACAGGAGGATCGCGCAGGTTCGAAGCCAGCCTCAGCTACTTAGTGAGGCTCTCAGCAACTTAGTGAGACCCTGTTTCCAAATAAAACATAAAATAGGACTGGAAATGTAGCCCAGAGGTATAAAAGCCCCTAGTTCCACCCCCAGTACCACAAAAAGAAAAGAAAGAAAGAAAGAAAGAAAGAAAGAAAGAAAGAAAGAAAGAAAGAAAGAAAACAAAATAGGACAGGGGGTGTAGCTTGGAGGTCTAATGCCCCTGGTTCCATCCCCAGATGCACAGGGAAAAAAATAAAAAACAAGACATGGGGAATATAGTGTCTGGAGACGATGACAGCCATCCTTTACAGAGGGAAGCTTTTCCTCTAGTCTTGACTTGTACTCTTAGGGGCCTGGCTGGGACCGGCTGGTTTTGCCACAGTGTGGATAAACCATGCTTTCAACAGTTGTGGATGTGCAAACTCACGACCCAACAGAGAATGCTAATGGAGGGGACACTTCTAGACGCTTTGATGTTTTTCTCCTAAACCACAGGCCCAGGACCTTTCCCTTACACGCTGTCCCAGGAGTTCAATTCAACACCCAAAGAGCACATTTCAGAGTAGAAAGATATATTTAGATTAGGTAAATTCTAGAACTCTGTGACCTGTTCTCTGCACCTGGTCCATTCTATGAGCCTCAGTCTTTTTGTTTACTCTTAATTTGAATCCTAAATAGAAAAAGAACTCTGTCTTCAAATCCTTATTTGCCAGGATTTTATTTATTTATTTATTTATTTATTTATTTATTTATTTATTTATTTATTTTGCAGTACTGGGGATAGAACCCAGGGGCATTATGCCTCTTAGCTACATCTCCAGCCCTATTTTTTATTCTTTTTTTAATTTATTTTGATTTTTTAATTTTTATTTTTATTGTTATTTATTTTTTTTTGCGAGTCTGGGGATGGAACCCAGGGGCATCTAACCTCTGAGCTACACCCCCTGCCCTGTTTTTATTCTTTATTTTGAAACCGGGTCTCACTGTGTTGCAGAGGGCCGCACTAAGTAGCTGAGGCTGTCCTTGAACCGCGATTCTCCAGTCTCAACCTCCCAAGTAGTGGGATTACAAGTGTGTGCCACCACGCCCGGCCCCACCAGTCCATCTTTCTGGTGGATTTTATATAGTTGAACATGGGAGATAGGACCAAGTTACCCTAAGGTCCAGCTGTGTTTGGTCGCTGAATTTGGCTGTGTACTTTTATTGAACTACAAGTTGTTTCATATCAACTAGCAAGTGGTAATACCATGGGAACTGTTAAACACTCCCTCTCACCATCACTTAAACTCATATTTTACTATTTTTAATAAGGAGGAGCAAATTAGAGCATCAAATTAGAATCCTAGAACCTTCTATCCAGAAGCTAGCTTGCATATCACTTGTTTTGCCCATGGTATTTTGCAGATGAAGAAGCTAAGGGGCTGAAATGTTGGTTAAATGCTGATAGCTGAGCTCTGATCGGTGCACTTTCTACTATTCTAGAGAATTATAGCCAAAATGTAGGATAATGTCCAGTTGCATTTGTGCATCCTAATAGATTTAAGCCAACCAATTTTGCAAACCAGAACTTAGAAGCATTTCATACTGTAACATACAGAATGGAGTAATTGAGTGTTGTTAAATATTGTGCATGGACAACTTAGCATTGGTTTGATGTTGCTTTGCTGACTCAAGAGGGATTTTAAATATGTGAGTAAAGGATAGCTATAAAAGTTAGAAAGAAACTTTTAAAAATTACAAAAATGATACCACCCTATTAAAAAAAAAGCATACAGATACAGATACCATTTAAAAATAGGAACTTGCTGGGCATGGTGGCACATGCTTGTAATCCCAGCGCTTGGGAGGCTGAGACAGGAGGATCATGCAGGTTCAAAGCCAGCCTCAGCTACTTAGTGAGGCTCTCAAGAACTTAGTGAGACCCTGGTTCCAAATAAATTATAAAGTAGGGCTGAAGATATATCCCAGAGGTAGAAAGCCCCTGGGTCCCACCCCTAGTATCATTAAATGAAGACATAAATAAATAAATAAATAAATAAATAAATAAATAAAAACAGGAACTCTAAGCTGGGTATGGTGGCTCACATTTGTAATCTCAGTACTTAAGAGGCTAAGACAAGGAGGATTAAAAGTTCAAGGCCAGCCTCAGCAATATAGCAAGACCCTTAGAAATGTAGCAAGACCCTGGTACTCTGTTTCAAAATTTAAAAGGCTGAGGATGTAGCTGGGACATAGAATATCCCTGGGCTCAACACCCAGTACAAAAAAAAAAAAAAATGGAGAAAGGCAGTATTACATATTCTGAGCAGAAACCTTGTAGACATTTGAAAATAAAATGTTTATGCCTTCATGGCAAAGTGCTTATGAAACCCACATTCAGATTCCATTTCAGTGTTAGCCAATGGTATGCTTAGCCTTGGCCAATGGTTTTGGAAAGTTTTAGAGGGTTTGTAGGTATAATGCATCAGTGCCAATCTATTACCCTTAAACTATGAGCCCCCAACTCAGCTTAGATCCCCCATGGCTGGTCAACAGGCTGTTTGTACTTTGGAAGGATGGGTGCTCTTGTTGAACACACCTTCGTGCCCCTTTACATTGCATTCAGGCATCTGCATCTGACGCTCAATGGGGTAAAAGGAATTTCACAAAATACTCAGAGCAAAAAAAAAAAAAAAATCCTACAACTATCTTGAAACAAAAGATGGATAAGCAACAATAATGCACATCCTTGTCCCAGGAACTGAAGCACAACTAGTGCAGTAAGTGTCCTCCTGGTAGGGAGCCCAGTGGATGGGTTGACAGGTTAGTATGGAGTTACGCTATGACAGAGGAGGCGTCCCTGCAAATGTTACTGAGAAAAGGCTACAGCCCGAGGCCCCTTCAGTACACAGAGTGTTCCCACAGATCACAGAGGTGGCGGCCACATAGCTCTTATCAAAGATGTCCTGGAAGACAGACAACAGGCATTGCAGGAATTACTTAATTTCCAAAGGTCACACCTCTGGAAATTTGCACCCCAGGAGATTTAAGCTCCATTTGTGCCAGGTTTCTGTTTTAGAAAAGGTTAGGTTGCTGACTGCTTTTTTGTATTTTATTTTGTTTTCATATGTATATATAAGATATATATATATATATATATGGAATGTATATACATACATACATACACACACACACATACATACATTCCGTCTCCTTGGAGAGTTTGCCTCTTAGTATGTCTTTGGGAAGCTATATTTTACATAATATATGTGTTTGCTTAGCAACATTAATGTCTAAGTATCACAATTACTTATAGAAAAAAAAAACCCTTCAAAACGGTATCAGCAAAGACTAGTTCATCTTGACATCAACTCTCTGGACTATTTCTTCATTTTGTGCCTGGGGAAACCGAGCCACAGCTCAAGCCAAAAAAAAAAAATGCTTTAGGACATATTATTAGACCACTTTCATTTGAAGGCTGCCAACATCTTAATCAGGTAACTAGTATTCGACTTCAGTCCCAGCAATCTCCTACATCAATCAGGTTGAAGCCGAGGACAAGATGCACCAGCCCTCACGCCCAAAGGCCAGGAGAACCCAGCGTTTGTCTAAGGAAGGAGTAAACCCATATGCCAATGTACTGTCCCCAGGAAATCTTGTATCCAGTTCTTGAAAGACACTGTATGAACTCCCACTCAGGTTAATAACAATACCAAAATGGTTGTTATTATTAAAGAGAAGGAAGTCATCTCTAAGAGTAACCAGGATGGAAAGAGGCAGAAATGGACACTGAATTCCCTGCGCACCTGAGGTCGTGTTGTGCTGGTTTTTCCACATGGGCCTCCCCCAAATGTCCTCCCTCCTCTGTCCGGTTCTGTGCCCCAGAAACTGACCTCTAGTAACTGCACCGCTCAGCTCCCTGGCTGGTTTCAAGGACAGTTGGGTTCAGGCAATAGGAGGGACTTGGAAAGACAGAGTGGAGGGCGGGGATTCTTTCTTTCCTTTCCTTTTCTTTTTCTTTTTCTCTTCTTTTTTGTATTGAAGACTGAACTCAGAGGCATTCTGCTGCTGAGCAACACCTTCAGCTCTTTTCTTTATTTATTTTTATTTTTATTTTTTCAATACTGGGGATGGAATCCAGGGCATTGTACCTTTGAGTTACACCCCCAGCCTTATGTTTTATTGAATGAGGTCTCAACCTTTGATCCTCCTGTCTCAGGCTCCTAAGTACTGGGCTCACAGCCATGTACCACCCCACCCACCTATACTTCTTCCCTTCTCTCTTCTCCTTTTTTCTTTTTTTGGCGGTACTGGGGATGGAACCCAGAGGCATTCTACCTCGGATCTACACCCCCAGCCCATTTTTTATTCTTTATTTTGAAACAGGGTCTCACTGAGTTGCAAAGGGCCTCGCTAAGTAGCTGAGGCTGTCCGCGAACCTGCATCCTCCTGTCTCAGCCTCCTGAATGCTGGGATTACAAGCATGCGCCACCAGGCCTGGCTTTGTCTCCTACTTTTAATGCCTGGACTCTAGGTACAGTTTTGTCCCTTCATAAACACAGTTTCTTATCATAGCTCATGCTACATAGAACTGAAGATAAACAACTGTTCCTTCAGCCCCAGGGTGACCCTGACTTGCCTCTGCCGTGGCCCCGGTTGCCCACCAGCCATGCTTGCTCACCTTCCCCAGCCCTCGACAAGCTGCTCCTCCATCACACGCATCCCATCCGAGTCATCTGGGATGGATTCTGCTCTCCCCGACTCCAGACCCACAGGAGTGCTTTTTATCCACTCACCATATCTCGAAGGAACACCTACTATGTGCTTAGCCCCTGGGAATACCACCGTGACCAAACAAAAGAAAGTATCCATGATCCTGTAGTGTTTACAGAACCTTACGGCTTATTTTTAGTTCATCTTTCTTTATTATTTCCCCTAGAACCAAAATGAAGTACAGAAATTCTCCTGGCAAGCCAGGAGCTCTGAGAACAGGGAACGAGCCTAGATGAGAGGTAATAGCAAAGCCCAGCTAGATACTAAGTGCATCATTAGGAGATGATTAAGGGGGGGGTGATCAAGCAGAATCAATTGCCAAAGGAAAACCTTGGTCGCCCAGGATACAGGAGCATCTTAGTTTTGTGTTCAGAGCAATTTCAGGGTGACCTTAGCCAAACTTCGGAGTGGACCCCTTTTTTTTTCTTTTTTTTGTGGTACTGGGGATTGAACCCAGGGGCATTCATCCTCCGTGCTACACGCCCAGACTTATTTCTTTTTATTCTTTATTTTGAAACAGGGTCTCACTAAGTTGCAGAGGGCCTCAATAAGTAGCTGAGGCTGGCTGTGAACCTGCCATCCTCCTGTCTCAGCCTCCCAAGTACTGGGATTATAAGTGTGCACCACCACACCCAACTCTCAGAATGCCTTTCTTGATGTTTTCTCTGTCCTCTCTCCCATCCTGCTGGTAATATGTTAGGTACCTGGTTGCACTCTCTGCTATACTGTTCCTTTTAGCACCTAGGAATACTGACTATGGTGTCCTGCCCAAGTCCTCCCTCTCCTGATGGATGACTCGCGGAATCTTTGTGTGTGGGGGGGAGGGGAATAGTTATAGAAGTGAAAAAAAAATAAATGAAAAGTAAAACTAAAAGCAAACTTTAAAATACTGGCAAATACAACTATCACCAAGTGCAGAAAAATAAGTATATATTTATAAATTTATAATACTTGCTTTTTATATTATTTGGCTGTATACTCATTGTCTCTTTGTATATTGTAATATATTTTTTTAATTTTTTGAGGGTACCAGGGATGGAACCCAGGGGCATTCTACCTTCGAGCTATACCTCTGGCCCTATTTTTTATTCTTTATTTTGAAACAGGGTCTCACTGAGTTGCAAAGGGCATCACTAAGCAACTGAGGCTGTCTTCAAACTGTGATCCTTCTGTCTCAGCCTCCCAAATGCTGGGATTATAAGTGTGCATCACCATGCCTGGCTTATTGTAATATTTTAATAAAGAGTATAGAAAGAGGATTTTGTCTTTGACTTAACATGACTGAGTGTGTGTGCGTGTGTGTGTGTGTGTGTGTGTGTGTGTGTGTGTGTGTTTGTGTGTGTGTGTGTGTGTTGTTACTGGGGATTGAACCCAGGAGCATTCTACCTCTAAGCTACACACCCAGCTCTAATTATTTATTTATTTATTTATTATTATTATTATTTTTTTTTTTTTTGGTGGTACTGGGGATGGAACCCTTCTGCCTCTGGGCTACACTCCCAGACCTATTTTTTATATTTTATTTGAAAACAGGGTTTCTTAAGCCAGCGAGGGTGGCTTTGAACCTGTGCGATCCTCCTGTCTCTGCCTCCCAAGCACGGGTATTACAAGTGTGCACCACCACGTCCGGCTTTATTTATTTATTTTTGAAACAGGGTCTTACTAAGTTGCAGAGGGCCTCATTAAATTGATGAGGTTGGCTATGAATCCGAGAGTCTCCTGTCTCAGCCTCTCAGGTACTAGGATTATAGACATGCACCATCACATCTGGCTGGCTGATTACTTTTAAAAATATATATGGGCAGAATGCTCCTGAGTTTAATTCCTTTTACCATACACACACAAAAATACAACATATATATACATATATATGAAAATACAACATGTATATATATACATATACATATATGTACATATACATATACATGTATATGCACATTGTAATTATACATTATATTTAGGTTTAATGCAATAGAAATATACATGCACACACCCAATGTGTTGCTCTGTGGATCCCATTCTTCTCTCTCCCCCTCCCAGTTCATAATATTGAAATAAGCATTGATAACTTCATATGTATATATTTGTCTGAACTATTGATCTTCATAATATTTTTATTTCAAAATAGAACTGTTATTTTTTTCATTTCCCAAGGCCTAGACATGCTTTAATTCTTCCAAAATGATAGCAAATGGGATATGGAGAGTTGTTCATTCTTTTAGTTTTTTATTTTCTAATTTTTTGTTAAAGAAACATGTATTGTTATTATAATTCAAATAAAAAGCCCAGTAAGTAAATTAACTACTCAACGTCAGTGTGTTCAGCAGTACAAATAGCTTGCTTTTCTGATAATTTTACACATGAAATACCCAGAAAATATAAGACATTATAGAATAAAATGACTCTTTCTAGAATGCTTCTTTTACACATATATTTTGCAAGGAAAAGTTAGGCAATTCAAATTTTAAGCAATTTAACTTTTTGTTAAGGCTATGGATGGATATACCACATATCTTTATTTTCTGATGATAAGAATATTGACACTGTTGTATGAATCCTATACATACAATATACATACAATAGTGTACGTATAGAGGTGGAGGTTGTGTGTTATTCAGCTTTCCATTATTATAACAATATACCTAAGGTAAATAAATTGCAAAGAAGAAAGGTTTAATTAACTCACAGTTTGGAGGTCCTATTCATGATGAGTTGGCCCTGTCACTTTAGGCCTGTGGTGAAGGAATATGTAACAGGAAAATCACTTATATCATGAACCAGGGACCAAAGAGGAGGCCAAGGTCCCACAAGCCCCTTTGAGGTATCCTCTGATGACCTAATAACCGCCTACAGGGACCTTTTCTTTTTTTTTTTTTAATTTTTAATTGGTGCACTGTATTAATACATCATAGTGGGATACATACTTTTGTAGACATACATGCACACATTGCCCAGTCAGCTCCCACCCGATCCCCACCCCATTCTCTCCCTATCCCTCCCTCCCATGCTTGGCTTAGTGGTTGACATCTAGTATTATAGCAATTTATCCAAAATTAAAAATGATAATCTCACATAAGAGTTTCATTTGTCTGATACCAAGCTTTTGATGACTTAAAGATAACATTTCAATATTTCTTTTTGCTTTCTTTCTTACCAGAGAATCTATTTTTTCTATTTTTTAGGTGAAACTATCATATATTTATATATTTATTTTTCAGAAAAAAAATCTATCCTAATATGGAATATGGACTCTAGGTACCCACAACGATCTTGAAAAAGAACAAAGCTAGAAGATGTATATTTTCTGATTTCAAACCATATAAAGCTACAATAATTGAAACAGTGTAGTACTATTCTAAAGGCAGATATATAAACCATTGGAGTTAAATAAAAGCCTAGAGATAAATTCTTCCATATATTGTCAAGTTATTTTAGACAAGGTTTCCACGAACATTTGGTGGTGGGAATAATAATCTTTTAACTAAATATTGTTGAAAAATAATAATTACATGGAAAAGAATAAAATTGGACCCTTACCTAATCCCATATACAAATATTAACTCAAAATAGATAAAAGACCTAAATATAAATCTTAAGACTATAAACTTTTAGGAGAAAATCTGGGTCATAAAACCTCACAACATTGAAATTGGCAGTGATTTCTTGGTTATGATTTCAATGGCACAGGCAACAGAAGAGTATACAAACTCCCTAAAAAATAAAAAACATATTGTATATCCAAAGACAATGTAAACAGAGTTAACAGTTGCTAATAGAATGGGATAAAATATTTCCAAATGCTATATCTGAAGGTATATTAATATTCCAACTAGAAATCCTAAAAATTAACAACAATAAAGGCAAACAATACCCTTTAGAGATAGGTAAAAGACTAACATAAATAATGAATCTCCACAGATAACCAATCTTAGTTGTCTGTTGGATGGAAAGTCATGTTTCTCTAGTTCTGGTGTGTGTTACCTATTTCTTCTTTGTAGTTAATCTCTTTGAGTATTTTCTCTAGTGCTGGTTTTGAAGACATAAATTCCTTCAGTTTCTGTTTGTCATGGAAGCTTCTTATTTCTCCATCTAATTTGATAGAAAGTTTTGCTGGGTAGGAAATTTTTGGCTGGAAGTTGTTTTCTTTCAAAATTGGGAATATGTTACTCCAAGCCCTTCTGGCTCTCATAACTTGGTTTGGGAAGTCTGGAGTGATTCTAATTGGTTTGCCTCTGAATGTCACTTGGCCCTTTGTTTTTGTTGCCTTTAAGATTCTCTGCTTGGCTTCCACATTGGTCATTTTGACAATTATGTGGCGTGGGGATCCTCTTCTCCGATCCTGTCCAAAGGGAGTTCTATACGTTTCCTGGACCTGCATATCGACCTCTTGCTCTATGTCTGGAAAATTTTCTGCTATTACTTCCTTGAAGAGATTGTTGATCTCTTTGGTTTCACTTTCTTTTCCCTCCCCTATTCCAATTATTCTTAGATTAGCTCTCTTAAAATGGGCCCATATTTCTTCAATATCAGATTCCTGCTGTCGGATATTTTTTTCTAGATTAGAAACTATGCGTTCATTTTTGGATTGCTCATCTTCTAAGAGCGAGATTCTGTTCTCCATGTGTTCTAATCGGTTGTTTGTGCTTTGAATTGAGGCCTTTACTTCATTAATTGCATCCTTTATCTCTTTTTGGCTCTCTCTGAGTTCTTTTCGAAGCACCTCTATTATTTCTACAGTTATTTTCCTGATTTGATCTTCTAGAAATCTCTGATTTTCTGTTTTATCGGGTTCTGATGTTGTGGGGTTGTGAGCATTCATTGCTCCAGTATTATTCCTCTTTCCCATGATTTCGGAAGTTTGTGCCTTCTCTGGGTTCTTCCCTTGGCTCACTATGACTTCACTTAAGGTGCTCTGGATCTCGAGTCAGTAGTATCTCAGACCCCACTACTCCTTTACTGGGTTGTATCACAGAGTCTCCGACCCAGAGAGTCGATAGAGGCTGCTTTAGACTGTGGGGGGTGCCAGGTTGCACGTTCTCCTATGGTGTGATATCACTGCCACCGCCCCTCTCCCACTGGGTCAAGTCCCAGTGAGTACAGTACTGGGATTTCTCCGCTGTGGCCCGCAATTTGACTCACTGTTCTTGAGTACGCAGATGTAGCTCTACTGAATTCGGTGAATTCGGTGCTGCTGCCGCCGGTGGCAATATGGCACCGCTGCTACGCCCTCGGCTGTTGGGCTGGCGTTATTTTTTTTTTTTTCTTGGTTTTGATTTCCACTCTGAATCCCTGCAGCATGTGCTGAGCTCAGCCACTGGGAGCTTTAGATGCCCTCTGCACCGAGAAATCCCGCCTGGCTGTTCCACAGCGGCTCCCCTCGGCTTGCTGTGGCCGTCCTGTGAATTCGCCGGTGCCGCCGGCAGTATGGCACTGCTGCCGTGTCCTCGGGCGTGAAGCCGCGTCCTCGGGCATGAGGATCTCCTCTGTGGCTCTGTTCTCAGTCCGCTTTCTCTCTGGAGCCTGGTGATTTTTTTTGTTTCTCTGGTGATGTTGTTTTCTGGCTTTGAAAGGCACTGATTTTGTGGTAATGGAGATTTGTTGTTAGCGGGGCTCTTAAGCCCCGCTTTTCTCGGTCGCCATCTTCCCGGAAGTCCTTCACCTTTTCTTTTAAGGTTGTACCACCTCCCAGTAGGACCACCTTGGAGACCAAGCCTG
Source organism: Muscardinus avellanarius (assembly GCF_963383645.1). Taxonomy (NCBI): domain Eukaryota; kingdom Metazoa; phylum Chordata; class Mammalia; order Rodentia; family Gliridae; genus Muscardinus; species Muscardinus avellanarius. Next base: position 18,045,690 of record NC_137791.1, read on the forward strand.
TAACACATGGGCCTTTGGGGACAAAGATGAAACCATAACAGGTAGGATTTGGGTGAATCCCTAAGCACTGTAACTAGGATGCTACCCCTGCTCCTGCTGGGGTGGAATACGCCATGAGCTTGAAGCTCTGCATGGACTTGGAGTCAAGAGGCCGATTCAAAGAAATGTTGCCCACCAACTTCTTCTGGCTCTAACCCCAGGTCCCCAGGGGATACATTTCCATCTTTTTGGCTACTCACAGTAAAGTCTGAATATATAGCTTTTGCTGGCTTGGTTTTCCTATCCCTGATCCCACGGTAGTGACTTTCACAACAGGAATTTTAGGCAGTGTGACATTCATTCAGTTACAAATTTCAGTTATAAAACATTCGTTGAGGTTTTCTCCATTTGATTTGTTTTGAAACAACCTATTCTCCCTTCTCATCCCCTATTGTTGTGCCTGAGACAAATTAAATGGCCTAGAATTATTTGGCATTCAGCTGCCATAAATCACGAGCCACCGTGGATTACTTTCAAGTCTATGTTATCGTCTACAGAAAAGTACGGTTCTGAGTGAGAACTCTCCCTTCCTTATAACACTGCTGTATCATAGGCCAAAATAAATAGGTAAGCAAGGGGAGGGAGGGAGAGAGAGAGAGAGCAGAAAACGAAGTACATTTTATAAATCAGAACTTCTATGAATTCAGAAGGCAATTTTTATGCCAAAACAAAGCATACACACACACACACACATACACACACACACACACACACACACACACATATATATATATATATATATATATATATATTTTTTTTTTTTTTTTTTTTTTTTTTGATAATGTTTAGCCAAAGCTTGGGATTGATTCTTACCCTCGAATGGATTAAAGTCACAAGACAAGTCTGGTTGTCTCCATGAGCTTTGCTTTTGTTTTTGGGTTTTTTTTTTTGTTTGTTTCTTTTGGTGGTACTGGGGGTGGAACCCAGGGGCTTTCTACCTCCGGCTATACTCCCAGACCCATTTTATATTTTATTTGGAAACAAGGTCTCACTAAGTTGCTGAGAACCTCACTCAGTAGCTGAGGCTGGCTTTGAACCTGCGCGATCCTCCTGTCTCCGCCTCCCAAGCGCGGGGATGACAAGCGTGCGCCACCACGCCCAGCCTAAGTCACGGCCATTTTTTGGAAAAGGTTCGAAGGGTAACTAACATCTTAAATGTCATCAGTTACTTTCATTTAAAAACAAAATAAAACAAAACAATTGAACATATGAGCATTAGAAAAAAAAAAAACAATGAGCTGAGCGTGGTAGTACACACCTGTGATCCCAGTACCTGGGAGGCTCTGACAGGAGGATGGCAGGTTTGAGGCCAGCCCTAGAAACTTAGTGAAGCCCTCCGCAACTAAGTGAGACCTTGTTTCCAAATAATAAACTAAAATAGGATAGGGGGTATAGCTCAGAGGTAGAATACTCCAGGGTTCAATCCCTGGTACCCTCCCCCAAAAGAGAAAATAGAGGAAAGAAAAATTAAAAAATGTAGTAACATCTTTCTGTTTTAGTTGCTTTCATCAAAGAGCTGATACCACTTTTACTCAATACATAGTCGGGAGCTTGTCTAGATGGACAACTGGGTTGGGGGTGGGGTCATACACAGTGGAACTGGACAGTGAGGGCGGCCCCCTCTACTCCAGGAGCCATGGACAAGTGTTGCTGTCCCTTCCCATCTCTCAAGAGAAGTAGGATATGTAAATTTTACAAAGAAATCAGCGAGTTCTGAGATCGTACATAAATATGTATATATAGGAGATTGTACATATATATGTATATATAATAATCAGATCATAATTTCAGATTTTATATATAAATAAAATCTCAGAACTTGATGTGTGTGTGTGTGTGTGTGTGTGTGTGTGTATTTGCGTGTGTCCAGGTAGGTAGATCTGTGAATTATTGGTTTGTGATCTCCCCTCTATATCCACAGAAATCTCAACAAGTCATTGTAATTCATAATTGTTATTATCTGACATACATCAAGCCAAAACCAGACAAATAAAGTCCCCAATGCCACTGTGCCACAGATTCAGAAGTTCCATTTTGGAAAAGGGTTAGCGCTCATCTAGAGAACCCTTGGCTCTATCAATTTAGTAGTGACGCAAGACGCTAACGAGACAGATTTTATTGTGAGATCATTTTTTTTCAGAGTCAGTCAAAATCTCGTATTTCCCTTTACACCCCTTAGAACAGCTATGCTTGTAAAAAAGAAATGTGGCAACGGCATGAAAAAGTTGGAATCCTTGTGCATTGCTAGTGAGTGTGAAGTGGAAAAAAGCGGGGTGATTCCTCGAAAACTTAAATACAAACTCACCACGTGACCCAGCAATGCCACGTTTGTGAACACATCCAAAAGAATGGAAAGCGGGGACTCAGGTGTTTGCACACCCATGTACAAAAGCATTATTCACCGTCACCAAAAGATGGAAAGAAACCAAAGGTCCATCAGTAGATAAATGGATAAGCACGATGTGGTATTTCCATGCAATGCAACATTATCCTTAAATATTCCTTAAATAAAAAGGAAGTTTTATCATATGGCTACAACATGGACCTTGAAGATATTATGCTAAGAGAAATAAGCCAGACAGAAAAGGAATCATGTATGGTTCTGCTTGGATGAGGTACCTTGAACAGTCAAATTTGTAGAACTAGAAACTAGAACGGTGGCTGCCGGGAGCTGAAAGAGGGGAAATTTGAGGGTTATTGTCTAACAGGTATGGAATTTCCACTGGGAAAGTTATGGAGGTACATGGCTTAAACAGTAAATATTATGGTATTATGTATTTTACAATAATAATAATAATAATGAATAATAAACAGGAACAAAACCCGGCATTTCCACCCTCTTTCTGCTCTTCTGCCCCTGACACTGTAGGTAGAGTCTAGGTCTGCTCTTCTTTCTTTTCTTTTTTTTTTTTTTTTTTTGCGGTACTGGGACTGGAACCCAGGGGCATTCTACCTCCGAGCGACACCCCAGCCCTATTTTTTTTAATTATCTTTATTTTGAAACAGGGTCTCACTAAGTTGCACACATAGCGGGCAGAAAGAAAGGCAAGAAGACAGCCTCCCTGTTCTAAATACTGGGCTCCTAGGAAGCTGCTTCCCATTGCAAGGCTCTGTTAGGTTTTATCTCCTTTTCTTTTGAGCTCTCAGAGACTATGGTTCTAGCATCGTTAGTACGGCTTCCTGTGTCAGTTAGCTTTCTGCCTTATAATAACAAACTCTAATAAAAAACTCCTGAGATACTCAACTTAAAAAGAGAACAGGTGCTGGGTGTGATGGCACATGACTGTAAACCCGGTACTTGGGAAGCTGAGACAGGAGGATTGCAGGTTTGAGGGCAGCTTCAGCAACATAGTAAGGCTTTCAGCAACCTAGCAAAACCCTGTTTCCAAACATAAAAAATAAAAAGGCTTGGAGGTATAGTTTGGAGATAGAATGCCCCTGGGCTCAATCTTCTCCAGTACTATGGGGGAGGAGAGAGAAAGAGAGAGAGAGAGAGAGAGAGAGAGAGAGAGAGAGAGAGAGAGAGAGAGAGAGAGAGAGAGAAAGATTTTCGGCTTACAGTTTTGGAAGTTTCAGTCCAGGACCCATTGGCCCTGTTGCTTTGAACTTGTGACAAGGCCGTACTCATGATGGAAGCCCATGTGGTGGAGAAAAACTTTATCTCATGGTCAGGCTACAAAAGAAAGGAAGAGAAAGAAACTGGGAACCCATAGTTCCTCTGAAGCCCACACCCCCAATGACCTGAAGACCTTGCACTAGGCTCCACCTCTTAAAGGCTCCACCAACTCCCAGCAGCAGCATCTGTGAATCAAGCCTTTCATCTCTGGGCTTTTGGGAAACATTCTAGATCCAAACTGCACCATTCAGTCATTTGCAAATGATAGATAACTTTGAAGAAAAGAAGCAGAGAAAAGCAGACATCTGTTATTCCTCGATTAGGGTCTTCAAAGTGGATCTATCAGCAACACTTTAATTGCTTTCTGTTTGGATTTGAATTTCCACTAAAAATTGACCTGTGGTTGAAAAGTTCCCAAACAGTGCTTTCTGGTTCACCCGTGTACTTTTCTATATGCAAGCTATGTCATTTGGAAGTCAAAAGAGGCTCAAAAGAGACACCCACACACCAGGCATTGTGGCACAAGCCTGTCATCTCAGTTCTTGGGAGGCTGACACAGTAGGATTGCAGCAGCAGCAACTCAGTGAGACTCTGTTTTTAGAAAATGAATACATAAGTAAAAAGGGCTAAGGATGTAACTCCAAGGTAGGACACTCCTGGGTTCAATCCCTAGTACCAAAATAAATAAATAAATTAAATAAATAAATAAATAATAAAAGAAGAGACACCGAAGATAGTAAAAGGAAAAAATTTTTTCTCTACACATTTCTACCACCTTCCCTGACATATTTGCTTCCAAAAAGTAAATATTATCTTACAAGTTTGAATTTTGGGACCCCAGTTGTTCCAACAGAGCTTCTCTTTCCTAGGGTATTGTTGAAATCAATTGGTCTTCTTCCTGTAAAGCTCTCCCTAGCCCTGAAATTCAGAGCCTCCTTTGTAGTTTTTTTTGTTTTGTTTTGTTTTGTGTTTTGCGGTACTGGGGATGGAACCCAGGGGCATTCTACCTCCAAGCTCCACCCCAGCCCTATTTTATTCTTTATTTCAGAACAGGGTCTTACTGAGTTGCAAAGGGCCTCACTAAGTAGCTGAGGCTGTCTGCGAACTGAGATCCTCCTGTCTCAGCCTCCCAGATGCTGGGATGACAAGCGTGCGCCACCACGCCTGGCTTTGTAGTATTTTTTAAATATATTTTTATTGGTGCATTGTAGTCTCCCATCATAATGATGTTCAGAGTAATAGGGACATATCTGTGCACAGCATTTTTATTTTGATATATGCCCATATAGGGAAATGTAATAAAAAGTGACTTCCTAAAGAAGTTCTAACAAAATCCGCGTGCCCTTTTGCCCTCGCAGACTCTAAGGCATCCTAACTTATTTCCTTCTAAGAAGAGAGGCGGAAAAAGGCTTCCTTGCTCAAGCAGCTAGCTTTACAAAGGACCTTGAGAGTCCTGCGGGGTGCTGGGAGTTCCCAGTTTGCTGGCTCGGACTCCGGCTCCACTGGGTCATGTTAGCTATGAGCATGCACCGTTGAGACTAGACATGACCTCAATTGTCCAAACAGGATGCAGTGCAGCACAGTGGCCATGCAGCCAGCAGCATAGGCCTTCACTCTTAGGGGATTTAAGCAGCCCTGGTGTTCGTAAATGAGCAGTTACAGGCAATGTCATAAACTTTACGAGTTCAAAACACAGTGTGACAAGTCCTTGCTGAAATATTGGTTGTGGCAGAGAGATTCCTGATTGTGCAGGGTATGGACACGAGGTAGGCAAGACAGCCAAAAAAAAAAAAAAAAATTGTCTCTCAGCCAAAATTCATCCATGGGCAGAATCAGTATTACTTATTCTTATTAATGACAACAATCTCTGTTTTTATGGCATTTAGAAATTGTAAAGTGCTTCAACATCATTTGCAGCTGTTATTCCACCCCGCAATAGAAAGGGTAGGAAGTGAAAAGCAAAACATCAGGCTGAGCTGGGCACAGTGGTGCGTGCCTATAATCTCGGTACTTGGGATGCTGAGACTGGAGGATTGCAAGTTCGAGGCCAGTCTCAGGAGTTTAGTGAGGCCTTCAGCAGATCAGCAAGACCCTATTTCAAAATAAAACATAAAATACAGCTGGGTGTGTAGCTTGGAGGTAGAATGCCCCTGGGTTCCATTCCCCCATCCCCCAAACAAAACAAAACCCAAAACCATTAAGATAAGATTCAGCAGAAGTCATCTCAAGATTCCGGTGGGTGTTGGTGCCCAAAGGAAGTCATACCTTTAAACTGCTGAAAAATGAAAAAGACGACAGAAACCTTTTTCCTGAAGTGGCCAGAAATGTTTGATGTTCCAATTGTGGACTTCAGCAGTGTCAAAAACCTGGCCTCTGCCGGGCGTGGTGGCGCACGCTTGTAATCCCCGCGCTTGGGAGGCAGAAACAGGAGGATCGCGCAGGTTGGAAGCCAGCCGCTCTGGCTTAAGAGACCCTGTTTCCAAATAAAAAAGTATAAAAAAAAAATAGGTCTGGGAGTTTAGCCCGGAGGTAGAAGGGTTTCCAGGAACCCCAATACGACCAAAAAAAAAAAAAAAAAACCTGGCCTCTGATTCCCACCCCATTGGGGAAGGGCTTAATGAGTGATGTGTGCATGTATGCCTCTACCCCTCTTGGACCCCATTAAGACGTATGACTACAATGCACCAATAAAAATTTTTAAAAAGTCTGGACCCTGGAGTTTCTTCATTGTTCCCTTTTCCGCTTTAGCTACAGACCCCCCAACTCCAAGCAGCCCACCACGCCTGGAGCCCCCCTGCCCACACCTCCACCTGCATCTCTGAACTCCCTTGCTGCTAGTCTCCCTTCACTCTCCTCCTCTAAACACAGAGTCTTGCTTTTCTTGTCATAAACCCGGTTCTTCCCTGTCCAATGCTCTGGGTTGCACTGTGACTTTGATGGGCCTATTTCTTCATTGAAGAAATAAAATAAAAACTGCATTCTTCCACTGCACCTAACTGCCTTGATACAAAAAGAAATATATAAGTATTACATACTAAGACATTTCCTTTGAAAGTTCATTTTTCCCTTCTGTTTTTTTAAAGAAACTAAAACATTTTTGCAGGTGCCTACAAGTGTCTTAGACCTTTGGTCTATAGTGCCTGATGGAGAATTCGGCTCTCAAGGCATTTGCATCTCTGGTGTCTCTGCTTGGAAAGCTCTTCCACCAGGTCACACAACATACACCCTCACTCATCCATCTATCTATTATTCTTTCTTTCTCTTTCTCTCTCTCTTCCTCCCTCTCTTTCTCCTTCTTCTCTATCTTCATCATCTTCTCCTTCTCCTTCTTCTGGTACTGGGGATTGAACCCAGGGGCATTCTACCTTTGAGCTACATCCTCAGCCCTTTTTATGTTTTTATTTTAAAACAGGGTCTCACTAGGTTGCTGAGTCTTGCTAAGTAGCTGAGGCTGGCCTTGAACCTGCAATCCTCCTGTCTCAGGCTCCCAAGTACTGGGATGACGGGTGTGAGTCACCACGCCCAGCTCAATTCATGTTTCTGCACAGAGAGACTTTCATCTATGCACCTATGACAGCCCCACACCTCAGTTCCAGCCTAGCTTTGCTTCTTTCTTGTAAGCACCTGACATCCCATTAGACACTTATTTGTGTTGTATTTGTTAGTGGCCGATCTCTCCCACTGGAATGTAAGTTCTAAAACTCTAAAGTACTTTGTCCCCAGGGCCCAGAAAGTGCCAGGCACTCAGCAGATACTCATAAACGTTTGCTCTGTGTTGGCTGAATTTGGCCCTAGAATATTTATTCTCTATTTCCGACTCCTCATCTTTCAATATATAAAGGAAATTGAAAGTGAGCATGAGGATAGAAGGAAAGTACTTTCTTGCTCCCGCCTTGAGCCTTGTGGAAGGTCTCTGACAGGAGGGAGACCCGCTGGGAGTCCCCAGGCGCTGCAAACAGGCCCCCTCTGTTCCCCATCACTCTTGACACTCTTCTAGCGCGTACACCTTCTTCTGATATCACGCGTGTTTGCATCCCTCGCGCCCTGTACAAGCACATCCTGAGGACCGAAGAAATCATTACTTAGTCACGAGTAGAAGAGTGAGATGAAGAGAGAGACACCGAGAATCCTATAAAAACATAAAAAGCTCGAGTCTCAACACTGCAATTCCCAGAATTAATGAACATGGCTTCAAAAAACGAAGGGGACAACTTCCCAGGGGACAACTGCTGGAGAGAAAAAGAGGAGGGTCATTTTAGTGCATGAAGGAGAGACCGTCTACTTAGGGTGACCATCCTGCAAATAGGTCTCTGGTCTGGAGTCACACGTGTCACTGTTTCAGCTGTGTAGACAGCCTTCTGTCACTATGACAATACCTGAGACACCACCACCAACTTCTTCTTCCTCCTCCTCCTCCTCTTCTTCTTCTTCTTCTTCTTCTTCTTCTTCTTATTATTATTATTATTATTATTATTAATTATTTGTGTAGGGGTCCTGAGGATTGAACTCAGCGGCATTCTACCTCCACAGCACACTCCTTTCCCAATTTTTTAAAAATTTTTTTATTTTGAAACAGTGTCTCACTAAATTGCAGAGGGCCTCACTAAGTAGCTGAGGCTGTCCTTCAACCCAGATCCTTCTGTCTCAGCCTCTCAAGTACTAGGATTGCACCACCACTCCAGGTTTAAGGCCCCACCCCTTAAAGGTTCCACCACCTCCAATAGCCCTACTCTGGGGACCAAGCCTTTAATATCTAGGCCCTCAGGGGACATTTCAGGTCCAAATTAGAGTTTGTTGCAAAGTTCTCTCTTGAAGAAAAAGGAAGGTCAATGGCCCTTTGAACAGCCAGGAACTGGCTTCCTTCAGGGCTAGCAACGACCTCAGGACTTGGGGTTCATCCCCAGCAGCGCCTCCTGCTGGGGACCAGCTGCCATCGCAGGCTCTGCGTTGAGGGAGGTGGGCCACATCTCTGGCCCTCTGAGTCTCAGCGTGGGAAGAAAGAGAGGCTCTTTCTCAGAAGTCTCTGCTGGGTCTCCCTGGGCCTTGGCTCTCCCGGGACCTTTTCCCCACCCTTTTGGCCTGGCCACACCATGAAGCACTGAGCCTCACAGGCCTGGGCCAAACGATGCCCCCAGGCCGCGGGGACCAAGAAGGAGCAGGCGCTACTCCCTGCGGCAGTTACAGGAACTTGGGTGTATGGACACTGAGCAGCCAGAAAATGAATGTCCACCACTCTTGGCTCAAGACAGAGAGAAAATGTAATGGATTGGTTTGGCATAAGAAGTCTGGCCTTGAACTGAGAGGTTGCAGGGAATATTGAATGCCCCGGGGACTATTGAAAGAGATGCTTTGCAAATTCAGAGGAAAATTAGACGTCCTTTTCCTCAGTTTCTTGTGGCCTGTTATATAAGCAATTCCCAGGATTTAAGGAATGGTGGAGAGAAATTAATTTTATAGAAACATTAGAAAAGAGGAAGGAAGCTGAGGACCACTGCCTTTTAAAACCCAGCACTGGCTATGAGAGGAAATGAATTACCTTTGTTCATGGAAGAAAGGATTCTGTGCCCAAGGGAAGTTGCTGTATAAGAATAGCTGACTTTTCTTTCTTTCTATTTTATGGCACTGGGGATTGAACCCAGGGGCATTCTACCTCTGAACTACACCTCTAGCCCTATTTTATTTTTATTTTGACTCAGGGTCTTACTAAGTTGCTGAGGCTGGCCTCAAACCTGCAACCTCTTGTCCCAGCCTCCAAAGTACTGGTATTTTAGTCATGCACAAATATGCCTGGCTGTAGGTGGCTTTTCTGCAGTTGCTCATGGCTGGATTATCTTAAATGAGACGTTTCTGTGGCTTAGAGATGATGCAGAAACGCTGGGTGACTTTCTTCCCAGGCATATATGTTAGGCTAGAGAGCTCAGCAGATGTGTGGATTTATCTTCTTTTAGTTTTATAGAGAGGAGAAAGAAGTCTCTTGAGCCTTGCTGGTAGCCACAGCCCACCCACGAGACCAGAGGTGCCCTCCTCCAGCCCTGTGGTGTGGGGATCAGAGGACAGAGACCTCTCTGTCATTGATGTGCGCCGAAAATCTCGAGTCGGGCTCACCTCCTGCTCGCTCGAAGGCAGAACACCTCTCAGACCAGATCAAACAGACAGCACTCCTGTGTTCTTTCTTGAGCGCTATGAAAGGATTGTTCTCATTGGGTTAACAGTTCCCTCGAAGCACTTTGCCCCAGTGGAGGGTAAAACAAGAGGGTAACAAAGTAGACAAGAAAATATGGAATTCAGTTCAGACGGCAGCCACCCTGTGTCTCCCATCCCTGTTTCCCCCTAATGAAGGACACTCTATGCTCTGCTTTTGGAATTTGACACATCGTGAGAAGGGCAGTGGCAATTAAAGTTCCCTCAACAGTGTTTCTTTTAGAAGGTGCCTTTTGGAACCGGGCGTGGTGGCGCACGCTTGTAATCCCAGCATTTGGGAGGCTGAGACAGGAGGATCGCAATTTGCAGCCAGCCTCAGCTACTTAGTGAGGCCCTTTGCAACTCAGTGAGACCCTGTTTCAAAATAAAGAATAGAAAATAGGGCTGGGGATGTAGCTTGGAAGTAGAATATCCCTGGGTTCCATCCCCAGTACTGAAAAAAAAAGTGCTTTTTGGGGGGCGGGGGAGGCGCCAGGTCGGGAGCTATTTCCTGCCGTCCTGTCTTGCAGAATATGAGCACCAACATGTGTGTAAGATGCTTTGAGATCTCTCAGCTCCAGGTGTGTAACAAGGACCAAAGTACCTTTGAAATGACGTGGCATGAGCTCTGTTTTCGTTTGGCCAATCGCGAGGCTGCGGGGTGTTTTGCTTCTTCTGGTCCCTTCCCTCACAGAGAAGAGAGCCTGCATCTTTAATTAACTGGCTACATTTGTACACTAAATACTGATTTCCTTTTCCTCGGAAGGGAAAGCGGTGTTTAGAATTTTGGATGTAAATTCAGAGTCTGATACCAGGACTTCTGTAACTAAGCTCTGTGCGTGTTCTGGGAAGTAACGCTTCCTCCCTGTCCCCAGCCCTCGGTGCCCACATCGACCTACGGGACGCTTAGGAAAGGACGGGAGGGCGCTGAAGTCAGAAGCGACAGGATTTAACGTCCTGGTGCCAGTGTGACTCGTCCAGCTCGTATCCTCCACCTTCCCCTTCCCTCGTGAATGGAAGAACGCAAAGCCGAGGGCGGTCCATCCAGCTTTCTAACATCCCACACCCTCCATCCCAGTATCCTTCCAAGGGCTCTCACACACTCTCCAGCCAATCTCCATTGCAGCATCATTAGCAGGACCTGGGGACGACCTTTCCCCCAACTGCGTCTTCCTACCATCTCCCTTTCCCCACCGGGAGCCTCGCAATCTCCTTTACATTTTTATTTATTTTTATTTTTTTTGTGCTGGGGATTGAGCCCAGGGGATTCTGCCCTCGAGCTACATCCCAGTCTTTTTTTCTCTTTTTCTTTTTCTTTGTTTGTTTGTTTCTCCCTTTCTCTCTCTCCCTTTCTCTCTCTTCCTTTCTCTCTCTCTCTCTCTCTCTCTCTCTCCTCTCTCCTCTCTCCTCTCTCCTCTCTCTTCTTTCTGTGGCACTGGGGATTGAACCCAGGGGCATTCTACGTCCAAGCTGCACCCCCAGCTCTGTTTATTATTATTATTATTATTATTATTATTATTATTATTATTTATTTTGAAACAGGGTCTAAGTTGTGGAAGGCCTCATTAAGCAGCTGAGTCTGGTCGCAAACTGGGATCATCCTGTCTCAGTCTCCCAAGTACTGGGATTATACACGTGCACCACCACTTCTGGCTTTTCTATTTTTATTTTGAAACAGAATCTTGCTGAGTAGCTGAGGGTCTGGCTAAGCTTCTGAGGCTGGCCTCGAACCTGCGATCCCCCTGTCTCAGCCTCCCAAGTACTGGGAGTACAGGTGTGTGCCACCATGCCCGGCTCCTTTACGTTTTTAACGTGCTGTTCTATTTTCTCAACCTCACTGAAACCGGGGTGTCCATCCTGAGGCAGCGATCTCACCGACCTGCACCAGAGGGGACTGTCTGGCCCCTGGGCTGAGGACGGCTGCCCTCCCTCCTGAAGGCCGCGCCCTCTCCTGCCGCCTCTCCCTCCTGGTCCATCGCCCTCTGCGGTGCAGAGCGCATATCCACGCACCGCAGCACCAGCTTCTGTACCCAGTCAGGCCAGCACTGCTGGAATCAGGGTTCTCATTAGAGACACCACAACAGTCCATTTTTTGACTTCTAGTCTTTGAGAACAGTAATCCCCATACCCTCTTCTTGGCCATAGGTGTGGCCTCCACCCCACCTCGGACTACGGCTCCTGTGAGCCTTTCTGCTACCTACTCCCCCAAAATGGCTCCTAACAACCTACTCTCCACTTGCCTGCTGCCTACACACCAAGAATTAGGATTTATCTCCCTTGCCCTGGAGTCTGGGTTGGCCTTAGGACCCAGTCTTCAGAGATCCCGCCGCTCCTTCCTAGGAAAATCAGTACCTGCGAGAGGCTGACCACTCCAAGCCCTGGCACTGCGCTGCGAGGAAGCCCTGGCCAGCCCTGGCCAGCCGAGGGACAAGCCCAGCCCTGCCTTGGCCAGGTGTGTGTGTGTGTGTGTGTGTGTGTGTGTGTGTGTGTGTGTGTGTGTGTGTGTTACTGGGGGGGGGACCCAGAGGTATTCTACCTCTGAGCTACATCCCCAGCCCTATTTATTTATTTGTTTGTTTGTTTATTTGCTTTAAGGTACAGGGACATTCTATCTCTGAGCTACATCCCCAGCCCTATATATATATTTTTATTCTTTATTTGGAAACAGGGTCTCACTGAGTTGCGAAGGGCCTTGCTAAGTAGATGAGGCTGTCTGCAAACCGCAATCCTTCCATCTCCCCCTCCTGAATTCTGGGATTACAAGCATGCGCCACCACGCCAGGCTCCCAGTCCTATCTTTTGTTTGTTTGTTTGTTTGTTTTGCAGTACTGGGGACTGAACCCAGGGGCATTCTACCTCGGACCTACACCCCCAACCCTAATTTTTATTCTTTATTTTGAAACAGGATCTCACTAAGTTGCATTGGGCCTAAGTAGCTGAGACTGGCTGCAAACCTGTGATCTTCCTGTCTCAGCCTCCCAGGTATTGGAATTACAAGTGTGTGCCACCACACCCAGCTCATTTTTATTTTGAAACAGAGGCTTGGTAGGTTGGTGAGAGTCTCACTAGTTGCTGAGAATGGTCTCAAATCCGTGATGGTCCTGTCACATCCTCCCAAGTACTGGGATTACAAGCCTGGCGGTCATGTCTCTTTTATCCCCTTTCTCTGAAAAACACCCTTTCTACTATGATAATAATAATTATTATTAATATTAATATTAATAATAATAATAATTATTATTATTATCATTATTCTGGGGATTGACCCAGGGACATTCTACTTCACCACAGCCCTAATTTATTTTGACACAGGGTTTAATTGCCAAGGGTCTCACTAAGTTGCTGAGGCTGTTCTCAACCTGTGATTCTCCTGTCTCTGCCTCCCAGGTACTGAGATGACAGGTGTGGGCCACCATGCCCTGCTCTTTCTTAAATTATAATATTGTAGTGGTTCCATGTTATCTCTTCCACCTGTGCCTAGATATTTCTTGACAATGTCCTGTAGGTTTCCTGCCATTAGTTACTTACTATCCACTATCTTTTTTGTTTCAAGCAGCTTGAAAGAATTTACTGAGTATATACTACACACCCTGTTTTGGGGATTGAGCAGTGAATAAATACATAGTATCTCTGACCAGTTCTTACAAAGATTACATTGTAAGGAAGGAATAAGGAAGGAAGACTGATAATAACAACAACAAAATATCAAATTGATAAGTCAGGTGGTGATGCATGCTTTGAAGAGAAAGCAGAGTTGGGGCCGGGGATGGAGAGATGGCCGCCCCACTTCTGCAGCTGGGTGATGTGGGTACCATACCTGCCGGCTTCCCTTCCCCTAGCCGGCTCTAGAAAATGCCCCCTGCAGAAAGCTGGGGCTCCTGCCAAGCTCACTTCTTTTGTTTCAATTCTGTTGGTTGCCACATGCCCAATGCCTAATACTGTTTCTTCTGTCTTGTCTAGTTTTCTGGTTGTTGTTGGTGGGTCTGGTCTGGTGGTAGACATACTCCTTCATGATTCGTTGTCTGCCTTGGTGTCGAGGATGACTTTGCTGGTTCCAGTCTCTGCCAGTGTCTACCCTCACTCCCTCTACCAGCTTTGCCCCCTCCTCCCATCTAGACTCCAAATCCAGTGTGCCCGCCGTGGTGGTCCTCATCCTTTTGACAATCCCTTGAGCACTTTTTTCTGGTGGTAACCATTCTCTTCCTTTGGCTGTTATAAGACTCCGTGTGTGTGTGTGTGTGTGTGTGTGTGTGTGTGTATCTGGTGTTTTTTGTTTTGTTTTGTTGTTTTTGTGGTACTGGGGATTGAACCCAGGAGCATTCTTCCTTTGAGCTACACCCCCAACCCTGTTCTTTATTCTTTATTTTTGAAGCAAGTTCTCATTAAGTTTCAGAGGGCCTCACTAAGTAGCTGAGGCTGTCCTTGAATCTATGATCCTCCTGTTTTAGCTTTCCAAGTACTGGGATTACAAGCGTACACTACCATGCCTGATTGTGTGTCTTTATTATTTATTTATATTTATTGTGGTACTGGGGATGGAATCCAGGGGCATTCTGTCTCTGAGCTACACCTCCAGCCCTATTTTTTATTCTTTCTTTCTTTCTTTCTTTCTTTCTTTCTTTCTTTCTTTCTTTCTTTCTTTCTTTCTTTCTGTGGTACTGGGGTTCCTGGAAGCCCTCCTACCTCCGGGTTACACTCCCAGACCTATTTTATATTTTTGAAACAGGGTCTCTTACGCCAGCGCGGCTGGCTTCGAACCTGCGCGATCCTCCTGTCTCCGCCTCCCAAGCGCAGGGATTACAAGCGTGCGCCACCATGCCCGGCTTATTCTTTATTTCAAAACAGGGTCTCAAAGCCAGCCTCAGCTCCTCAGTGAGGCTCTCAGCAACTTAGTGAGAGCCTGTTTCCAAATAAAGTATAAAATAGGTCTGGGAGTGTAGCCCGGAGGTAGAAAGCTGCTGGGTTCCACCCCTAGTACCACCAAAATAAATAAATAAATAATAATAAAAATAAATAAATAAATAAATAAATAAATAAAAAAAAAAAACAGGGTCTCACTGAGTTACAAAGGGCTTCACTAAGTAGCTGACTCTGTCCATGAACTGTGATCCTCCTGTCTCAGCCTCCCAAGTACTGGGATTATAAGTGTGTGCCACCATGCCCGGCTTTGTGTGTCTGGTGTGTGTGTATGTGTGTGTATATGTGTGTGTGTGTGTGTGTGTGTGTGTGTGTGTGTGTTACTGGTGATGAAATCCAGGGGCATTCTTCCTCCAAGTTATACCTCCAGCCCTATTTTTTATTCTTTATTTTGAAACAGAGTTTCCCTAAGTTGCAGAGGGCCTCACTAAGTAGCTGAGGCAGTCTGCGAACCAGGATCCTCCAGTCTCAGCCTCTCAAGTGCTGGGATTACAAGTGTGTGCCACCATGCCCGGCTTTGTGTATCTGTTTTGAAAACTCATGCTTGGTTTTGCACTGTGCCCAGCTGAATATAAAGTGTTTTCCCCACTTGAACAGCACTTGAAGAGCAGGGACACAGACTGCCTCTGCGTGCATCCCCACAGGAACTCAGCCAATGTGCTGTGAGAGAATTTGAGTAGAAGGATGGAAGGCAGGGCCCCGGGAGCGGATCCCACAGAGCAGCAGACTCGCCTTCCCAAGGTGACCCAGTGTTCCTGTGTGCTGGGGACCAAGGATGCTAAAGCTCCCACCATGTGGGCAAGAACAGGGTGAGGTCCTTCTCAGCCTGATTCATGTCATGGCCCTTGAGGGGAGTAGTTGTATTTGTAGGGCATCCTGGGGTCCATGGGTAATGCCACCCTAGCAGGAAGTGACCTGATACTGCCACCCTGCAAGACCCTGGGGGAACTGGGGGATCCGGTTACCAAGCCCTTCTCCAACCCAGACAGAAGTGCGCCCATTAACCCGGTGGAACATTCTGCCCTAGAGACCCCGAGAGAGAGGGAAGCCACCCAAGTGGGGGGTCGGCCAGAAGCTGGAGATCTTGATGGAGTTTGGGATATTCTTCTGCCTGTCCCCCTCCTGCGAGCACTGGCCAGTCATCTCCCCTCGCAGAGATTTAAATCTGAGAAAGCATTTCATCTACTTCATAGGCCGATGGTGAGGACTTTTCAGAAGATGAGACCTAAACGAGTGTACTAAAGCATTTCATATACCAAAAATACCGCACGAAGGGTTTTGCTTTATTATTGTATCTTAGTTCATTCAGACTGCTGTAACAAAATGCCTTAGACTGGGTAATTTATACACAATGGGAGGCGGGCGTGGTGGCTCATGCTTGTAATCTCAGCATTTGGGAGGCTGAGACAGGAGGATCAGATTCAAGGACAGCCTCAGCTACTTAGTGAGGCCCTTTGCAACTCAGTGAGACCCTGTTTCAAAATAAAGGATAAAAAAATAGGGCTGGGGGTGTAGCTTGGAGGTAGAATGCCCCTGGGTTCCATCCCCAGTACCACAAAACAACAACAACAACAGCAACAACAACAACAACAACAACAACAACAACAGAAGTTCATTGCTTCCAGTCTGGAGGGTGGGAAGCCAGGATGGTGCTGCAGACAGAGTGCCTGGTGAGGGCTACCCTGCTTGCTAGACAGCACCTTTGAGCTGGAAGAGGGAGGGGCAAGGCAGCGCCCCACGCCTCATACCCAAGAGAGAGCCCTCGTGGCATAATCTTTTCCAGAAAGGCACCACCTCTGGTCTTTTGTTTATTTGTTTGGTTTCAGGTACTGAGGGGCTGAACCCAGTGACATGCTACCCCTGAGCTACATCCTTTTTTTTAATTATTATTTTGAAACAGGGGTCTCCCTAAATTGCTGAGGCTGGCTTTGAACCTTCAACCCTCCTGTCTCAGCCTTTTAAGTACTAGGATTGCAGACATGTGCCATCACACCTGGCTCTTACCTCCTAATAAAATGACACTGGATATTAGGTTCAAACATGAATTTTAGAGAGGCATCAACATTTAGATCATAGCATATTGCTGCCTGCCTTCCTTCTTTCCTTCCTTCCTTCCTTCCTTCCTTCCTTCCTTCCTTCCTTCCTCCCTTCCTTCCTTCCTACTAGGGATTGAACCCAGGGATATTCTACCTCTGAGCTATAGCCCAATCCTATTTTTATTTTGAAACAGGGTCTCACAAAGTTCTGAGGGTCTCACCAAACTGCTGAGGCTGGCCTTTAACCTCTGATCCTCCTGTCTCAGCCTTCCATTTACTGAGATTACAGGCATGCATCACCACATCTGGCTCAGACCATAGCGTGTTACACAATTTTAATGTTTAGCAAGAAAGGAGTTGTCTGAAACGACAGAGCCCTAGAGGAATTTCCTACAACAGAGGTGGAGGGTTAGGCTTAAACCTGAGAAAGCACAGGGTCTTTTCAAGATGGAAGGGAAGAAAGAAGGATTTAGTGCAGAGACTGAAGGGCCATAAGGCGAGGGGCGTTAAACAGGGGTCTGGTTAAACTGAACCAGTTTGAACTTCTCAGGAGAGTTAACAGCTCTTTGTTCAGTTAGGTGGGGAGGGGAGGGTGGGGCGCTGAAGGGCCAGAAGAAATTTGGAGCAGCTTTCTTTCACTAGAGCGAGTGTGGGGGTGAGCGGCGGAGGAGGGCTGAAGCTGTGGGAGTCAGGGGCAGGCATCCACGCGGGCTGGGCAGAGCAGCATGTCTGGGAGCGGTCCAGGCTGACCAAGATGGTCCCATTGTCTCTTCTCTCTTTCCTTCTCTTTCCTTGTCTTTTACTTCAACTGTTCACAAGGCAGCCAATTGGAAAACGCTACTCCTGTTACTTGTGTTTATTGAAGTCAATATTACTTTAAAAGCTTGTGAGTTGAATACCTGTGTCTTCTTTTCTCTTTCAAAAGAGACATTAATAGTAAAAGTGTTTTCACATCTGCGTGGCCAATAATTACTTTTCATGGCTCCTTTACGACTCTTGTAGGAGAAAGAAATCTCCCCACTCTGAGACCATCCCTCTAACGAACGCTCTCAATCTGGGGCATTAATGGCTCTTCTTTGCTATTCATCTACTACCCAGAGAGTGTCCTTTTCAATTTTTATTTCTGTCCCACTTTCTTTCTGGAGAGGCAAAATCTTTCTTTTGACCACCTTTCCCCTCAATGCTGCAAGAATATGATGGTCAGAGCCTCCCGCAGGCCACCTGCCTGAGCCTGCCCGGAGCCGGTGCTCCCTGGAGAGGGGGGTCGGTGCTCACAGCTGTGTAGACCCCCTGCTTCACCTGTTGGTGGATTTCCTTACATTATCACTTTGGTCCTCATGCTATCATTTAATTTTTCCTCCTCTCATCATCATACCCTATTTATTGACCATGGATACCTTCTTACAAATCCCTCTTTATTTTTTTGTATGCTTCCAGAAAGAATCAGGGCCATGTCTCCATCTTTGGCCTATAGCAAGTGAACACTTAACCCACTGCCATTTCTTTCTTTATTGACGCCTGAGCGAAGAGATCACTTCGGAACTTGAATTTGCTTGCTTGGCTTTGCTGCTTAGAGTTAACTTATGCCAAGCCCAACTAACTTTCCCTCCCTACCAGTCTACAGTGGTTTAATTTTACATAGAGGCAATGGAATATTATGTTATGTAAGTACAGAATGGTCCTAGGCTTTCAAGCGCTGTCTTTATCTTCTTTTGGTTTTTAAACATCAGCCATCAAGCCAATATGGTGCCATCTAACATTATTATTCTGTATCTATACTTTTTTTTTCAATACTGGGTATCGAGCCCAGGGTCATTTTACCTCTGAGCTATACCCCCAAGCCCTATTTTTTTTTTTTAGTATTTATTTATTTATTTTGGTGGTATTGAGGGGGTGGAACCCAGAGGCTTTCTACCTCTGGGCTATACTCCCAGACATATTTTATATTTTATTTGGAAACAGGGTCTTTACTAAGTTGTAAAAGGCCTAAGTAGCTGAGGCTGGCTTCAAACCTGTGCAATCCTCGTATCTCAGCCTCCCAAGCGCAGAGATTACAAGCATGCACCACATTATTATCAAACAGGGTTTCACTAAGTTGTGAAGGGCCTCACTAAGTAGCTGAGGTTGGCCTTGAACTTACGATCTTCCTGTTTCCTCTTCCCAAGTACTGAGATTACAAGTGTGTGCCACCATGGCTGGCTCTGTATCTATAAGTCTCTAATGTCCATAGATTTCTTTGAGCTACTGGAATATTTGTTGGGTTCCATATTTAGATAGGAAATAGTTTAAGACATCAATTACATGGAGTTTTTATTATTTATTATTGATTACTTATTTATTTTTTGTGGGTCTGGGGATGGAACCCAGGGGCATTCTACCTCTGAGCTATACCCCCTGCCCTGTTTTTTATTCTTTATTTTGAGACAAGGTCTCACTAAGTTGTGAAGGGCCTCCCTAAGTAGCTGAGGCTGTCTGCGAACCAGGATCCTCTGGTCTCAGCCTCCCAAATGCTGGGATTACAAGCGTGCGCCACCACGCCCAGCTCTATTATTTATTTATTTATTTATTTATATTTGGTGGTACTGGGGATGGAAGCCCTTCTACCTCTGGGCTACATTCCCAGACACCTATTTTTTTTTTTATTTTTATTTGGAAACAGGGTCTCTTAAGCCAGCAAGGCTGGCTTTGAACCTGTGCGATCCTCCTGTCTCCGCCTCCCAAGTGTGGGGATTACAAGCGTGTGCCTCCATGCCTGGCTTATTTTTTTTTTTTTTTTTATGGTGCTGGGGTGTATCTCTGAGCTACACCCTCAGCCCTATTTTATATTTTTGTTTAGAAACAGAATCTCACTGAGTTGCTGAGAGTCTTGACAAATCACTGAGGCTGACTTCAAACCTGTGATCCTCCTGTCTTAGCCTCCCAAGTACTGGGATTACAAGCGTGTGTCACCACATCGGGCTGCTTTATGGAGACAAACTTAGGTATGTGGCTAACTGCATTCAGTAGAATCCATGATTCCCCATCAAGATTGCGTTCTGCGGGAAGCTCGTTTGGTATAAAAATAAATGACTATCAGAAAATTAGGATGACCTTTTCTCTTTGTAGCTTTTTAGTCTACCACATTTTAAGAATTTTCTCCTAAGAATTTGAGGACCCATCCATTCACAATGACGTTATGCGGCCGCCTCCCTGATCATGATTGGCTGCAGTCTTCCCCTCCAAATGAACTCTCTGTGTCCAGAGAGTGGTCAGAATTCCAGTTTATCCTTTTCTTCCCGTCTCATACCTGGCCACCAGCCGGGGTTGCTTGGGTTTCCATATCAGGACTCATTACGCAGCTCAAATCAAAGTTCCTAACTTCTTGTAGTCCACCGAGTTTGGTCTCTGCCTCCCTGAATCTCTACCAAGACCACAACCCCCTGGATTTTGTTATTGTCCAGAGTCCCGTCTTCTCTGGAGCCCCAAGGTTCTCTTCTGGGGCTCAACCTCCACCCTTTAGCTCCTGTTCTCCAGCCGCCTGCCGTGCGAGGCTCTTTCTCACTGCTACCGATACTTCCTTATTTCTTCATATACCCATGGGTTTTGAGTTTTATTTGCATCTCTCCTCATTCCATTTTCTGTCCCCGAAGAATCCCATTTAACCCATCGGCTTCTGTTACCTTCTCTGTGGTCACAAGTCAAGTTTTTGTTTCTTTGTTTTCCTTCTGTACCCCTTACCTCTCTTTCAAGGTCCAGAAAGACTATTTCTGGCTATTTAATAACAAAAGTAACTTACATTTGTAGAGGAGTTACTATGAGGCATGCAGTTAGTTAAATGTTTTGTTAGGCTGGGCGTGGTGGCGCACGCTTGTAATCCCCGCGCTTGGGAGGTAGAGACAGGAGGATCGCGCAGGTTCGAAGCCAGCCGCGCCTCTGGCTTAGGAGACCCTGTTTTCAAATAAAAATGTAAAAATAGGTCTGGGAGTGTAGTCCGGAGGTAGAAGAGCTTCCAGGAACCCCAGTACCACCTAAAAATAAATAAATAAATAAATAAATAAATAAATAAATAAATAAATAAATAAATAAATGTTTTGTGTTACAATATTCTAAGGTAGCTTACTGTGTGTGTGTGTGTGTGTGTGTGTGTGTGTGTGTGTGTTTGTGTGATTGGAGATTGAACCTAGGAATATTCTACCTTCAAGTTATGCCCCCCAGCCCATTTTATTTTATTTTTTTATTTTGAAATAGGGTCTCAGTAGGTTGCTGAGTCTTGCTACACTATTGAGGCTGCCCTCATACCTGCGATCCTCCTATCTTAGCCTCCCAAGTAATGGTATTATAGGCATGTGCCATCATGCCTGACTGGTAGGCTACTTTTAAGTACTGGATTTTAGTTTATTTAATATGATATAATGCATAGGCCCAAAAGAAATAGAGATTCAAACAGATATGTGTATACCCATGTTTGAAGCAGCACTATTTATAATACCCAAAGATAGAAGCAGTTAAAAAAATCTATCATTAGATGAGTGGATAAACAATATGTGGTTTATACGTTACAAGGAAATATTATTCAGCTTTTAACAGGAAGAAAATTCTGATACATGCCATAACATAGTGAGACCTTGAAGACATTCGATGAAGTAAGTCAGACACAAAATGGCAAATATTGTTTGATTTCCCTTGTATGAGTTGTCTGGAGTAGTCAAATTGATAGAGACAGAAAGTAGACAGAGAGGCCCAGGGATACAGAGAGGAGAGAATGGGGACATGTTGTTAATGGGTACAGAGCTTACATTTCAGAAGACGAAAATTTCCTAGCGATGGAAAGTGGTACTAGTTGGAGAACAGTGTGAATACACTTGAAGCCATTGAATTGTACACTAAAAAAGGTTAGGGCCAGGCATAGTGGTGTATGCTTGTAATCCCAGTACGTGGGAGGCTGAGATGGGAGGATCACAGGTTCATGGCCAGTCTTAGCTACTTAGTGAGGCCCTCTGCAACTTAGTGAGACCTTGTTACAACATAAGGAATAAGAAATAGGGCTGAGGGTATAACTCTGAGGTAGAATGCCCCTGGGCTCCATCCCCAGTACTGGAAAAAAAAGAGTTAAGAAGGTAAATACTATGGTATGAATCTTTTTTTCTTTTTTTTTTTTGGTGGTACTGGGAGTGGAACCCAGAGGCTTTCTACCTCCGGGCTATACTCCCAGACCCATTTTATATTTTACTTAGAAACAGCGTCTCACTGAGTTGCTGAGAGCCTCACTAAGTAGCTGAGGCTGGCTTCGAACCTGCGCGATCCTCCTGTCTCCGCCTCCCAAGCGCGGGGATTACAAGCGTGCGCCACCACGCCCGGCTTATGGTACGAATCTTACTAGAATTAAAATTATTAAAAAAAAAACCCTGAAAACTCAGATTGCAAACAGAAAAGTGGTTAAATGGTTAAAAACAGATATTTATTGTAAAATATGTATAATCTTAAAATCATGATGCCTGTTAAACAATAGTGCAATGCTATTTTATCCCTTAGACCTCTTATTTCATGTTTATTGAAAGATCTCTTTCAGACTTCTTCAGACACAGCTTTTTCATTGTGCACCACTCTTGTGCGTACATAAATAAAGAACTGGATGAGAATTACGTGTCTGAGCCACCTTCCCAAAGCAGAGTCATGGACACACACCAAGTCGCCCTCCGTGCTCTTCACAACACTGGCCACGTGGCGTTTCTTAAAGAGAACTACACTATTGTCTCCTTATTTTCTTTCAGGACACCGACACCCGTTCTGCAAGTTGTGATACTGACACATTATTGATCTTACCATAAATGTCAATGGAAGGGTTCTGACAAGGACAAGGGCTCATAGTTCCTCAAATGGTCTTGAAATGATTCTCTGGCTGCCATGTCAAGGGGCTCTCGTTGCTCTGTCATGACACCGGGAATTACAGCCACATTGCCACTCTTTCTGTAGCCAGCTTATCTTCCCCTGTTAGTGCACAAGTCCATGGGAGGCAAAAAGAACTGGTCTGCCGGGTGGATTATTGGGGGTTCATGGAGGACTATCCCGGATGACATTGAATCGTTTCTATGTCTTTCTCCCCTTCCTTGTGCCCTGGAAAAATCTCTTTTTGGCCCGAAGAAATCCTCCTCCCTTCCAGTTTTTTGTTTGTTTGTTTTGTTTTCGCGGGTTTGGGGATTGGAACCCAGGGGCATTCAACCTCCGAGATACAACCCCTGCCCTATTTTTTATTCTTTATTTTGAAACCGGGTCTCACTGAGTTGCAGAGGGCCTCACTAAGTAGCTGAGGCTGTCCACGAACCGTGGTCCTCAGGTCTCAGCCTCCCGAATGCTGGGATTACAAGCGTGTGTCACCACGCCCAGCTCCCTTCCAGTTTCTTTGAGAGGACCTCCTATGTCTGTGATTTTCTTTCTCCTAGAGGAGAAGCCTTTGCTCAAGCAATGTACCTGACTCGATTGAAATGATACGATGTAAAAAGCAATATCAAATGTGCACGGATAGAGACCTAAGCACCTGTGTTTGACTGCAGTCTCACCAATGGCATGGACAGAGCTTCCAGGGTTAGAGAAGTTAAAATATATATCGTATGACTTCCGTTTTTAAGGACATAGAGTAAACATAATTTTTTTTTCTATTTCTGCTGCTAGGTACAACTAAAAATTCTGGACATTATAAAGCAAATACCGACAACGTACCCTAAAAGAATGGCTGGCAGAATTTCTCTTAACAGAAGGTCAAAAATAAAAGAAGAAACCTTGGAACATCAAGGAGTAAGAAAAAGCATGGTAAGCAAAAAAATATAGGTAAATACAATAGGCTTTTCTTCCTTCCTTGAGTCTTCTAAATTATGTTTGATGGCTAAATCAAGAATTATAATGTTGTCTGATGTGATTTTAAATATGTTCAGAGGAAATTATATACATTTTCAAGGCAATTATAAACTGTAGAAAGTAGAAAGGAATCTAAATGGAGGTAAGGTTTTTATACTTCATTCAAAATGATAAAATTACAACACTAGTAGACTGATAAGTTACATATACATATAATATGGTACCTAGAGTAACCACTAAAAAAACATCTATAAAAAGATATACATTCCAAAACACTTTAGATAAAATGCTTTACAAACTTTTAAAAGAAAAAAAAAGTCGATTAACCCACAGGAAGGCAATAATAAGAAAAGAAATAAAAAAAACAGGGAAAGCAAACAAAAAACAAAACTAAAATGGAAAACTTAAGCCCTAACAAATCAGCAGCCCTATCAAATGTACATGTTCTCAGTATGACAATTACTAGACAGAGGTTGGCAGAATGAATCTAAAAGCACAGCCTGGGTTCAATCCACATCCCCTCTGGCCCCTGCAAAAACGACCCAACTCTGTGCTGCTTAAGAAAAACTTCAGATCCGACGGCATAGGCAAATAGAATGTAAAATAACATCCAGACAGAAGTCATGCGGCTATTAAAGGGAAGCATAGGTGGCTATGTTAAGACCAGATAAATTTGTTTTGGCAAAAAGAAATGACCGAATAAAGACATCAACATTATATAATGCACCGATATCTCCCCAAATAGCAAACCTAAACAAGCATGTACCAAGGGAGAGAACTGCAAAATATGTGAAATAAAAACTGATAAAATCAGCTAGGCGTGGTGGCGCACGCTTGTAATCCCAGCATTCGGGAGGCTGAGACCGGAG
Organism: Muscardinus avellanarius; assembly: GCF_963383645.1. Taxonomy (NCBI): domain Eukaryota; kingdom Metazoa; phylum Chordata; class Mammalia; order Rodentia; family Gliridae; genus Muscardinus; species Muscardinus avellanarius. The sequence goes on from NC_137791.1 coordinate 18,070,178, forward strand.
GAGCACAGTTCGCGCGCAGACAGCCTCAGCTACTCAGTGAGGCCCTCCGCAACTCAGTGAGACCCTGTTTCAAAAAATAGGGCAGGGGGTGTAGCTCAGAGGTCAAATGCCTCTGGGTTCCATCCCCAAAACAGAAAAAAAAAAAAAAAGAATAAAAAATAACGCTGGGGGTGTTGCTTGGAGGAAGAATGCCCCTGGGTTCCATCTCCAGTACCAAAAAAAAAAAAAAAAAAAAAAAAAAAAAAAGCCTGATAAAAACAGTAAGGGGAAATAGATGAATCCTCATAGTCTCATAGTTGGAAACTCTCTCCATGGCTGGTAGAACAACTGGACATAAAACTAGCAAGAACATAGAATAGCTCACCATCACCAACAGTCAGTAGGACCTAATAAAAATGAGCAGACCATTTTTTTCATCCAATAATAGCAGAATATCTGCTGTTTTCAAATTCCCAGGGAAAATATACCAAGATAAACCATGTCTTGCGTCGAAAACAAACTCTACAGATTGAAAAATAATAGAAATTAAAGCCTCTTTTCAACCACAATAGAATCAGATTAAAAATCAGTAACAAAAGAGAACAGAAAAATCTTCAAATATCTGGAAACTAAACCAAACACTAAATAATTCATGGGGTGGAGAGGAAATCTCAAGGTTAACATACATTTAACCTACAGAAAGTTAAAATACAAGCCGGACGTGGTGGCGCATGCTTGTTATCCCAGCATTCGGGAGACTGAGACCAGAGGATCCCGGTTCGCGGACAGCCTCAGCTACTTAGTGAGGCCCTCTGCAACCCAGTGAGACCCGGTTTCAAAATAAAGAATAAAAAAATAGGGCAGGGGGTGCAGGTTGGAGGTCAAATGCCTCTGGGTTTCATCTCCAGATCCACACACACACAAACAAGTTAAAATACAATACATCAACATTTTGAGCCACAACTAAGGCTGTGCCAAGAGGGAAATTTATAGTACTAACTACAAACTTTAGAAAAGAGGAAATATCTAAATCAATAATCTAGGATCCTACTCAACAACCTAGAAGGCAAAGAGAAATATAAACTTAGAGCAAGCAGAATGAAAAAAAAAGAACAGAAATCAATGAAACTGAAACAAAAACAATAGATAAAAGTTAATAAAAACAGAGCTAGTTCCTGGAAAAAGCCATAAAATTAACAAATTCTAGTGTGACATTGGGCAAAAAAGGGAGAGAGGTCTAGATTTTTTGTTGAAAGTTGATATCATTGGAATATGACATCACTGCAGATCTTACAGACAGCAAAAGAAGAATCTGGGCGTGGTGGCGCACACTTTTAATCCCCGCGCTTGGGAGGCTGAGACAGGAGGATCGCACAGGTTCGAAGCCAGCCTCAGCTACTTAGTGAGGCTCTCAGCAACTTAGTGAGACCCTGTTTCCAAATAAAGTATAAAATAGGTCTGAGAGTATAGCCCAGAGGTAGAAAAGCCCCTAGATTCTACCCCCAGTGCCACAAAAGAAGAAGAAGAAGAAAGAGGAGGAGGAGGAGGAGGAGGAGGAGGAGGAGGAGGAGGAGGAGGAGGAAGAGGAGGAGGAGAAGGGAATACTACAAAACAATTTCATACACATAGATTTGCAAAGCTTGATGAAATATATTGCTTTTATAAAAAATGAAAACTACCATAATTTACCCAACAGGAAATAGATAATTTGAGTGGCAACATATCTATTGAAATTTTTTAATTCATAACATGAAAACTCCCCAAAAAAGAAATTTCTAAGCACAGATGGCCAAACTGTGAATTCTATTGAACATTTGAAAGAGAATTAACACCAATTCTACATAGTCTTTTCCAGAAAACAGCCCAAACTACAATCCAGTTCATTTTATGAAGCTAAACTTATCATGATACCAAAATAGAAAATACAGTACAAAAAAGAACACTATGGAAGATATCCATTACAAATGGACTTGTAAAAATTCTTAACAAAATATTAGCAAATAGAATTTGGCAATTTATAAGAAGAATTAGTTCAGTATTTGAAAAAAATATCATTGTGATCCACTACATTAACAGGCTAAAGAAGAGAAACCATATGCTCATAGCAAGTGTAGAAAAAGCATCTGACAAAAGTCAGCACTTTTCATAGTAAAAGCTCAAGAAATAGAATAGAAGGAAATATCCTCAACTTTATAAAAATCATCTACATAAAAACCTTAGCCAACATTATACCTCATGGTGAAAGACTGAACATTCTCTCCTCAAGTGGAGAATAAGACAGTGACGTCCTCCGTTACCACTCTTATTCAACGTAGTGCTGGAATTTTTAGCTAGTGCAATAAGGCAAGAAAAGACAATAAAAGATATTGAGATCAGAAAGCAAGAAATAAAACTGTCTCCATTTTCAGATAACATGATTGACAGAAAATTGCAAAAGTAATTTTTAAAAATCCTCCAAGGATTGGTAAGTGAATTTAGCAAGGTTTCGGGATTTGGATAAATATATTAAATCAGTTGGTTTTTTTCTATATTGTCAGTAAACACAGGGACAACACCATTTCCAATTGCAAGAACAAACAAACAAAAAAACTTAGGTAAAATCTAACAAACATGAATAGGCCTTTGGTGACGACTGTATCAACCTGAAGAAAAAAACAGGGAGTAGAAGAGACTTGCTGTGTCTCTGGATTGCAAAACTGATGCACAGTAAAGATGTCAATTTTCCCCAGAGTGATACATGGCTTTAATTCAACCCCTATCAAAATCCTAGTAAGGTGCTTTAATTTTTTTTTTTTTTTGTACTGGGGATGGAACCCAGGGGCATTCTACCTTCGAGCTACACCTCCCAGCCCTATTTTTTATTCTTTATTTGGAAATGGTCTCACTGAGTTGCAAAGGGCCTCACTAAGTAACTGAGGCTATCCGTGAACCCCGATCCTCCTGTCTCAGCCTCCCAAATGCTGGGATTACAAGAGTGCGCCACCATGCCTGGCTAAAGTGTTTTTTTTTTCCCCAAAAAAATTTTATATGGGAAGGCAAAGAAAATGGGATAACAAGCAATTTTGAAGATATGAATATTGGGAGGCTGAGACAGGAGGATTGGGTTCAAGGCCAGTCTCAGCTACTTAGTGAGGCCCTTTGCAACTCAGTGAGACCCTGTTTCAAAATAAAGAATAAAAAATAGGGCTGGTGGTGTAGCTCAGAGGTAGAATGCCCTTCAGTTCCATCCCCAGTACTGAAAAAAAAAAAGAGAAATGAATAAAGTTTAAGAGATCAATCTACCCAATTTTTAGACATTCCACATAGCTACAGCATTAAAGAATATGGTATTGGTGGAGGGACTGATGCATAGATGACTGGAACAGAATAGGGATCCAGAAACAAATTCACAAAATTATGCCCAACTGACTTTTTGAATCTTTGACAAAGATCCAATCTTTAGAAAAAGGTGCAAAAGCAACTCAGTGAAGGAATGATGGCCCTTTCCACAAATGATGCTGGAACAATTGGCATTCACACGCCAAAAATGAATCCCAAACTCAACCCACCTTTATTTACAAATTAACTCAAATGGGCTACAAACTTAAATATAAAAGACATAAAACTGTAATACTATTGGAAAAAAATAGGATAAAAGTCCTTAGCAAACAGTATACCTCATGGTGAAAGACCAAATGTTCTTCAGTCTTAGGAACAGGCAAAGAGATTTTAGACTCGATGCCCAAAGCCTAACACATAAAAATAAAGAAAGTAAAGGTAAACTAGATTTCAATTAGATGAAAACTTTTGCTAGGTGTAATAGCACACACCTAGAATCCAGTCCTTGAGCGGCTGAGACAGGAGGATTTCAAGTTTGAGACCAACTTCAGCAACTTAGCAAGGCTCTTAACAACTTAGCAAGACCCCATTTCTTGCTAGGTTGCTGAGGCTGGCCTAGAATCTGTGATTCTATAGTTTCAGCCTTCCAAGTTTTGGGAGTACACGCGTGCACCACGACGCCTGGCTATGTAACGTTCTTGGATCGACAAATCTATGGAGATGGAGAACAGGTTACTGGTTGCCAAGGAAGGGGTGGGGACAAGAGGAAGCGGAGTGTGACCCTGCAAGGGCAGCTGGAGGGGTCCTGTGGTAATGGAAATGATCTATATCTTGGCTGTATCAATGTCAACATCCTGGTTATGCTATTGTTCCTTAGTGCTGCAAGATGTTATCATTGGGAGAAACTGGGTAAAGGTTTCAAGGGATTTCTTCATAGTATTTCTGAAAATTGCATGTGAAACTGGGCATGGTGGTCTACTCTTATATAACCCCAGTACTTGGGAGGCTGAAGCAGGAGAACTGCAGGTTCGAGGCCCATCTCAGCACTTAGTGAGACGCTGTTTCAAAGTAAAAAAACATATATATACTGAGCATGGTAGTGCACGCTTGTAATCTCAGTATGTGGGAGGCTGAGGCAGGAGGATCGCAGGTTTGCGCCGAGCCTTAGCTACTTAGTGAGGTCCTCTGCAATTTAGTGAGACCCTGTTTCAAAATAAAGAAGAAAAAGCAGTGCTGGGGGTGTAGCTCAAAAGTAGAATGCCCCTAGACTCACTCCCCAAGACTGCAAAAAATCATATAATTATATGCAAGTAAATTATAAATATTTGCATACATGAATTATATGCAAATAAAAGGGTTGGGGATGTAGCTCAGAGGAGTGTTCCTGGGTTCAATCCCTAATACCGCCCCCTAAATGCATATCTTATATCTGATACAATAAAAAAGGTTGCGAAAGCTAACACACACATACACACACACACACACACACACACACACACACACACACACACAAAATAATGGAGCCGGTTGGAGCCCAGCCTTGCAGCCATGTCTCAAGCTTAATATTATGGTGCTTTTTGATATAGCTATTGGATGTTCCTTGATTTCTCTTTCTCTCCAATTCTTTTCTTTTACATTCTTTTCTTTGCTCATCCTTTCCCTTTCTGAACAATTTGGTCCCAAAGCCGTCAGGTGAGGCAGATCAAGATGGGTGTCTGGACCCTTGGTGGAGGTGGGGGAGGGAGCAGGCCCTGCTCTGCCCCAGAAGGGCAAGAAGGTTCCGTACTGGTTATGGGGAGGGAGACCTGCAGGAAGTGTTGGAGGGTGATGGGGGTGGGTGGGCGGGTAGCTGTGTGGAGGAGGGAGGCAGCCCAGCTGAGAGATGGGCTACAGATACATGAGGGACTGATCAGGAAACTACCCTGAAGGTTAGTCTTTCCCTGTTGGAGAATGGACTTGCAGAGGAGGAAAAAGAAGGAAGTGAGAAAAGCCCTGTGGTCTTGGATTGCAATTGGAGGTATCAGTATGACTCAGAGTTTTCCATAGATAGGTGATATAGATGATAAATTTAAAAATTAAGACGTGTGTGTGTGTGTGTGTGTGTGTGTGTGTGTGTGTGTGTGTGTGAATGTAGGGCTGTACATAAATATATTCCATGGATCAGACCACTAAGATAGCCCAGCTCAGTGACCCTACGATACTGTGAGCACTCCCACCCTCAGAATGTAACTTCTAAATATTCTCCTCCAAAGGCACCTATGCCCCTTAGAGAAGTGACTGGTTGCTGAGATGGTGGAAAAAGGACAAGAAGAGCCTGGTCTGTCTTCTTTATGCCAGGAATCAAGGAAGTACTCGTGTCCAAAGGACTCAGAAACCAGTGCAAAGTTGCTCCCACTGCCCCAGTCCGGGACAGTTCAAACACATAGGTAAATAATGCTAGTACTGGATTATAACCAATCAGGTAAAGAAGTCCTGAACCCACTCTCATTCTGAGCTAAGCTAATGTTAGTAAATTGAAAGATTGATGAGCAGTAGCAAATTTACTTATTAATTACATAGGGGGAAAGAATAACTTTAAAGTGGTGACAACTGGCAGACACAACTTTAATCAGGTGATCAAAGCAAACTTCATGGGTAATGGGCTAAATTGAGATCATATGCCACCCGATAAGATGCCAGAAAAAAAAAGAACGTAGCATCCCTTCTTTGATTTTTTTCCCGGCAAAGATGTGTAACCTGAATCTAATAATGAGGGAACATCACGCAAGCTCAAACTGAGGGACGCATATAACAAAATAACCGCCCTGTCGTTTGCAAGAGTCAAGGACATGAAAGCCAAGGAAAGACTGAGGAACGGCTACAGAAGGAGGGGGACCCCGGAGGCCCGAGGATGAGCTCAGCCCAGGCTCCTGGACCGGATTCTTTTCTGGACTAGACTGATGGGACATTTGGCAAAACCTGACCCAAGTTTGGGAATTCTGGGGTAGCAATGTATCTAGTTAATTTCCTGATTTTGCAGTTCTCCTCTGATTATGTGGGACAATGTTGCACTTTGTAGGAAATCAACCCTGAAGAATTAGGGAGTGATGGGGCAGCAGGTCAGCAACTTAGTTAGACATAGTAGGGGTTGGGGACAAAAAGTGTTTTCCCCCTCCTGCAAGTACTATACTTGCAGCTTTTCTGAAGGGTTGGGAATGTTTCAAAGTTAAAAAAATAAATAAATAAAAGAGAAAATGTATTGCCACTTGGTTAAAGCCCAGGTATCTAAAGTTTATCCTAAACAGAAATAAACACCTTTCCAATATGCTTCTTTTCTGACTTTTAATTTTGATAACTTATATTTAATTGCTTTTTTTAAACCAAAGATTAGAAACCTTCTTTCCTGGGGGTATTAATTATTGAACCCAGGGGCTTTCTGAGCTATACCTCTGGCCCTGTTTTATTTTTTATTTTGGAACAAGGTCTCACTAGATTGCTGAGGGCCCAAGTGGCTGAGGCTGGCCTCGAGCCTGCGATCCTCCTGTCTCATCCTCCATGATTACAGGCGTGCCCCGCCATGCCAGGCTTGGGGATCATTCTTCACGTCTTTCTCTGTTATTCCTCTGCCCCAGCCTCAACTATTCTGCCTTAGAAACATCTCCTGGTCTTTTTCATCTTCTCCATCCCCGTTGTATCATGCTGGCCTCTCTGAGACCCTGCAATCCCTGTCTAGTCTTCCTGCATTCAGCCTCTTTTCTCCAGAGTCCTAATACCAATTAGTCTAGTAAAAATGTGTCTTTTCACACCCTTTTCTTGCTTATAGATGTCATCCGACTCATCGGGGTGTTCAGGATAAAGTCTAGCGTGAGTAGAGTAGATTTCAAAGTCTTCTTTAATCCTGACCATAGTCCTCTTGTCTCCTGCGCCTCCAGAAAACCCATGGCCAAATGAGCACACTCCTCAGCCTTCCCCAGACGTACCTGCCTTTCTTTAACATTGTTTTGATGCATTTTGTCCCCTTTGATTAAAATGCTTTCCCGCCCTTGCAGTGGGGGACATGGAGTCCCCACATGGAGTCAGTGCTCTAGAATACTCTAACGCAGTTTTTTTTTCTTTGTAATACTGGGGATTGAACCCAGGGGTAGTCTACCTCCAAGCTACACCCCCAGTCCTATTTTTTATTTTAAAGCAGTATCTCACTAAGTTGCAGAGGGCCTTACTAAGTAGCTGAGGCTGGCTGCGAACCTGTGATGAACCCATGATCCTCCTCTCTCAGCCTCCCGAGTACTGAGATTACCAGTGTGCACCACCACGCCTGGCTACGCAGAGGTTTTTAAAAATGTTGACAGTAACCAGGCGTGGTGGCGCACGCTTGTCATCCCCGTGCTTGGGAGGCTGAGACAGGAGGATCGCACAGGTTCGAAGCCAGCCTCAGCTACTGAGTGAGGCTCTCAGCAACTTAGTGAGACCCTGTTTCCAAATAAAACATAGGTCTGGGTGTATACCCTGGAGGTAGAAAAGCCCCTGGGTTCCACCCTCAGTACCACAAAAATAAATAAATAAATTAATTAATTAATTAATAAAATAAAATTTCGATGGTATAAATCCCTCAAGCAGGCCTTTCCGCGGTAGCTCGTCAGGAAGCCCCTCACTGCTGGCGATTATACATATTCTTCATTGGTAGATTTGACTTGGACTTGTTAACCCTCATCTCCCCGATGCCTTTCATGGCGCCCCCTGCAGCAGGGCTCCAGTCATAACATTGAGAGAAGCACCCACCACAGTCTCTTGACATTTCTGCTTGTGTGATGCTCAGTGCTGCGGTCGCTCAGCCCAACTCACGGCTCCAACCCAAATTCTACTCGGAAGTGGAGACATGCATTGGAAACCAGGAGGACAGGGATCCAGAAGCCATCCACTCCTTCTTTGAAATAGGTTTTTTTTTGGTGGTATTGGGGGTGGAAATCAGAGGCTTTTCTACCTCTGGGCTACACTCCCAGACCTATTTTATACTTTTTGGGAAACAGGGTCTCACTAAGTTGCCGAGAGCCTCACTAAGTAGCTGAGGCTGGCTTTGAACCTGCGTGATCCTCCTGTCTCCGCCTCCCAAGCGCGGGGATTACAAGTGTGTGCCACCATGCTTGGCTTGGGTGGGTTTTAGTTATGATTTCTCACTACGCATTTTCAGAGGGCTTTAAAAATGAATGAGTATGACAGGCAGAAGAACAGAGATGCAGGAACAGAAAAATACTCATCAGGTGAACTCCCAGGACGCCGCCACAGTCCATCAGAGATTACAACGTGTAAAAGTCCACCACTGCAGGGATGGCAAGCAGATGCCCGCCCCAAGCGTTTTATAGGATGTCCTTTTGTGGGGTCTTCTCCGTGCTCCTGACAGCCCTGTGTCTGTGTCCAGTCCCCAGACCCTTAGATTAAAACATGCTCCTTGAGTCCTCGGTGCAGTGGGAAAGAGAGCCCATGTTAGAGGAAGAGGCACCAGAGGGCGTGGCTTCTGGGATGAAGGAAGCAGCACTATATCCCCAAGCTATACCTCCTGTCACAAGCTTCTGAAGAAAATTCTGGTGACAGAGTCGCTAAACTTTATCGCTTAGTTTATTGGTCTTAATTGCTATTTCATTACTATTGCTTTGTAATTAGTCTTATTGTCATTTTATTATTAGTCTTATTGCTCAGGAATGAGCCTGACTGCCATTTTTTCTGTTGGATATGGTAGAAAGAAAGAAAGAAAGACCCCTCGATTTCTCAAAATTTCTGGAAAATGATTTTGACATATATAACCCGATCAGTGTTGTCTGGGAAGGTGGAGGTAATGCCTGGCGGTGTTTAGGACTGAGCCATCCATACAGGCCTTTTGGTGAGAATTGAGCTTTCTAACTTCAAAATGTTGAGCAGAGATAAACATTATAGGGCTCGTCCCTCCCTGTCATTTTTAATGATTTTTAAATGCTTATATTGGTGCATTGTAATTATGCATCATAGTGAGGTTAAAAGTGATACAAGCCTATGTGCTCACTTCTCCTGATGCGTCCCCCTCTGTGTGCCCGCCCGCCGTCCAGCTCCTCCCTCCCCACACACGTCAATGAGATGTGAAACCTTCCCGTGTGGATGTAACCTTATTTGAACTGTTCCTTTCCTCAGTCCTCCCTTTCCCCTACCTACCCTTCCTGGAATCCCCTACTAGTCTGTTTTCTCTCATTTAACTTAAGTCCTTTTTGCTTCCTTTTTTGTTCTAGTTTCTGCATATGTCTCTGTGTCATTTCTTAAAATTACTCTAGTGATTTCTTTTTTTTAAAACTTTTTATTGGTGCACTGTATTCATACATCATAGTGGGATACAAAAAAACTTTTGTAGCCATACATGCACACATCGCCAGTCAACCCCCACCCCATTCCCTCCCCATCACTCCTCCTCATGCTTGGCTTAGTGGTTGACATCTAGTATTATAGCAATTTATCCAAAATTAAAAATGATAATCTCTACTCTAGTGATTTCTGATGTGCATAAGCCTCGATAGCTCTGCCTAGTACTGCCTCTTAGGACTTGTTTCTCCCGGGAGTTGGGGGTAAGTAGCTGATTTATTTAGTTTTCCTCATTTATATCATATTATCTAAGGCTCTGAGTAGCTGTCCTATTCAAATGCCCCATCAAGCTGGGCGTGGTGGCGCACGCTTGTAATCCCAGTATTTGGGAGGCTGAGACAGGAGGATCACGATTCGGGAGAATCTCAGCTACTTAGTGAGGCCCTTTGCAACTCACTGAGACCCTGTTTCAAAATAAAGAATGAAAAATAGGGCTGGGGGTATAGCTCGGTGGTAGAATGCCCCTGGGTACCATCCCCAGTATCGAAAAAAAAAAATACCCCATCAATCTAATAACTTTTCAAGGTAGAGGGAACCATATCTAATAACTTTTCAAGGTAGAGGGAACCATTATATTTAACATGCATATTATAAGATAAATCTTGATTTTAGAAATGTTGAAAGTGGTAGGGAGCAAGAGAAGAAAGACACCTTTAAAGCATGGTAGAAAGAGGAACACTTGGAGACCGTTTGTTCTTACCTAATTGTTTAGACCTAGCTGGGTGTGGTGGCACACGCCTGTAACTTGGGAGGCTGAGGCAGGATTGCAGGTTCACATCCAGCCTCAGCATCTTAGCTAGGCCCTCAGCAAGTTAGCCAGATCCTGTTTCAAAAAATAAATAAAATAAAACAAGGCTAGGGGTACAGCTCAGAGGCAGAATGCCCCAGGTTCAATCCCTGATACAACAGAGAAAATAAATTTTTGTTTCAACCTTAAAAATGGTATCTATATTCAAGACATAGGAAGAATCTCTAGAAGCTGATGGCAGAAAGTCCAGGAGTTCACAAGAAGCCAGTGCTGAGCAGGCAGCCAGCACCTGGCAGCCTCTGCCCTCTGCCCATCTCCCTAGGTCTTCTCTCTGCAGCTCTACCTAGTCATGACTGCCAATTTTTTCTCCCTCCTAATTCAGCATTGGTTTTGTATTGTATGAATTTTGGACTCCATACAGCTATTTCTCATGGCCAATAGACTTATTTTCAGTTAACCAAAACCAAAAAAATAATAACAAACAAACAAAAACCATCTGGGAAGGTATATGGAGAACCTTACTGTATCCATAACTACATTAGGTATTTGGTTTGCGACTTATTTGAGCTTGTTCTGTCCTTGGTATTTCATGGAAATTTGCAGAGAGGTTCAGGCATTAAAGTACTGGGGGTGAAACCCAGAGGAATTCTACCTCCAAGGTATACCCTCACCCCTATTTTTCAATTAAATATTTTTTGTCAGTACTGGGGATGGAACCCAGGGGGGCTCTACCTCCAAGCTGTACCCTCAGCCCTTTTATTAATTCTTTATTTTGAAACAATGTCTCACTGAGTTGCAGAGGGCTTCACTAAGTAGCTGAGGCTGTCTGGGAACCGTGATCCTCCTATCTCAGCCTCCCCAAATATTGGTATTATATTACATGTGTGCACCACCACCACCATGCTGGCTCATTCTTTATTTTGAAACAGGGTCTCACTAAGTTGCAGAGGGCCTCACTAAGTAGCTGAGACTGTCCACGAACCACGATCCTCCTGTCTCAGCCTCCCGAATGCTGGGATCACTGGCATGCAACACGTCCGCTTTCATTGCACATTCTTGTTACATGCATCGAGATGCAGATTTCTCCTTGTTCAGAACAGTGAGCAAGGCAGTGGTGGGATTGGTGAGGGCCAGGCCTCTGCTTCCTCCTTTGGAGGAGCTCAGGTAGACTGCCAACCTCACCTGCATCCTTATTCTCTATGAATATCCTAAAGAGAAGCAAGCCTGTGACATCTCACTAGAAATTCCTTCCTTGGCGGGTGCACAAACGCATATGCAGAGAAATAGCATTTTCTACTTGACATGTGGAATTTAGACATTTTTTAACACAATTCTTTTGCTGAGTAGAGCTCAGCATCCGACTGAGATTACTTAAAATAACTTAAAAATTCAGTATTAACTGAACTTAGAATTTTTGGTTGAGGTCCCTGAGATCTCCATGCATCTTCAGCAACATCTGCCAGGAGAAGTGCCAGCTGTGTTTGGTTCGCACGACCCCATACTCGAGAATATTTTACCGAAGGCTGTTGCAGATCTTGTAACTGTACCTTTGTTTCTCATCAAGATTCCTACACCGTGTGCAAAAAAAAAAAAAAAAAAAAAAAAAAAAGCAAATCAGAGAATTAGGGACTGGGGAAAACTCGGGAAGAGACAGGGGGAAGAAAGTAATTTTGTCTGTTTGGAGTTGGAAACAAAGGTTCCAAGTGGGCCACTGACGAAATCAGGACAAAGGTGAATTGATGTGGTTCAGTTTCTACTCAGTGCTTGCATCATAATTCAGACTCGTTTTCTAGGGTTGCCTGCTAAAATTTATATTTTTAAGGAATTGATGATAAGGCGACAAGGTGAATCCCCTGGCCTCCAGCTAGTTTGCAGTCTTACTGTATAAAGTCCTTCCCTCCCAAGTCTAAGGAGCAATTGTGGGCTTATCTCCATACTCCAAGACTATTAATGGTTCCAAAAAGCATTGGCCCGCCATCTTTTTGTCGTTAAGAATCCCACAGAACTACAGATCTGACTATGGGGTCATCATGCAGAATGCTGTCCGGCCAAGATGGCAGAGGCACTTTCCTATGGCCCACCTGCGCTTACTGTCAATTCCTAAGTTCAATAACAAAGGGAACCTTCACCTGGTTGGTCCCTGGACTCCACTTTTTCCTGGAATCGAGACAGCTGTTGGCATCAGTAAACACATCCAGGCCAAAAGGAACCCACCTTCCATGAGACTTTGGCTTACAGATGATGCAGAAAGGGACCCCAGAGTTTTTCCTGGGAGTCGCTCTGAGTTGAAATTGCTTGGCTGCTTCTTAATTGTTTGAGGTTGGGAGAATAAGAGGTCTCTGATCCTAAAGCCACGTGCGTGTGTAAAGCACCCTGAACCCCACCGTCTGCACTGAGATTGAGATGCAAACAAGTGGAAAAAAATGGAAAGTTACATGGAAAAAACAAATTTCTCAAAATCAGTATGCCATACTGTTCCAATCCTGCTCAAGGAAATAGCTTTGGAAAACGTAAATGTCTTCATTTTTTCCAAGGGTGAGGCGCTTCAGTTTTTACTTTGTGGTGGATGCAGGAAGAGAGTGCTGGGAGGTCCCAGAGCATAGCCGGGAAAGCGCTAAACATCTATACTTAATGTCCTTTTCTTGTCACTATGCAAAGTTGTAACAGAGAACATTATATTTTATCCCAAGTGCTTGGTAACCACATACATAATTAAAATTCAAATAAAGATACATCAACGCATAAAGTTATAGGGTTTATTCCCTATAACATAAGAACATAAAAACATAAAGTTTCTTTGTTTGCTTATTTGATTTGAACCGTTTTTCTTATGTAACATTTTATAGGTAGATATAAAAATGCCTTTATTGCATATGAAAATACTTATTTTTCTGGAAAATTTTTAATTCTTTCCTGAGGTTTATATTTAGCAGAGAAGAGCTCAACAAAGATCTGCCAGGCATTTCTTTAACTTGCAATTGGATGTGATTGTATTTACAATGCTTCCTTACTCTTTAGTTAAATGCATTAAATACTATTGTTTCCGTGGCCCTTGCTGTGTCAAACTGTTATTTCTGGCATTTCATATAAGCATGAGGTCAAGAAGGATAGAAAACACCAAATAAATTTCTCAGCAGGAATTCCAGCTTCCCTTCTGCTATATGCTCAGACTTCTGATTTACAGGAAGAAAAGATAATCTTATAGGCAGATAAAATTGACTGAATTTTGCTATCATATCTGTTCATAGTTTTTAGAACACTAAATATGTAGTATCCTGTCTCGCAGTGGATGGTTTTCTATAGTTGACGCTGACTATAAATCTTCTTGGCTTATATAAAAAGAATAATCCTAAAATGAAATAAATTTTGATCCCTACACTTAATGCTGTCTTGGGATCCTTCATTATATAATTCTCCTACAGGAAAATAAACCACCGTGACATCTCATTTCCGGACCTCACATTGTTTGGCGCATTCTAAACTTTGATGTCTGAATGTCTTTAAAAATGTTTAATCATCGTAATGCATAAAACAATGCGAAGCAGTCTGACATTGTTTGTCTTTGTGTGGTTGAAAAAAATGCAAAAATAAATTGTTTGTATAGTGCTGAAAATGGAGGTTGGGATTAAATTGACCTCAGGTTAATGACAGGATGAAGATCAACTGTCAAGAAGTAAGAAAATGCTGTAGCCTTGGCAATAATTAATGTTGAGCGGAGACTGGGTGCAGATTATTGTAACAAGACATGATATGCTTTTCTGACTGTCCAGAGGTCAATGTAAGTTGGATTCCTTGGGTTGGGGGTAAATAAGGAGGACTTTCTAGTAAAAACATTGTAGCTGGATACAAGGAGCCTACAGAGACCCAAGGTCAATGGAGATACCGGTAGTATGTATAAAAAGTTTATATAAAATGTAGCCACCAATGTTTTCCGGAATTCAGTGACAGGTGGGGAGGTAGAGCAAGGGGGGTGTTTATCTCACTGTTAGAAAACAGACCAAAATTATAGTTTCGAGAGTCCCATATGTTGGCTATTATCCTGTAATTCTAATGAATCTTTTCTTGAATCCTTCATTTTCTGAATAGCACCAATCTTCCCATAATATATCACCCATTGTCCTTGCTCTAATAATGTATTACATTAATATATCATTAAAGCAACAGATCTGTTAGAGTAATACATTATCAGAACAAAGTACTCTGAGAGTGATGACTTTCTTTTTTTGGTCCTGGGGATTGAACCCAGGGGCATTCTACCAATGAGTTATACCACCAGGCCTTTTTAAAAAATTTTAATTTTGAAACAGGTTCCCCCTAAGTTGCTGAGGCTGGCCTTGACTCTGCCCTCTTCCAGTCTTAGCTGCTCTCTGGAGGACTGGGATTACAGGCATGCGCCACCACCTCCAGTATGATGAATTTCACAAAAGATGCTCGAGCAGCATTGGGCTCAAAAGCAGAATCGGTCCAACAAAGACAGTAGATGAGTCCACGTCCCAAGCCCCCAGGCACTGGACACCTGCTTCTAGCTGTAGCGAGTGATCCAGGCGTAATGCACATTCTGGTTCCTATTGGACGAGTGAATCTTCATCAAAGTCCTTGATGAGTCTCGTTTTTGAAAAGGAAGTAGAGTGACGTGAAAGTCTTCCACGGTAGACAATTGTGTGCAGGCAACGAGTCCTGCTACGCCGTGTTGTTCCTGGAAGGCAAGCTTATCAGTGAGAACGAGCCCAAGTGCTGTGTATCAGGTAACAACTGTCCCAGTTACCAGCATAGAATTTTGGCTGTGGTTGTTTTTCCTACAAATGACAAGCATCATTTTTTTCTCTCAACACTTTAACCTGGGAAAGGTGTTTTTAAGTATTTAATCCACAATAGAACAAGTTCTAAAGATGCTCGATATTGGGGAGGCTGAGACAGGAGGATCCCAGGGTGCAGCCAGCCTCAGCTACTTCTCTGCTACTTCATGAGACCCTGTTTCAAGATAAAGAGTAAAAAAATAGGGCTGGGGGTATAGCTCAGAGGTAGAATTCCCTTGGGCTTAATCCTCAGCACCACAAAAAATAAAAAGATGCTCAATATCTCCAGAAAAAAACAGAATTGAAGAAAAGATGGTGGGAATGAGGGAACCATTCACTTTATCCAAGATGGGCACCCACTTGTCCTGCACTGGTCCAGAGAAATGGTACCAACACAGGAGAGCTCCAACCCTTGCCTAGCTTTCAGAGCAAGAGAGATTTTTAAAATTTTAGTGCTTTGAAAGAAAATTTTAGTGCTTTGCTTATTATAATCTTTGTTGTCTCAATGATTGGTTTAGGGATATAAGTAGGGCTGACCCTGCAGGACTTTGGCACATGTGGGTACTGTTGACATGTTTACTTGAAGAGAGGATCGTGGTTAGTGTTGGGATTTTTATGGTAAAACCTCACTCGCATTATACCTATCTCTGTGCAGAAATCAGATTTCTTGTTCACTGTCAACCTCTGCAGCTACTAGGCGTGACTTACAAAAAGTGTTGGGAAAGGGATAGAATATTTATAATAACTCAAAGGCAAGCTGGCTAGCAGCTGCAATTGATGGGAAGAATTCCATTAATCATAATGCAGGAGAGGAGAGGGGCAATACTTTCTAGGTAGTGACCTCTTACATTTGAATGAGCCCGATAGAAAGGGTTATTCATGTATATGCCTTCCCTTTTAGAATCCTCTCACAGCTGTGAAGTTATTCCGTCCCTCCCTCTCTCCCCAGAAAAAGCAGTAATCTCCTCCTAATAAGAGCCTGCAGCCGTGGCCAACACCTAGAGAAAGTAGCCCCAATTTAAACGATGACATCCCACCAGGATTTTCCTCTGACAGTCCAAGAAGGCTTGGGAGCAACCAAGGGAGGAACACAGTACCCATTAGTGTGTTTTTATGGTAATTGTTGTGACTGTTTGTCACCTGACTCTTTTCCTAGGCTCTTGATATGAGCTCTGTGTTAACTAAGTGGCTATTTCTGAAGTGGATGACTTGGACAGATGGATGGACCTATTTCTTAATGGGTTGAATATCCCTTAATAGATTGCCAGGTATCCCACAAGAGAAGTAGAGAACGGCTGTTACTCTATCAGCTCCAGCTTCTTGCTGGGAAGTTTGTTACAAAGCAAAATGCACATGAATTTTAAGTGTGAAAGGAAAAGAACTTTGAGCGGGACTCATCGCAAAATGGTAACAACCTCCAACAGCTGACCCAGAAACGGACTTGCAGGAAGAGACAGTGATCTTACAAATGAGCCCGAGTCTCACTGTGTATTTACCAGTGACCTTCCCACTTAGAGTTGGTTGATGATAAGAGGAATAATTGAGTGCCATTTTTTTTAACATTTTACCAGAATAAACTCAGTCTCTACAAGCACTGATCTATTTAATCCCTGAAGTACCATAGATTAATTCATCAATTTTAAATATTTTATAAAATGCATCCATCAAAAGGTTAGAAGCATATATCCATCGATTAAAAATTAAACAATCAAGGCAAAACCATCGCACACACAGGAGAACTCAGCCATTCCATCCATTGCTGTGAACAAGTCCATCAACTGGAGACCACAGAAAGATGAATAACTTACATCAGGTCTGCAAGTAAAATGCATTTATCAGCCACTTAATAAATCCTCTTTGACATCCATAGCCTGCTTCTCTGTGGTCCTGCACCAAGAGAGACTTACACGTGCAGACTCAGGCACACTCCCTGAGCTTATAGCCTAGGCATGACACCGGAGAGAAGTCCACCGAGAGGCCATGTGCATGCTACACTAACAGACAGTTATTTTTAAAGTAAGACAAATTGATATGGTTGCCTTTGGGGGAGGTTTCTTGCATCACGATCTGAATTTGGAAGATAGATCAACTAGAAAGCTCACAGCATATGAGAACGCAGTAACTAGCAGGTAGTACTGAGGGGAGTCCAAATTATTTCCAACTTCCTAGGGCAATCTGGCAAGGCACATTTAAAGCCTTGATATTTTTCATTTTCTTTGTCCTGGAAATTCTACTTACAGGAAGTTATTTTTAAAAATTGGTCATGGAGATTGTAAAGATTTAGCAACAAGAATATTCATTTTGGCATTATTCACAATCACCAATTTTTAAAGTATTTAAATGTTCCAAAAAAAACACAAGTTTGTTTCAGTCTATTTTAGAATAGACATATAGTAGAATCTTATGCAAATTTCTGAAATAATAATGAAAAATAATTGATATCGCAAGATGAAAGAACTATGCTCCAGAATAATACTACTAAGTTTTTTCCTCCTTCCTTCCTTCCTTCCTTCCTTCCTTCCTTCCTTCCTTCCTTTCTTTCTTTCTCATTTCTTTCTTTCTTCTTTCTTTCTTTCTTTCTTTCTTTCTTTCTTTCTTTCTTTCTTTCTTTCTTTCTTTCTTTCTTTCTTTCTCCTTTCTTTCTTCTTTCTTTCTCTCTCTTTCTTTCTTTCTTTCTTTCTTTCTTTCTTTCTTTCTTTCTTTCTTTCTTTCTTTCTTTCTTTCTTTCTTTCTTTCTTGTTAAAAAAAACATTGAGGCTGTCCATGAACCTGCAATCCTCCTGTCTCAGCCTCCCAAATGCTGGGATCACAAGCGTGTGCCACCATGCCTGGCTTTTATTTTTTTTGCTTATTTACACTAGCTTCCTTCTAAATTAAACTGTGTCCAGCTTATCGAAATTCACCAGAGTGGGTGAAAACAAGCGTCACTATGATTGGGAGGAGATTAGAAAGGAGACCTAGTTGGGGATGCTGTAGGTGGAAGTCAGAGGACCCTTGAAGGCTAAGCTAAGAAATAAGGTATCTTTCTCCACCGACGGTTTGTTTTATGGAGTTATGTGAAATTGAACCATCTAAGATATTGGAAGTCCTTCTTTATGCTCGAAATTAGAGATGATTCTAACCTCCCCCAACTTGAAAACCTTTACCAAGAGCCACGCGCTCTCGGAGCAGGTGGCTGAGTGGCTGGAGTCACTCTGATCACACGAAGCCACCGTATCTGCCTCTGTAAATACCCCCTGAACCACAACTGTGTAAGCGCGTGGGAATCCCTGAGAGCGATCCGTTGACGGCTCTGTTATCTTAACATTTGCTGCTGCTCTAACTTAAAATCTTCCTCATATTCTACCTATGATGCCATAACGAGGTCATCCACGAGTTCATTAAGTGGTCAGGCCGTAAAACACTCAGGAAATTCGGGGACTTTGGAACAGAACTCAGATGTGCTAAATCTCTAGTGAGAGGGCCAAACAGCCACCATAATGCTCTGGGCTCTTAATTTAAGAGAGAGCACTTCAAAATATTAGAGAAAATACAGGGAAAATAAAAAGCAGTCTCAAAGCAAATCTGTGTTACGTTTGCAGATTTATACACTGGGAGATTGCATCTCCTGTCCTGTGCACACTTTATATTCAGTCCTGTGGGAAAAGTAGGTTTGAATTATGTAAGTTTTGAATTGTATGATACCAGTTCTCCAGGAATGCAAAATTTGCATAAAATGCAACCCTCTCCTACAGAGAAGGTGGGGTGCGGCAAGGGTGGCAGTTGCGAAGGAGGGAAGAAACGGCGAGGAAAAGAGTCTGATATGAGTGTGGGGTTTTCAAAACTGGCTTAGGTTTCTGCTAAACCAGGAAGATGAATTGGAAAGAAGAGATCAGCCTGGGGCATTAACTGGAAAGGGACAAGCAAAAATTGAAATAAACTGAAAGAATGAATATAGCCGGGCTTGGTGGCGCATACCTATAATCCTAGTACTTGGGAGGCTGAGACAGGAGGATAGCAGGTTCGAGGCCAAGCTTTAGCAATTTAGTGGCCCTCAGCAACTTTGTGAGATTCTGTTAGAGAATAAAAATAAAATAGGGCTGGAGGTGTAGCTAAGAGGTAGAACTCCCATGGCTTCAATCCCTGGTACAAAAATGAAGAAAAAATGACCCCTAAAATCAATTTACATGGGCCATGTGGCTTAGCTTTCACAACCTGGGAAGAGTTACTTCTTAACAGTGAGAAAAAAAAATTACAGGCCTATCAAGAGGCATGCATGGTGGCGCACGCTTGTAATCCCCGTGCTTGGGAGGCTGAGACAGGAGGATGGCGCAGATTTGAAGCCAGCCTCAACTGGTTTAAGAGACGCTGTTTCCAAATAAGATATCAAATAGGTCTGGGAGTATAGCCCGGAGGTAGAAGGTCCCTGGGTTCCATTCCCAGTACCACCACCAAAAAACAAAAAAAGAAAAGAGGCATGCATGGAAAGACTCTTTAATCCATCAACTTGTTTTCTGATTTTTTGATTATTCCAAAATAAAAATTTAAATTATAAAAGTAATGTATGCTTAAACAAAGAAATTCAAATAAAGGGGGGGGCTGGTACACCACATTGGTAAAGTGTTTCACCATGCCCGAGGCCCTAGGTTTAATCCTTTAGCTCCAGGGTATGTGTATGTATGTATGTATATATATATGAAAAGAGAGAAGAAAAAAGGAAGTATTTAGAATAGAAAATATAACTTTCTCCCTCTGCACTCCCCCACCATCAAATTCTGCTGTCAAGAGATCATCACTGCTAACCAAATGGTAATGACCTTCTAGACATTTTTATGCAGGTAGATGAATCATTCTATACTTACTGTTCAGTAACATAACTTTTTTTTCCCTCCATGGATCTGGAACTATGAGGAAACTTATCATTTAAAGAAAAAATAAAAGGATCTCTTTTTTTGGTGGTGGTGCTGGGGGTGGAACCCAGGGGCTCTTCTACCTCTGGGCTATACTCCCAGACCTATTCTATATTTTATTTGGAAACAGGGTCTCACTAAGTTGCTGAGAGCTTCACTAAGTAGCTGAGGCTGGCTTCGAACCTGTGCGATCCTTCTGTCTAGTGGGGATTACAAACATGCGCAACCATGCCTGACTTAAAAAGGACCATTTTAAGAGTAATTTTATGTTCACAGAAGAATTAAGTGGAAAGCACAGAAAGTTTCTAGAAAACCCTGGCATCTCTTCACTGTTGACATCCCTCATCACAGTGACATATTTGCTATGCTGATACATCGTTATCCTCCAAAGTTCACATTTGGGTGCTTGTTTAGCTTTATAATGAATTGAAAGCAGGTACCATCAGCCTTCCAATTTCAAATATAATATTGTGTTGGCTATTATTGGTCTTTTGCCTCCGTATGTGTAAATTTTAGAATCGATTTTTTGATATCCACAAACTAAGTTGTTGAGATTTTGACTGGGATTACATTGACTCTATAGAGTAAGTTGGAAAGAACTGACATCATGACAATATTTAATCTCCCTATCCATGAATATGGAATATCTTTTCATTTACCTAGTTCTGCTTTAATTTTCTCATCAGAGTTTTGAAATTTTCCTCATAAATATGCTGTGAATAATTTGTTAAATTTCCACCTTAGTATTTCATTTTTGGAGATGCTAAAGTCAGTGGTAATGTATTTTAATCTCAAGTTCCACTAGTTCATTGCTGGTTTATAGAGAAGCAAATGATGCTTGCATATTAATCTTGTGTCCTACAGAGATAAAATTTGATATAACCTTTTACTAATTCCAGGCATTTTTGCCAATTTTTTGTATTTTCTACACAGATGATCATGTCATCACCTGCAAATTTTATTCTGGCATAAGGGTGTTTGTTTTGGTTGTTTGTTTTTTGTTTTGTTTTTTACCAGTCTGTATAGCCTTTATTTTCTTTTCTTGCATTAGGTAAAATTTCCAGGACAAAGTTGAAATCCAGTGGTGAGAGGGGACATCTTGTGTTCATGATCTTACTAGTAAGTGTGATGTTAGTTGTAGAGTTTTTGTAGAAAGTTCTTTATTAAGATGAGGAAGTTCGCCAAGTGAGGTGGTACACTCTTGTAATCTCAGTACTTGGGAGGCTGAGACAGGAGGATGGCAGGTTTGTGGCTAGCCTCAGCTACTTAGTGAAGCCCCCACAACTTAGTGAGATCCTGTTTCAAAACAAATAATAATAATAATAATAATAATAATAATAATAATAAAAAGGTCAGGGTGTATAGCTGGGAGGCAGAATGTCCCTGGGTTTAATCTTCAGTACCAAACAAAACAATAAGGAAGTTCCATTCATTTCTTAGTTTCTTGATAATTTTAATCACAAGGAGATGTTGGATTTTTTTCTTAAGCTTTTCTGTGTCTGTGGATATAATAATATGATTTTTTAAAAATGAAAGATAATGACATGTCAATGTAGGTTCATCAATTGTAACAAATGTACCATTTTTAGCTTGTTGACATGAAGGATTACATTAATTGATTTTCAAATGTTGAACAAGTGTGTATTTGGGATGAATCCTATTTGGTCATGGCGTATAACTCTTTACACATTGTTGAATTTGGTTTGCTAATATTTTGTTGAGGATTTCTGCATTTGTGTTTATGAGAATTAGAGAATTATGGGCCTGCAGATGAGAATTATGGGCCTGCAGTTTTCTTTTCTTGTAATGTCTTGTCTGACTCATAAAATGATTTGGGAAGCAGTCAGCAAAGGAGATACTCTTTGACATGACTTTGAATTCTGAAATAAATTCCCAAAGAAAAATACTGGAAAACTATGAGTGGTCCCTTAGCCCAAGCAAGCAAAACCTAATTAGAGTTTTCTTGTGACTGGATATCAATGGGAGTTCTGACTTTTCTGGCTCTCAGAACAACCTTTTTTTTTTCTTCTTTTTTTCTTTTTGCGGGTCTGGGGATGGAACCCAGGGGCATTCGACCTCCCAGCTACACCCCCTGCCTTGTTTTTTATTCTTTATTTTGAAACCGGGTCTTAATGAGTTGCAGAGGGCCTCACTAAGTAGCTGAGGCTGTCCACAAACTGCAGTCCTCCAGTCTCAGCCTCCCGAATGCTGGGATTACAAGCGTGCGCCATCAAAAAGTATTCGTCTATTTTAAATTTCAGAAAAACATGCCTGTTTAAACATGGTTAATTTAGAACACTAACAGCCTGTTGGTAAGCAAAAAGTGTGGGAAGGAAGCAAGAATATCAGTTAACAAGTAGCATTTTATCTACTTCTTCAATTGTAACACTGGACACACGGAAGAGATACGTAGTGGAAGCTCTAACCCTCCAGACAGCTCTGGTTTGTGGCATGATTTACCTCTCATATTTTCTTGGTTTCTACCTTTAAAAGTATACGCCGGAGCCAGGTGTGGTGGCGCACACTTGTAATCCCAGCATTTGGGGGGCTGAGACAGGAGGATCGCGATTCACGGCCAGCCTCAGCTACTTAGCGAGGCCCTTTGCAACTCAATGAGACCCTGTTTCAAAATAAAGAATAAAAAATAGGGCTGGGGGTGTCCCTTGGCAGTAGAATGCCCCTGAGTTCCATCCCCAATACTGCAAAAAAAAAAAAAAAAAAAAAAAAAAGCATAGGCCCAAAGGATAATATTTTATCATACTAAATCAAATGCATGTCCAAGGAAAATTCCTCCCTTTTAATGTACATGGAACCTTTTTTTCTGATTCTTTTTTTAATGTTTTCATTGGAGCATTTTAGTCTCACATTATAATGTAAATCCTGTTGACAGTGACATACATGCACACAGCACTTGGTGGACCCCTGATTCTACCTTCATGTCAAATTGTCCTTAATGTTTCCACATTACATATTTATTCCCTTTTCTGAAATGTATAGATTAAAATTAATTAATACTTAATTTTTTAATATGCAAAACTCTATCTCGATTTTTTTAAAGCAAATAAAAGTATGGCACCACTTCAGTAAGTAAACGCCAATAAAAATGACATCGGAGTCCAGCGCGGCGGTGCATGCTTGTAATCCTAGCCATTTGGGAGGCTGAGACAGGAGGATCATGGTTCGCGGATAGCCTTAGCTACTTAGGGAAACCCTCTGCAACTCAGTGAGACCGTGTTTCAAAATAAAGAATAAAAAATAGGGCTGGGGGCGTAGCTCAGAGGTAAAATGCCCCTGGGTTCCATTCCCAGTACTTGAAAAAAAGTGACATTGGTGAGAAATCTAAGCAAGTCCCCAATATAGCACATTAGTAATTAGAACATCGTGTGATGATGTGATTTTTAGCAAGAACAAGGTTATCAACAGGTAAATGAAACAACACACTATATTACATTGAATATTAAGCTAGATAAACACAAGATTACAAATTCTCTAATTTCAATAATTGCTTGTTTTTGAACAACTAAATTTTAGCCTCATTGTTTAAATTAAATGCCTATTCAACAAGCTGATTGAATAAACACGTTTATGTAAATTTATATCCTAGAATATTATAGTAAACAGGAGACATTGTTCAAAGATGAATAAGAAGGTTCTCTTGCTTTTCATCCTCTGTGTCAGGTTGCAAAGGACATGCTCTTCTCTGTTTTTCCTAAACCATTGCTTTCTGACTCTTCAGGAATCTGATTCTCTTTATCAGAACCTCTATGGGACAGCCTGAAGAATTCTCCATTTTTTTTTTTTTTGACACTTGGGAGTTGGGCGTACACACAATGGATTCCCTCCTACATACTTATTTTAGTTTTCCTTGATGAAATCGGCGTAGAATTAGTGGCAGAGGAAGAGGAACCAAGGACCTTCCTGGGGTTTGAGAAGCCACCTCTTTTCTGTAAGCGCCTGAGACACTGTCTGCTTTAGTCCGCACTGTGTTGGCCCAGGAGGAGACGAGAAAAAGGCTCTGGCTCCTCAGCCGAGGCTGTATCTCAGGACAAGGCCCCGAACAACCCATTTTTAAACTGGTGCATCAGGCTTCTGGGGATCTGAAAATATGGGAGAACCTCGAATAAGGTGTTCAGCGCTAATTTGTATTATTTCTACACAAAACCACTGACTTGTGCTTGCACCTTTCCGTCTCCTCCCTCTCTCTCTCTCTCTCTCTCTCTCTCTCTCTCTCTCCACACACACACACACACACACACACATTTACATGAAAAGCATATGTTTATAACATGTGGGATAAACCAAGGATACGCTCCTGCACCCCAAGACTGGATCTAGCTGTCCGGAGAGGTGAAGTGGCCAGTCTCTGCACACCTGCACCTCATTCTCAGCCATGGACCAGGCACAGTAGGCAGAAGCTCTGTCCTCATTTATATACGGTTGACATATACTTCGATTGTCCCATTTTGAACTTAAGAAACTACGGTGTAATAGATACCCTGCAATATTTTTTCCATTGTAAATTACCTTAGTGTATTCATATTGTTGCCGAAATTTTGCCCACAATGAATTTTTAGGAATGTATTCATTACAAGCCACACGATATCTTATCGCTTCTCTTTGGCTCACAAACAATATTCTAATAGCTCTAGGCTGATGACCTCCTTGGCTACCCTACCGGATGGCGCCAATTGCTTTGCTTTCCTCCGTGGATAGGGGTAGACACATCACACAGAAGATTCAAACCGCAAGGTTGTTGCTAGCTTAAAAATAAAAATTCTGCATTTCACCTGGAAGTTACGCATCACCGTCAGGTTCCCATAGACTGCTGTGTCCTGTCCCAGTTGTGAGCCTTTGTAGAACTGGCCGAGAAGTAACGCAATAGCTCATGTTTTTCCGGGGCTGTGTGTGATGTTGCTGGAGGTGGGTGCTGCACAGCACTTCAGGGTGTTTTTGAGCCTTGTGTCAGCCTTCTAAGGAAGGCTCAGCAATCAAACCCGATTTACATAGGAAGGAGCTGAGACAAGAGAAAGGAAATCTTCCTCAGGGTTACCCGGTAGTACCTAGTGGAACTAGAAACCGAACCCGGAACTGTCTTGTTTCACAGGCCTCAAAAATGAGTTCATATAAAACACAAACGTTTAGTTGAGCATTTTAGAAATTATACTGATTTTATATCTACCTGACAACCAGTATTGTTACCTCTTTTAAAGGAAAAATGTAATAATGGTTGTTATCGATAGGACATTTTTATTATTTAAAAAGCTGAGGAAAATTACAGGTGACCACTAATGTGGAAAATAAAAAGAGAAAAGAAATATATCGCAGGAATCCTATTACTATAAATTACCCTTAACGTTTGATGAAGTTCTCTTTTGCACGTAGAGTAGATATATTAATATTTGTTCTATACAGTTACGGCATGCTGGACATATAGTTTTGTATCTTTCTTTTATTTTGTGAAGTTTTGTTATAAACATTTTACTATATTGTTAAATAATGTTCAAAGCTTGATTTTTGTGTGTGTGTGTGTGTGGTACAGGGGATGGAACCCAGGGGCATTCTACCTCCAAGCTACATCCCCAGCCATATTTTTATTCTTTATTTTGAAACAGGGTCTCACTGAGTTGCCTCATTCAGTAGCTGAGACTGTCTGCAAACTGTGATCCTCTTGTCTCAGCCTCCCAAATCCTGGGATTAAAAGCTTGCACCACCACGCCCAGCAAAGCTTGATTTTTTTTTTTTTTTTTTTTTTTTTTTTTAGTGGCTACATAATACCTTGTTGATTTGAATGCACTATCAGTTATTTAATCATTTTCCCTTTGTTGTCATTAAGGTCAATATGGATTTCTTGCAGAAATAGCTGTTACTTGCTGGATGTGTTGGTGCACGCTTATCATCCCAGCATTTGGGAGGCTGAGACAGGAGGATCGCGGTTCTCTGCCAGTCTCAGCTACTTAGGCCCTTTGCAACTCAGTGAGACCCTGTTTCAAAATAAAAAGAAGTATTTGGGAGGCTGAGACAGGAGGATTGCGATTCACAGACAGCCTCAGCTAATACTTAGTGAGGCCCTTTGCAACTCAGTGAGAACCTGTTTCAAAATAAATAATAACAAATAGGGCTGGGGGTGTAGCTCGGAGGTAGAAAGCCCCTGGATTTCATCCCCAGTACCACACACACACACACACACACACACACACACACACACACACACATCAAAATAAAAAGAATAAAAAAGTAGGGCTGGAGGAGGTGTAGCTTGGAGGTAGAATGCCTCTGGGTTCCATTCCCAATACCGAAAAATAAATAAATAAATAAATAAAATATATATAAATTATATATAATAAGAAAATTAAAAACATATACAATAAATATATATATAAATAATATATAAATAAATAATATATATAATATAAAAATAATATATAAAATATATATATAATAAGAAAATAAAAAATAGCTGTTACTCTTGTGACTTGTGTCTTCGGTCAGTTTCTGCACGTTTTATCATCTCTGAGAAGGTGCTGAGTACCTTGCAATTATGCCCGTCCCCGAGTCGGGAAGACTCGCCTTAATAGGCTTATTTCCCTCCCTCACCAATGGCAACAGAAGCCAGGAGAAAGTAAATTGGGACAAGATCAAATAGATGTCCACATGGAAACCCTATGTGTGGCCTCCAGTGTGTTCTCATCCCCACCCATCCCCAGCTGAATTGACCCCAACAGGAGGCCAGGCACCTACGTACGGGAAATCAAAGAGATAGAGCAAGAGCAGCTATGGTTCATGACAGGTGAGTGTGATATTTTAAAATTTCCTCTCTTTGCCTTCTCTGCTCCATTTTAGTGTTTGGAAACTTTACCATCATTATCATCACCATCATTATCTACTCTGGTGCAACTACCCTAATATGCCCTATTTTTTAAAAAGATACATTTAAATAGTTTTTTTTTTTTTTTTTTTTTAGCCGTATCAGGGATGGAACCCAGGGGCATTCTACCTCCGAGCTACACCCCTAGTCCTATTTTTTAGTATTTTTTTATTTTTTGAAATGGTCTCACTGAATTGCAAACAGCCTTGCTAAGTAGATAAGGCTGTCCACGAACTCTGGTCTCCACCTCCCGAATGCTGGGATTACAAGCATGTGCCAGAAACAATTTGTAAACCATTAGCTCAAGTTTCTAAGAAATGTGGCAGAGATTTTAAAAAATCATCATTAAATTCAAAGACTCAAAGCCTTTTTTTGTGATGAAAAGCTATCAATTCCATCTGAATTCTCTGATCCTCACTGATCGGGATGCTCACCGGAGTGGAGTTCACTGATAATGCATCACATATTACCTTCTTCGCTCATACTAACGCAAGCGGAAACAGTCCAAGTGTCCGTTAACTGATGGGTGGATGAAAATATGGTATATATGCATAATAGAATACTACTTAGGAGTAAAAAGAAACACCACCGATACATGCCATAACACGAACGAACCTCAAACGCATGTTATTTGAAAAAAGCTGAACACAAAAGTTCATTTACTGTATGAGTCCCATCTATCGGAATATTCAACAAAGGGAAATCTATACAGACGGGAAGTCGGCTGTCATTTGCCCAGGTGCGGGTGTGGCAGGTACAGGTTAAAGGGGCAGTAGAGATCTATTGGGGTGATGAAAAGTATTTGAAAGCTAGATGATTTTGATGACTGAACAACTCAGGAAATGTACTAGGCATCCTTGAACAGTGGACTTGAAATGGGTGGACGTAATCACATCTGAATTTTACTTAGATCGAGTTTTTAAAAATAGAAGTACTCAAGATGATGGTTTGGGAGATCTTGCACATAAACCAACATCACATGTGGTTGGGAATTGGGATTGTGATCCTGTTAAAATGTTTGTGAAGGGGTTATATTTCTTGCCGAACATAGATCCTCTTCCAGATCTGTGATATAATTTAAAGCCAAATTTAAACATCCTTGTCTCCTCTTACTGACACTAGCTCTGTTCTGTTGGGCCTGCCTGTACCACTGTGTGTGTGTGTGTGTGTGTGTGTGTGTGTGTGTGTCTGTGTGGGTGCAGACACTTGTATCAGCTCATCTGTTTTCAAATGACCTCCTCTCTACCCTTATGTTCTTATACGTAGTTGTGACTAGCAGCAGAAACAGCACTGAATGGGTTGACTAATAGTAAGAGACTTTAATAGTAATCTGAGGTTATTAAACTGAACTTAATAAATACAGAAGTAAACAGAATATTGATCTTCATTGCAGTGTTTTAGTTTGGGGTATGTCTTCTAGAAAGGTAATGTTCTAGAAATACCTGGAAGGAAAGTTTCTTTGCCGAGTAATTTCAGAAAACTCTTCTTGAGATTAAAAAAAAAAAATAGTATTGACCCATCACAGGTTTTATTTTATTTTATTTTATTTTATTGGTGGTACTGGGGTTCCTGGAAGCCCTTCTACCTCTGGGCTACACTCCCAGACCTATTTTTTACATTTTCATTTTGGAAACAGGGTCTCCTAAACCAGCGCGCGCGGCTGGCTTCGAACCTGCGCGATCCTCCTGTTTCTGCCTCCCAAGCGCGGGGATTACAAGCATGCGCCACCACGCCCGGCCCATCACAGGTTTTAAAAAGTCTTGCAGTGTACAAACATGTAAGCAGGTTTCAACCCGGAGTTTTCCAAACTGATTTATTATAATAATTATAGAATTACTAGCAATAATAGTGCATGCCAAGCCTTTGCTAGGTACCATAAGTATATTTACTGCTCCCGTTAGTCCTCAAGACAACACCATGAGGTAAGTACAGTTATCTCTACTCCAGCGATGTCGACACTGAGGCTTGTAAGAGGCAGGACTGCTGTGTGGTCCCCATGCAGCAAGGTTCAGAAGGGCTTCAGGAAATGATGAGGCTGTGGGGGCTCTGATCTCCGCGGTAGATCCATCTATTTGATGGACTAATAATTTGTCTGTGTGTATGCGTGAGTGTGAGTGTGTGTATATGTGTGTGGTACTGGGGATTGAGCCCAGGAGCGTTCTACCTCTGAACTATACCCCACAGCCCTATTTTTAATTTTTCTTTTGAAACAGGGTCTCAATAGGTTAATGAGAGTCTCACTACCTGCTGAGGCTGATCTGAAACTTGCAATCCTCCTGTCTCAGCCTCTCAAGGCCTGGGATTACAAGCATGCGCCACCACACCGGGCTGGGTCAATAATCTGAATGAGCCCTTGGGTGGTAACTGTCGGCAGGTGGCTCATTGCCCCTCCCTCTTCCTGTCTTGGACATGGATGGGACAAGCACAGTGACTCAGTCTCCTTGAGTCCTGAGAAAATGAGCTTAAAAGAAGGCAGCTGATAAAAGCCAAGGGTCATGACAGCCACCAACAGCTCCTAAGTCAGAACCAATAGCCACTTATCTCCCAGTCTGTGTATATATACAACAAATTTAATATATGATATATGATTATATCATATTAAAATATATATGAATATTTCTGTTTAAGCTGAGGGTAAGCAAATAATGATACCAGATCTGGTTGCCTGCCTATCACAGCCAAAGCATTTTTAACTGAAACGTGACTGAGGACTACCTCTTCTGGAATCTTCCTCCATTTCTTTTCACAATTAACATATCATATGTCTTCATGAATCATTTTATCCCCTGCAATCCACAGAGCTTGACTGGTTTCTTTTTTCTTTATGGAGCTTTGAGCTTGGAGGGACAGGATCCATGTCTTGTTTCTCTGAAATACTTGGTACTATGTCAGGCCCATCCTCAGTATTTAAAAAATAATTGTTGAGTCCAGTGTGGTGGTGCACACTAGTAATCCCAGCATTTGGGAGGCTGAGACAGGAGGATCGTGGTTTGAGGACAGCCTCAGCTACTTAGTGAGGCCCTTTGCAACTCAGTGAGACCCTGTTTCAAAAATAATAAAGAATAAAAATAGGGCTGGGTGTGTACCTTGGAGGTAGAATGCCCCTGGGTTTCATCCCCAGTAACACACACACACACACACACACACACACACACACACACACACACACACACACAGTGTTGGAAGAAGGAGAGATGTAGTTTCCCCTCTGTGGCAGACACTGGCTGCCGTCTCTCCCATGGCCTGGGCCTTTAGATTTTTAGTTTTCTCTCCACCTACTCTGGTGTAGTAGGGCGCCTTTCCTCCTTTGCTCCCCAAAGCACCACTGCCCTAGGCTGTTAGGAACAGCCACTTTAAGTAATAGCTTGAGGACCATGAGTGAACCTTTTAGCACATTTTAGCAAAGCTCAGAGCATAAGGCACCTTAAAGTGAAGTGTAACCTTAGACACCACTCTATGAGGTTCTTAGTGACTTGGTCCAGGGGTCCCACTGTCATCGTCTTTCTCCTTCAGCCCTGGCCAGCAGTCATGTGGAGCTCATTCATTCTCTCCTCTCTCTCTCTCTCTCTCTCTCTCTCTCTCTCTCTCTCTCTCTCTCTCTCTCTCTCTCTCTCTTCTCTCTCTTCTCTCCTCTCTCTCTTCTCTTTTTCTTCTCTCTCTCTCTCTCTCTCTCCTCTCTCTCCTCTCTCTTCTCTCTCTTCTCTCTTCTCTCTCTTTCTCTCCTCTCTCTTCTCTCCTCTCTCTCTTCTCTTTTTCTTCTCTCTCTCTCTCTCTCTCTCTCTCTCTCTCTCTCTCTCTCTCTCTGCTTTACTTGGCTTCAACCATGTACTTTCTTCTCATTCTCTCTTTCCCGTTTCCTCCCCAGAGACCTCATCTTCTCTCTCATTCCAAAGCCTATATTTTCCTACCTCATTACACAAATAAGCTAACAAATTGTGTGTGTTTGTTTTGATGGGGATTGAACCCTAGGACGTTTTACTTTTGAGCTATACCCCAGCCCTTTTATATTTTGAAACAGCCTCGCTAGGTTGCTGAGGCTGGTCTTAAACCTGCAATCCTCCTGTCTCAGCCTCCCAAGTACTATAATTACAGGCGTGTGCCACCATACCTGGCTTAGATTCACCAGTTTAACTCTTAAGGCCCTTCCTAATCAGACCCTGAACTTACTTTTGAAAACCAGTGTTGTCCTGCTAAACAAAAGTGCCAACCATCCCTCATGGCACTTGGCAGAAGTCTTGAAATTCATTTTTCTTGTACTTCTGCAGATCAATTTCTTCGACAGGGTTTATTGCACCCTATAATCTGTAGACCAAGGGCAGAATGGAGGTGGAGTGGTTCTTATTCTTGTTACTGATCCGAGTGGGAGAAAAAAAGAAGAAGAGATGATTTATCTGAGGAGGGAGAAAGCTAAAGAACAATTTAATAGTCTTCAAATAAAAATTTTATTGGAAAAATAAAATGAAAAGTGGTGGCTTTCATAATCCCAAATTTATGAACAATTTTGAAACACATATGTTTGCACACTTGACTTAGCTAATTTCATAATGAGTTTGTATTCATCTGCTTTTTCAGAATATATTAGTGGGGCCAGGAAAGGGGGTGGTGCTTCAGTAAGGTAGAAAGTAGCAGAGAAACCTAATGCGATCCATGGTGTTGATAATCAAAGGCTAAGTGTCCATGAGGAGGAAATAGGTAGCCATTCTCCAATGGCAGGAAAGTCCGGAGCAGAATGAGAGCGAGGAAAAAGAGTGAGAGACAGAGGGGATGAGGTGTCCTGTGGTGGTCTGCAAATTTAATCTTTCTGCATTCTCTGCAGAAGGATTTCCTAGCCGGGTGGCGCACACCTGTAATCCCAGCATTTGGGAGGCTGAGACAGGAGGATAGTGGTTCGCGGCCAGCTTCAGCTTTTAGTGAGGCCCTCTGCAACTCATTGGGACCCTGTTTCAAAAAAAATTGGGCTGGGGTGTAGCTCAGAGGTTGAATGCCCCTGGGTTCCATCCCCAGTACTGGAAGAAGAAGAAGAAGAAGAAGAAGAAGGAGGAGGAGGAGGAGGAGGAGGAGGAGGAGGAGGAGGAGGAGGAGGAGGAGGAGGAGGATTTCCTGTCTATTTTTTCTATTTATTTTATTTTTTTATTTGGTACTGGGAATTGAGTACAGGAGCATTCTACCTCTGAGCTACACCCCCAGCCCTATTTTGTTTTTTATTTGGAAACAGGATCTCATTAAGTTGTTGAGGCTCTCACTAAATTGCTGCGGCTGGGCCTCGAACCTCTGATCCTCCTGTCTCAGCCTCTAAAGTACTGGGACTACAAGTGTGCAGCACCACATTTGATTTTCTGTCTCTTTAAACAAGGAGGCCCCCCCCAATACCTTTCTGTGCTGGCTTGTGACTAACTTCTCTTGGTTAAGTCAGCTGCAACTGCGGATCCAGAAGCTGCTAGTACATTCTAGACACACAGAGCTGACTTCAGCCAAGGCTCTCTCCCTTCTGCACCTCCCATAGGTTGTTTTCTGGAGAATGGCACAGAATGAACACACAGCCAGAAGAGGAAAAAGGAGACTGTCTTGGTCGTCTTCGGTTGCTATTATAAAATGCCTGACGCCAGGTACTTTATCCATAACAGAGGTTTGTTACTCACAGTACTGGAGACTGCAAGACCAAGAGCCTGGTGGTATCATCCGCTCAGCATCTGGTGATGATCTTGCTGCATCATCACACAGCAGACAGGCTTAGTTTCTAGCTCTGGTCCCCTTCCTTTTCTTACAAAGCCACTAATGAGTACCATCAGGTGGCCTCTCCCTGTGGCTGCAATGAGCCCTGAGGACCTCCCTGAGGCCCCACCTCTAAGTGCCTTTGGCTATGACTCTGGGGATTAAATTTCCAACACACTTCCAGGGACACACCCAAGCCACAGTAGAAGATCATTCTGCTACCCTAGAAGAAGAATAGCTGTGCTTAAAATTCCAGGTGTCAGGGCCAGCGAGGACCCTCTTACCCCACAGCATACAGCTACCTCGACCCCCTGTGTCTGCCAAAGAAGGAAAAAACAGGCTCAAGAGTGAGCGAACTGGGATGTAGACAAAGCTTCTCTCGTGCGCCTGGACTCTCCTCCAAAGGAAGATTACTAGGATGGAGAGAGTAAGGGGGCAAGGTTGATGGCTGAAGAAAAAGGAGCGTGGGGACTGCAGGAGCCACTGTGACCAGCGCTATTGTCCAAGTCCTAGCCTTGGTGAGAGGTGTGGGCACCTAGGTGTCTATGGCATTATTAAAAACAAGTAATTAATTTTCTGGGAATGGTGGTGCATGCCTGTAATTCCAGTTTTGGGGAGGCTGAGAAAGAAGAAGTGCAGGTTCGAGGCCAGCCTCAGCAGTTCGGCAAGGCCCCGAGGAACCCAGTGAGATCTTATTTAAAAATAAAAAATAGCCGGGCATGGTGGCGCACCCTTGTAATACCAGCATTCAGGAGGCGTAGACTAGAGGATCAGGGCTCGCAGACAGCCTCAACTACTTAGTGAGCCCCTTTGCAACTTAGTGAGACCCTGTTTCAAAAAATAAAAAGACTAAAATAGGGCTGGGGATATGGCTCGGAGGAACAATGCCCCTGGGTTCCACCCACAAAAAAAAAATAAAAATAAAAAAGAAAGATGAATAAAGATATAAAAAAATAAAATAGGGCAGAGGGTATAGCTCAGAGCAAGAATGCCTCTGGGTTCAATCCATAGTAACACACACACACACACACACACACACACACACACACACACCAATAAAACCCCCAAACAAACAAACCAAACAATAACAACAACGAAATCATTAATCAAATAGGCCAAAGCAGGTCATGCATGAACCCGTGACTGTGACAGGAATGTGTCCTGAGACGGGGTTATGATCCATCCAACGCTGAGCTCTTGAGAGGGAAAAGGAAAAACCTGGAGACTCATTCTCTCCCATTGCATGGTGGAAGTTCTGACTCTCGTGCTTAAACTTCAAGATGTGAAAAGGAATTTAGGGGAGAAGAAAGGAGGGCTTTTAGCTCACAGCTCTGGTCCCAGGGCAAGGGTCTGCACTAGGCGCCGGCCTTCTCTCTGGCTACTCTGAGGCCATGCAGGGAATCACGTGGCCAGAGAGGGGGAGTGCACACCGGTGTTCTGGTTTCTGGCTCTCTTCCTACAAAGCTCTTTTCCTATTCCATCATGAATTCCCCTGATCCTATCCTGATCCTAACTGCCTCCCAAAGACCCCACCTCTAAAAGCCATGATCAGATGGAACACCAAAGTGCTGTCTTCTGAGATACAGAGTGGAGACAGGGCAGGGCCAACCTGACTTGCCAGCTCAGATGCAATTTGAAAAGCTGGAACAGAGCAAAGGGCAGCTCACACGGGACTGAAGTTCCAGTGGTCCAGAGCTGGGTGCTGCCAGAAAACAGCAGAAGAGCATGTCAAGTACGAGCAGCGTGGCCCTGACCCCAGCGCCTCACCTGCGCTCCATCACGGAGCATCAGCAGGCTGTCTTGAGTCAGGCTGGCCTCTCCTACCCTGGGAAGAAAAGAATAAAGGAAGAGACTCAGAGAGTCCCAAGTAGCTCCTAAAATGCCGCAAAATCGGCGCAGGGAGGTCCCCTCATCTCTGACCTGAGATAGGAAGATGGCAGGAGAAATAGCATTCATCTCTACAAAAGGGCAAGCTCTGCCTGGGGTCGGGAACAGTGGATGTCCCTGACCAAGGTGACTTTGCCCCCTGAGCTCTTAGATGAAGTCTCTCGGCTGCCTCGGAACCCGTGAAGGCAGAGGTGAAATTTGTTCATGCCCGAGAGCAGTGCTTTGCAAACTCTCAAAATATGTACGGAATGCAAGGTTCACTGTCTCCTTTCTCTTCTCCCACAGCCCCATCCTACCTCAAACGGGCTATTACTCCTTTAGCTGTGTTATTATCCTCAGTCAGATTACTGTGCTGAACACGATGACTCTGCACGTCTCGGCTCCATGCCACAGAGATCGATTTTGTTGTTTGGCTCTTGGAGAACAATCTCATTTTCCTCCCAGATACCAAATATTCTTTAGGATGTTTCCCGTGGCTGTCGAAGGCTCACCGGTTCATTCCCATTCTGTAATCAACTAAGAGCGGAGCCACAGGGAAGAGGTCACAGAGGAGGGGAAAGTGTGGCGGGAGTACTGTTTGAACAAGGTGTCAGGGAACTCACCTGGGAAACCCAAGTCTTCCCAACACTTTGCGTGGATTCCCTCCTCCCAAAGCAATTATTATGCTTTTAAGTGCCCTGGTTGTAAATTTCTCTTGGGGGCCAGGAATTTCATCTGACCCTGGGGCTACTGCATATTACGAGGGGCGGCTCTTTGACCCAAATAAGTGAGCAATACTTCCCGCCGACCTGACTTTGGTACTTGCTCTGAAAAGAGCCCCTGGCGGGGTCGCTGCAGAGGCAGCCGGCGCGACCCCAGTGAGGTTTGACGCAGCTGCCCGAGCGCGGTTGCTGGGCTCCAGCCCTGGGCAAGGCGTGAGCTCTGGTTGCCCGGGAGCCTAGTGGGGCAAAGGCGACTTCACTTTGCCTTTCTCTTCCATTTCCTGTTCTACTTCTCCTACTGATTCTCACGACTAACCTGGGCTTCCCCCCTTCCTTTTCTTTTCTCTTTTCTTGTTCTTGGCCCAATGTCAGGTCGACTTTGAAAGCCTTTCCTCTGTCTCCTCACCCCACCCACATCCCCTTGGCCGCTCTGGTGAATACAGTTCACCGTCCAGCTGAGACAGCGCCGCTTGTGTGGTTAAGAATGTAGGCCACGAAGCCGGAATGCTGGGGTGGGGGCTTCTCTCTTGCCGGGCCTCGGTTTCTACATCTGTAAAATGGGAGTGATTCTAATAGTATTTACCCTGGTGGATTATTAGGAGACTCTACCGCTTTCTTAAATGCAAAGTGTTTAAATGTGTTGCTTTGTGGAGAGAAGAGTGTTGGCAGGGGAGAAAGGGACATGTCACAGGTAGGGGAGGAAGAGCAGGGAAGCCCAGGAGCCTCAGGCAGCGGTCACTCTCCACACCCTGTTCCTTCCGCTGAAGGTGGGCACTTGGCTGTCTCTGTGTTTCTTCCTCTAGAATATCCAGATATTTTAGGAGGACTCTGGGTCTATTTTCTTTGTGTAAGCTGAACTCAGTCCAGAAATAGTTCTCAACTACCATATTGTTTTTGCAGAGGGTGGGGGGACCCTGGTCTATTTTGTGAAGAGATCTCGCAGGCTCGTTTCAAAATGATATTTATATTAATCACCACTTGCTTATGCCCAGGTGATGTACAAGGTAAATAAATGCTCCTGCGTTATATAATTCCAGTCCTAAGGTATGGGGAGAAAAATGCCAGGCTAGCATATGGAAGAGCAAAGCAATCGCCTCCAACCCACCGGCAAAATCCCCCTCCTCCCACAGGCACCCTTTAATCACAGAACTGTATTTATATACACATTTAGGTAATTACATGTTTAGACATCTTGTCTCCCCTCAATCATAAGCTAATGTCTGGCCCATATTGTGTCCTGTTGGCGCTCAGAACAGTGCTATACTTACCTGTGGGTGTAAAGTACACTTTGCTGACAAACTGAAGTGGTTTCTGTAAATTTATATAAGTATACCACATATTCGGCTAGTTTTAAAAATACAGAGTCTGTCAAATTTACAAATTTTAAATGACAAAAATTAAAGGAAAGAATTGAGGAAAAAAAGAAAGTGATTTGCATTTTTTCTAATCACATTTTCTGCTTTCATTCCCATATGTTCACAGAAAGGATATATATATATACACACACATACACACACTCACACACACACACACACATATATGAGAGAGCGCATTCGCATGTGAGAGATTTGTCTCATACATATATGAAGTGAGTATATGTACGATGTGTGTATTATATACGTATCTTATGTAAACATATATTTGTAAGCATATATACATAAGCATATATAAGTGCATTAGGTACTTATATCTAAGTACCTATATATATACTATATATAGTATACATGTATTACACAGAGGTATTTATATATAAATATGTTTATATACACATATAATATATATGTACTATATAGAGGTACTTATGTATAAATAGGTACTTATATATAAGCATATATAAGTACACACACATTAGGTAGTAATATATTTGTACCTAATGTATAAGTTCCATGTGTGTGTGCGTGTATATATATATTTGTACCATATATATATGTACCATATACATATATATTTGTACCACATATATATATTTGTACCATATATATATATATATATATATATATATATATATACATATTTGTACCAAATGTGTGAATTAATCTATCAAGTCAGCCACACAAGGAGAAAATCAAATTATTATCCCAAATTATCCTAGAAATTTGCATATATCACTTGGGCCTCCAAGCTTAGAAGCGCAGACACTAAGTTTGAGCTTCTTTTGTTACCATTTCCATCCTCTCCGGAGGCCAGGCCCTGGTCTGAAAGCTGGGGGTTATGTGCAATGGGGTGAAATATTTTCTTCTTCTTTTTTGTACCAAGGTTTGTAAAAACTAAAAACTAAATGCTTACAAGGTGCAAGTTCAACAGTTTGCGTGAGCGTGTGTATGTGTGCGTGTGTAGGTATAGATGCTTGGAGTATTACACTCTAAGCACTTTGGTTTTTATTATTCCATGCAGTTCTAGCTACAAGTCTGTAAAACAAGGTTTCCATTCACAGCTCAGGGAACCAAGAGGTGACTTGCTCACAGCTGGTAGGTGGCAGAGCCCTGGGTTAGCGCCGGGGACAGAAGCTTACAGACTGATGCTTTTCCAAGCTGATCACAAATCGTGATACTGAAAGAGGCTTTGAAACTGTGGATCTATAACACCCTTTTATAGGACTGGAAGGGACCAAAACGAGGAGGAAACTGAAGCCGAGAGATGCCGAAAGACGCGCTCCAGGTCAAACCTGGTAGACTGCAGGACCAGGAGAGTGAGCTGTTTCTCCAGCCCACTCTGCCCCAAGGAGGGGTCTAGGTCTCAGAATGCAATAAATGCTGACAAATAGCAAGATTATCATGCTGAGAGAGATATCAGTATGTTTATATAATTTTATAAAGAAAGATAAATTTGTTTTACAAGTTTGGCTTATTTTGAGCTGGGCGTGGTGGTACACACTTGTAATCCCAGTACTTGGGAGGGTGAGACAGAAGGATCATGGTTCAAAGACAGCCTTAGCTACTACTTAGTGAGGCCCTTTGCAACTCAGTGAGACCCTGTTTCAAAATAAAGAATAAAAAATAGGGCTGGGTATAGCTTGGAGGTAGAATGCCCCTGGGTTCCATCCCCGGTACCGCAAAAAAAAAAATTTTTTTTTTCTATATATCTATATCTATATCTAATCTATCATAGGTCTGGAGGTGTAGCTTGGAGGTAGAAGGCCCCTAGGTTCCATCCCCAATACCCACCCCACACACGGCTTATTTTGTTAATTCAAAACTGTTAGTTAAAAATAAAAACTATTTTGACCCAGTGGTATCATCCATTAACCAAGTGACCATGGAAACTTTTAGCATGCGGCTCTTGATGGGTTGCCCAACAATTTCTTATTTAAAAAAAATTTTTTTTGGTACCAGGGACCGAACCCAGGGGCGTTCTCCTTCCAAGCTATGTCCCTGGCCCCATTTTTTATACTTTATTTTGAATCAAGGTCTCACTAAGTTGCAGAGGACCTCACTACTAGCTGAGGCTGGCTGCAAACCTGCGATCCTCCTGTCTCGTCTCTCAAGTACTGGGATTACAAAGGTGTGCCATGTCCGGTTTATTTCTTACTTCTGAAAAACAGCTCAAAGCATAAGGCTCTTACATGGAAGGCAACTGGGTTGTATCCATCGTAGGCAACTCAGTTTCCTTCCCAGTTATCATTTCTTTGAAAAATCAAAACCAAGCTGCTGTACATCCTTACCAGACATGCTCAAGCTGCTGCAGAAACTATACAAGAACATCTCCCACTAGTTTCCATAGTTTAGCAGGGCAGAAATTGCTCTCCCCCAAATTACTCTCAGATTGTCACTGATATTCTTGCAAACGCAAATGAAATCATTTAATTTTTACTAGCTATGGGGATATCAGTTGAGAAATTGTTGAGGAACCAAGGGGCTCTACGTACCTGTTCCCAGTGAAGAGATTATATTAAAATAATTTTGACAAATGATCGAGAAAGAGGGGAGAGAGAATCAGACACTTGGCCAAAGCTAAATAAAACATCCTTAGGCCAATACAGGCAAGAGGCCACCTAGTCCCTACTGTCGAGGAGGCCATTGGAGCTTATTGCATACTTTATAAATGTTTGAGCTGTTAGGATTATTTTGAATAATGCTGTATGTTATCTGCTACTGCAGGTTATTAAAAAGCCATATATCATATTTAACTAAGTTATATAAGATAA
Source organism: Muscardinus avellanarius (assembly GCF_963383645.1). Lineage (NCBI taxonomy): Eukaryota > Metazoa > Chordata > Mammalia > Rodentia > Gliridae > Muscardinus > Muscardinus avellanarius. Next base: position 18,109,577 of record NC_137791.1, read on the forward strand.
ATATTACTTATTTAAGCTAGTTCAATGTGATATTACATTTGTCTTGTTTTGTTTTGTTTGGGTATTGGGGATTGAACTCAGGTGCGTTCTAACTCTCAGCTGCACTTCTAAACCTTATTTTTTATATATAATATATATTTGGTGGTACTGGGGTTCCTGGAAACCCTTCTACTTCTGGGCTACACTCCCAGACCTATTTTATATTTTTATTTGGAAACAGGGTCTCTTAAGCCAGCAAGGCTGGCTTTGAACTTGCGCGATCCTCCTGTCTCTGCCTCCCAAGCGTGGGGATTACAAGCGTGCGCCACCATGCCCGGCATATATATATATATATATATTTTTGGTGGTACTGGGGTTCCTGGAAGCCCTTCTATCTCCGGGCTACACTCCCAGACCTATTTTTACATTTTTATTTGGAAACAGGGTCTCCTAAACCAGCGCGCACGGCGGCTAGCTTCGAACCTGCGCGATCCTCCTGTCTCTGCCTCCCAAGCACGGGGATTACAAGTGTGCGCCACCACGCCCGGCTTATTTTTATATTTTGAAATAGAGTCTTGCTAGATTGCTAAGGCTGGCCTTGGATCTCCTGGAATCCTCCTGTCTTAGCTCCCAAGTACTGGGATTACGGACGTGTTTCACTGTGCCCAAGATTATATATATATATTGAACATATATATAAGACTCAGATGTGTCTGACCCAATAACTTAATAGGGAAACACATGATAATGAGTCGGGCTTTTCTGAGCCACAAATGGCAACGAGTGTCAGGAAATATGGGAATAAAGAGAACACAGCTGGACAGACCAGAACAGGCTTTTTAATTGGAGCAAAGTCTGGGAGAGGGGCTGACCAGGAGAGAAGGCCCACCAGAGCCAGGAGCCCCCTTCTCTGTGGAGTAGGGGCTTTTTATGGGGTGTTAGAAAGGGGGGAGAGCAAAGAAGTCATGTACTCCTCTGATTGGTGGACTTGACATCAGGCCAGAGCAGGTAAATTTATGGGGCCGGGAGCAGGGGGAGGGTTAGAGGCATTTTCCTGCTGTTTCTGGAGTCCTTTGTCCTTGGTCTCCTCTGCCCAGGCCTCACAGTCAGGCCTCATAGTGTGTAGCCACATGTTTTGCCATTTTGTCTCTGGGCAGAATGAGTGGTCTTTGGGTTAAACAATGACCCGTGAGGTCAGAGGACAAGAAGGACAATCGCTTATGCAGAGACCATGTGCTGCGGGCAAGATACAGAGCAGAGTGGTTTATGTCACTGACTTGTCAGGTCATGAGACTTCTCACTGGGATCCTGCGTCCCAAGGCATTTCTGGACTTGTATGCATTTCCTTTTGTTATTTATTTATTTATTTATTTATTTATTTATTTATCTATCTATCTATTGGTGGTACTGGGGTTCTTGGAAGCCCTTCTACCTCCAGGCTACACTCCCAGACCTATTTTTACATTTTTTTATTTGGAAACAGGGTCTCCTAAGCCAGCGCGCGTGGCTGGCTTCGAACCTGCGCGATCCTCCTGTCTCTGCCTCCCAAGCGCGGGGATTACAAGTGTGTGCCACCACGCCCGGCTACTCATTTCCTTTTAACTTCTGAATAAAATCATGCTGGATATCTCCTAGAAGTTAAGTGTTATGGGGAAAAGGAATTATGGGGAAAAGGAATTTTGATTTTTCAAAGATATGATAACTGGGAAGGAAACTGAGCTGCCTGGGGAGACTCAAACCCTATTCTTGCCCTCAAAGAGCATTCTCTCAAGTGGACAGGGAGGATTGCACATCTGCTAAAATGATTATAATGCTAGGCGAAAGAGTAAAGTGTAATTACTAAAGTCATAGTACAGTGACCTTCGAGTCACTCTGGCAAGAGAGCCTGAGCGGAGGAGAGACTGCAGTTTAATTGAATGAGGGCACTAAGCCATTATTATGTTTAGGATCTTAAGTGTAACCCAAAGGCCCAGAAGTTGAAGGCTGGATCCCCAACCTGTGGCGCTGTTGGGAGGCAGAGGAGCCTCGGGAAGGTGGAGCCTAGCGGGAGGAAGTTAGGTCAGTGGGGCAGGCCCTTGAAAGAGATGTTAGGACCCTTTCTGTCCCTCTGTCTTCTTCCCAGCTGCCATGAGGTGAGCAGTTTTTCTCCACTCCACATTCCCAGCTGTAACCTGCAGCCTTGCCATGAACCCCAGAACAATGGAGCCAACGGAACACAGACTGAAACCGCTGCAACCATGAGCCAAAAGAAACCTTTCCTCTTTTTTAAGTTGATGACCTCAGATGTGTCGTCACAACGACAGAAAGCTAACGCAGTTATCCCGGAGGACCCCAAATTGCCAAAGATTAGATGACTTAACAAGCAAATCACTACTACTCACCATTACCTTCGGCGGTGGTTTCTAAACTTCTTTGTTTTTAATTTTACTGGCTGATAGTAAAATTTTGAGTAGCAATTGCCAAGTATGTATATTTATATTTTGCTCCCTATATGCACAGGTGCACTAATATATACATCAAAACATGCACAAACTAGATGTGTCAGAAGGATGAGCTGAGTTTGAAATAAACAATAATGAAATATTTATTAATTTTTATTTGTGGCATACGTACATTTTCCCCCTTAAGATACATCTTCCCCCTTAAAAATGCTATTTTAACCAGTGCAATACGCTTCCCTTCTTTGGAACGTGGCAGTTTCACATTTGAGAAAACGGCGATTCGCAGGTCTGTTTCTCAGTGTGGTTTGTTTTCTCATGGCCTTCAGTGGTTGCCATAATTGACAGAGACACTTCTCAGACACAACGTACACTCGATAGGTACGCCTGAGTGAGGTGTGTGTGCATGAGGGTGGACAGGCGCCCATATTTCTGGGGGTCTTCTGGATATTTTCAGCGCTTGGTGAGAGTCATTTCTTGTTAGACCCCCAAGTCGTTGTTCTGTGACGTGGCTAAATAAAACTGGGTCTAGGCAGATGTGGGTTCTGCTCTTACCTTGTTTGTTTTACTTACCCCAGTAAGATCTTTCATCAGAAGGGTTTTTCTTATTTCCTGTAATGTTTTGAAGACACTTGTATATTTTTTCAGGGTTAGTTTACATAAAATAGACACCGGGATCTATAAATTCACTTAACCCGGCCTAAGTAAGTGGCCGTATGTTGGGATGCACTGGAAAAGCGGGGGATGCTGGGATGCCATGGCCAAACTCTCCAAGATGCGAAATGTTCCCTGCAGTGAGAACCGACCCTCTGCCGCCCAGAGATGACACCACTGTCAATGCATATGTTGACTCTTTGTAGCACATATTTCCATATTTCCCTTATTCTTAAGATAAAATGCTCCAATATTTTCTTCTTACGCCCTAGTGATGGCATGTAGGATCCTGTGTGGTGTACACTCAGATCCCACTTTGAAGTCCTTCAAATTAAGCATTAGGCTGTCACTCCTTGGGAAGGACAGGGGACAGGAGGAGGAGCTAGACACCCCCAATGGAGCCCCGAAATGTCACTTTCCTCTGTCAAGCCGAACCCTTGCTATCTACACAGCCAGATCACTATTATGTTACAACTATACCACACAATTTTTCTCTTGGGGCCCTTTTGACGGAGTAATCAGATTTACTCTGCCCTATTCCCCTAGTCGCTCTAAGTCCTCTTAAACCCTTGTTGGTAGAACCATGAAACTGACAGTCGAGAGCCCTCCTCCCACCCCACGCGTATCCAGAGCGTAACACAGCGCGTGAGGTGCCTATTTGTTAATCACCAGCATTAGGAGCTTGATGAACAGTTTCAATACTAGATGCCAACTATCTGTGTTTGTAGAGATGTCAAAACAGATGGCCCGTGTTGTTCTTTTCTTACTCCTCAGACTCAAAATGAAACACTGCCCTCTCTAGGATTTTGCTTACTCCGGGGACAGCCCGGTGGCGCAGGCCGTGGGGTTGCTGGTGCATACAGTCACTTTTCCCCCCTCTGAGGCCCAAATCCTCTCCCTTTAGCTACTAAGCTCATTGGCCAGCCCTGGACCCCAGCTGTGTCTGGTAACTCATCCCTCCATCACATAGGGCCTCACATCCTTGAGTTTCTCTTGGCCTGAGAATGTTTTCATGACATCAACATTCCCAGTTCATCTCTGAGCTTGGTGGGCTTTGTTATTTGGTATCTTCTAAATAGGAATAACACCTAGATTCATGGTTATGAACCTTTTTGGGCTCGCCAACTCCTTTGAGGAGCTAGGCAACATCTTATGAGAAAAAAAATGCTCAGATGCATAAATTATGCAGACAATTTCAAAGTGGGGGGTAGTAATTGATATCTCTTCTGAAGTTTATCTTAAACTAGGACCTTTTTTCTTTCTGTATTGGGGATTGAACTCTGGGGCATTCTAACTTTGAGCTGGAGCCCCAGCCCTTTTAAAATTTTGAAGCAGATTCTCACTAAATTGCTGAGGCTGGCTTTGAACCTGTGATCCTCCTGTTTCAGTACTAGGATTACAGGTGTGCACCACTGCACCTGGCAGGAGTGTGTGTGTGTGTGTGTGTGTGTGTGTGTGTGTGTAACTGGAGATTGAAAGATTGAATTCACAGTGTTCTACCTCCAAGCTATACCTCCAGCCCTATTTTATTTATTTATTTATTTATTTATTTATTTATTTATTTATTTATTTTTGCAGTACTGGAAATGGAACCCAGGGGCATTGTACCTCTGAGCTACACCCCCAGCCCTATTTTTTAGTCCTTTTTATTTTTGAAACGGGGAACCCAGGGGCATTGTACCTCTGAGCTACACCCCCAGCCCTATTTTTTAGTCCTTTTTATTTTTGAAACGGGGTCCTACTGAGTTACGAAGGGCCTCACTAAGTAGCTGAGGCTGTCTGCAAAGTACCACAATCGTCTGGTCTCCGCCTCCCAAATACTGGGATTACAAGTGTTCACCACCACGCCTGGCCTCCAGCTCTACTTTTTTACTGTCTATTTTGAGACAGGGTCTCATTAAGTTGCAGAGGGCCTCACTAAGTAGCTGAGGCAGCCTGAGAAACTGTGATCCTCCTGTCTCAGCCTCCCAAATACTAGGATGACAAGCATGTGCCACTACATTGGACTAGGACATTTTTTTAAAAAAAACTAAACTTACTGAGATGATGTCCTATAAACCAATTCATAATGCAACTGGTTGTTTTTTATATTTTTAATTTTTATTGCTGCTTTCTGTCAATGGATTAGCTTTGTACAGCTATAAAATATTTACAGCATGTCTATTTCCATTGCCTTGAACAGTTAGGTATTGTTCATTATGGCATAAAATGTTTATCACTGAAAACATAGTTACAAAGGCCTCTGCTTTAGAATGTGGTTGTCACGGGCTGCTAGCTGTTTACCCCAAGTCAATTTCTCCCCTTCTTCTTCTTCACTAAGAGAACCCTGACTTGGGTGGCAACATGCCCAGATGAAAATCTCCATTTCCTAGCTTCCCTTGGGGACAGAGGTGGCTATGTGGTTAGATAATTGCCAATGGAAATTTAAAAGGCTCCTTAAAAGGGTCTGACTCATCAGGATCCCGCTCTTTTGCACCCATTTTTTTCCTTCTGCCTGCCCAGAACACAGATGTCATGGCTGGTGCTCCTGTGGTCATCTTGTAGTCATGAGGCAACCTTGAGAAAGGAAGTCAGGAGTGCAAATAGCAGAACAATTGTGTGTGTGTGTGTGTGTGTGTGTGTGTGTGTGTGGTGCTGGGGATTGAACCCAGGGGCACGCTACTTCCGAGCTACACCCTCATCTCTATTTTTTTTTTTTTTTTTGCGGTACTGGGGATGGAACCCAGGGGTATTCTATTCCTAAGCTACACCCCCAGCCCTATTTGTTAATCTTTATTTTGAAACAGGGTCTCACTGAGCTTCAAAGGGCCTCAATAAGTATCTGAGGCAGTCTGTGAACTGCGATCCTCCTGTCTCAGCCTCCCAAATGCTGGGATTACAAGTGTGCACCACCATGCCTGCTTTATTTTTATTTTAAAAGAGTCTCCCTAAGTTAGTGAAAGTCTCACTATTTGCCGATGCTGCCCTCAAACCTGCAAGCCTCTTGTCTCAGCCTCCCAAGTACTGGGATTACAAGTGTGTGCCACCACACTGGGTTTAGCAGAATAGATTTGAAAAGAAACTGGGAACGAGGTGTGGCACACAGCTGTAATCCCAATACTTGGAAGGCCGAGACAAGAGGAGCACAGGTTCAAGGATGGCCTCAGCAATGTAGTAAGACTCTCAGCAACCTAGCAAGACCCTATTGAAAAAAACAAAACAAAAATAATATAAAAGGCTGAGGGTATAGATCAGTAAGGCCCTGGGTTCAATTCCCTGTACCATAAAAAAACAAAATAAGCTGGGGGCAGTGGTACACGCTTGTAATCCCAGCATTTGGGAGGCTGAGACAGGAGGATGAGGATCGTGGTTCCCAGACAGCCTCAGCTACTTAGGCCCTTTGCAACTCATTGAGACCCTGTTTCAAAAAAAGAATAAAAAAGTAGAGCTGGGGGTATCACTTGGAGGTAGAATGTCTCTGGGTTCCATCCCCAGTACTGCAAAAATAAAACTAAGCAAAAACAAAACAAAAAACTGAGAAACTAATCTCCCTAAAGCCTCTACCTAGCCTTGAGTCTCCTTCCTCTGGACTTTGTGTCTTTGAGTTACATGAGAGAAGAAGAAATCCTGACCTTTTTCTGATGCATAAATAAATGTGTACTTGCACATGCTCACATACATGTCCAAGCAACCAGATACATTTCTTATAAACACAAATCTATATATGTAGGTTTTGTAGAACTGGGGATTAAACCCAAGATTCTACTTCTGAGGTCTACCCCCAGCCCTATTTTATTTCTTTATTTCAAAACAGGGTCTCACTAAGTTAGGGAGGGCCTCACTAAGTTGTTGAGACTGACTTTGAACCTGCAATTCTCCTGTCTCAGCCTCCCAAGTACTGGGATACTCCCAAGTACCACCACACCAGGCTCCCATTTTCTTTTTAATTCTGAAAGAGAGTCTCTCTAAGTTGCTGAGTGTGGCTTCAAGCCTGCAATCCTTTTGTCTCAACCTCCTAAGTGTTAGAATTCTAGGCATGTGCTGCTGCACCCAGCCTACATATGTAGTTTTTTTTTTTGTTTGTTTTTATTTATTTATTTATTTATTTTTGGTGGTACTGGGGTTCCTGGAAGCCCTTCTACCTCCGGGCTACACTCCCAGACCTATTTTTACATTTTTATTTGGAAACAGGGTCTCCTAAGCCAGCACGCGGCTGGCTTCAAACCTGTGTGACCCTCCTGTCTCAGCCTCCCAAGCGCGGGGATTACAAGTGTGCGCCACCATGCCCGCTGTAGTTTTTTTTTTTTTTTAAATCTATGGATATTATGTATGTTAATTAACAAAGTCTCCCACATTAGAAAAGTGAGAATTTCAGCAAATTCAGTGGAATCTCTCAAAAATGAGTTTTTTATCAGCTTATTTGTATGAAATCATCAAATTTGTATATATATATATAATTCATATATATATGGAGAAATCTATTATAAATCCTAAAGTTATACATATGTAAATAAAAAATAAATATATACAAATATATTATCCATATATATAGTATATATAGATAAATATATTGTAAATCCTACCTACCTAGTAGGCCACACCCAACTGGCCTACCAGGTTCCACCCAGGTAAATCCATTACATGGATTTATCATATATGTCTATGCATATGGTATCCATCAGCATGCTTACAGCCATAATATAAATATCTGACCACATAATGTAGAATAAAGATTTATTAGTTTCAGGCTCAGTCCCTGTGAGGTCGGGGACCACAGATCTCAGGGCATGCTGGGGGGATGTGGAGGTGGAGGGAGGGCTTCCGAAGACCAAAGCAAGAGCTCAAGCTGGGGAGGCGGAGCTCTGTATGTAACCCCAAGGCCACACCCCCAGGGCCACACCTCCAGCCACGCCCACTGCCCACTGGCTATGCCTAGCCTAGGTAAACCCATTTCAGTGGATTGATCCTCTGTATTCCGTGAGGGATTACAACCTTCAGGAATCAATTACATCAGCTCCGAACACCAATTAATGAGCTCTTCAAGAGGCCACGCTGTATAGAACCATAGCACATACATGTATATAGCCACTTAACAGGCATGCATTCATGTCTTAACACATTCTTGCCAACATTTCCAGTTAGGAAATATTAGTATCTTTTAATTTTCTCCACCCACTTCTCATGAATAACTAGTTGTATCAATCTTCTGTTGGTGCTATAAAAAAAGTCACAAACTTGATGGCTTAAATACACACACACACATACACACACACACACACACACACACACACACCCCACACACACACTCTATTATCTCACAGCTGTAGAGGTGAGAAAGATGAAATGGTCCTCATGGGATATAATCCAGGGGCTGTGCGGGGTGAGTTCTTTCTGGAAGCTTCTTGCCTTCCAGCCTCGGAGGCTGACTGTGTTCTTGGCTGGAGCTCCCTTCCACCATCAAAGCCAGCAATGGTGGTGGGATTATTTCTCAGGCTACATCGCTCTGAGACTGACTTCTCCCTCCTTTTATAAGGGCCCTTGGGATTCCATTGGACCCTCCTGGACAATGCAGGCTCGTCATCTCCCTTCAAGACCCTTAGTTTATCTGTGAAGTTCCTTTTGCCACATACGGAAACGTATCCACATGTTGCAGGAATCAAGACGAGGACCTGTTTAGGGCCCATTATTCTACCTACACCCCACTGTTAAACATTCAGTGGGGCTCCAGGAAGACTTTTTAAAAGGTACATATACAGTTGTACTTGCACTTAAATTTTTTTCTTCTTTTTTATTGTGCATTGTAATTATATTTGCATTCTTAAATATTTTACCCAAATGAGATTTTATACTATTGCTTGTTTTCCTGAGGCACAGAATGCATAACTTTCTATGCTGAAAAAGATAGACCCAGGAAGGTAATTCTGTAAAGGCAGGCTTTCTTTTGAAATTTTGAGAAAGTATGTCTTTTCATGAAAAAAAAGAAAGAGAGGTGGGGGGGGGGGAGAAGATTCCAGAAACTCTGCTTAAGGCTAAGTAAAGTGAAAAATGAAAGTGGGAAGTTCAAGAAAAATGGTCTAAGTATCTGCACACTGCAGGTGAATGCGGTATTTTTGGAAGCAGCTGATATCCGATGCATTCAGCTTGGCTCTCTTGCAAGCACCGGAAGTTCTCTGCAGTGGGGCATTTGTGGTAATTTCTCTGCTTAGTATACATTCCTCTTACCAACAGCATCTGATTTACCTTGGAGAATGACTATTTCTCACCAGTAAGGCTTTGGGGGAACAAATAGGTGCCTTGTGCATCTCCCTAAGGAGGATGGTCTTGTGACTCAAGCTTTACCAATCATATATTTCTCTTTTAAAACTAAATTTTGGACAGATTGATGATTGAACTATAAAAGGTGGATGTTTCCATGTTATTACAATTGCTCTAAAAAGATTAAAATCAGGAAAAGTACTCAATGATTTATAAGACAAAAACCTCAAAAATTAACCTTGAAGAAGCCTGCAGAATTGTGTCAAAAAATAGCCTGAAGAATTGTCAGTACTGCTGTGTCATAGAAGAAGCTATTTGCTGAGGTCTTTTGTTCTTACCATTGGGGTAAAAGGATCAAGAGAGTCCTAGGAATCACATAGGCACTCCTGAGCATATCGACAGAGCCCTGGCTTTGGCAACAAAAGCTACAGTGAGCTGAGCGTGGTGGCGCACGCTTGTAATCCCAGCATTGGGGAGGCTGAGACAGGAGGATCATGCTTCACAGCCAGCCTCAGCTACTTAGTGAGGCCCTTTGCAACTCAGTGAGACCCTGTTTCAAAAGAAAGAATAAGAAATAGGGCTGGCGGTGTAGCTTGAAGGTAGAATGCCCCTGTGTTCTGTTCTCACTACCTCAAAACAAAAACAAAAACAAAAAGACTATAGTGTAGTTTAGGGAGCTGTGTCTGCCACTGTACCAGAGCCGGAGTGCCCACCTCCCTCTGCACTCCGGAGCCAGCCCAGCATCAGCAAGCTTGGTCAGTACCTGAGCTCAGTGGAGCTGGGGAAAGAGAAACAGGGGAAGGTCCCAGGAAGCCAACACCGGTTCCTTAGAAATCAGCTTCTGAGATATCAAAGAAGAAAAGCACAGAGTGCTTTGGCTCATCAAGTGGTTGGCTTTCTAAGTAATGAAACCACAAAAAACTAAATGCTGAGCATTAATGGAGCTCTTGGTTGCAAATACCAGAAACACAACTTAACTTACCTTAAGCACAAAAGAGAAATATTGGGGAAAGAAACTAGAGAAGCTAAAAAAAAAAAAAAAAAAAAAAAAAAAAAAAAGGACGAGGGGGATGGCCAAGCCAGAAGGCGGTGTTAGGGAGGCAGAGTTGGGCAGTGAGGACCTCAAACACTCCAACTCGGGGCTCAGTACTTTGTATCCCACTAAGTAGCTGAAGCTGGCCGTGAACCGTGATCCTCCTGCCTCAGGCTCCCAAATGCTGGGATTACAAGCGTGCGCCACCACGCTCAGCTCACTGTAGCTTTTGTTACCAAAGCCAGGGCTCTGTCGATATGCTCAGGAGTGCCTATGTGATTCCTAGGACTCCCTTGATCTTTTTACCCCAATGGTAAAAAGCCCTCCTCCTCCTCCTCTTCCTCTTCCTCCTCCTCCTCCTCTTCCTCCTTTTGTGTGTGTCCATGTGCTATATTTGGGACTGAACCCAGGGGCATTCTACCTCTGAGCTATACTCCCAGACCTTTCTATTTTTTGTTTTGAAACAGTCTTGCTAGATTGTTGAAAGTCTCACTAAATTGCTGAGGCTAGTTTTGAACCTTCAATCCTATTGTCTCAGCTTCCCAAGTACTGGGATTATAGGGATGTACTACCGTGCCCAGCTCGAAAGAGCTCTCCTCTACTCTGCTCCAGTTCCCAGTCCTGGAGAAGGCTGCGAGTTGGTTTAGCCTCTCAGAGTGACTAGCACAGGCAGTGCGTGATGCGCAGAGGTTATCCCCGTCCTAGGTAGAAGAAAATGATGGAGGGTCCACAAAGCCTGTCACCTGAACAAATATGGCATAAGATACGTTTGTATTTTCAGTGGGGCCACGGGAAGAAAGATCTGGGCATTCTTTGGTTTCAGAAACTAACATTCCATCAAAAGCAAAAACAAATAAAACAGGCTTTCTTCAACAAATATTTATACAGTTTAAAATGAGCAGAGCTTGTTTGTTCCTGATTTTTGACCACCCTTTGGCCTTTTCTGGACACTGCTGACATTTTCTTCTCTGTAAATGTGGAGGCCCTTCTAAATTGGATTTAGTAACAGCATTCCTGGAGGATTCCCTAATATGTGCAGGAGAGGAAAAGAACTACTATAGACTTGCCCTCAGTGTGGATTGTTTTGTAAGCTGCCTTCCAAAATATAGTGTATAAAATGCCAAAGTTAAAATGTTGTACAAGTCTGTCAGGCTGCACTGTGAGTATGTTTGAAATACAAAGAAATCTGTGTGTATGTGTGTGTGTAAGAGAAAGAGGAGAGCGCGCGAGAGAGCGAGAGAGCGAGAGGGAGGGAGGGAGGGAGGGAGAGAGAGAGAGAGAGAGAGAGAGAGGGAGGGAGGGAGGGAGGGAGGGAGGGGGAGGGAGGGAGGGAGGGAGGGAGGGAGGGAGGGAGAGAGAGAGAGAGAGAGAGGGAGGGAGGGAGGGAGGGAGGGAGGGAGGGAGGGAGGGAGAGAGAGAGAGAGAGAGAGAGAGAGAGAGAGGGAGGGAGGAAGGGGAGAGGAGATGGGAGGAGAGATAGAGAGATAGAATGAATAGGAGAGATAATTCTTTCTTAAAATGAAGATAGTGGTGGTAGGCAGGTAACCTAGAAAGCTCTATGACTTTTAAAGGCAAAAAGTGCACCTATTAAACTTAACTTGCATTTATCTTACCTGCATCATAAAAGTACTGATTTCATTATCATAGTAGTTGACCAATGACAGCAGTTTCAAAATATTCCCTGAAGAGTTGACAGCCCTGCCAACAACTTCTATAGTTAATAAGATATTCGGCTTCATATGGCATTGGTACATATTATTGTATTTTCAGCACATTCACTATCAACTAGTAAAGACTTCTCTTAAAACTACCCATCTTCACATCTATTACTACAAATAGGTATTGTTTAATCTTAACAAATGATTTTTTCTCAATGAAATTGTTAGAAATGTTTGTAGTAAACAAGTATGTGTGGATAGAAAAAAAATCATAATGGGAACCATTATATCTACTATACATCATCGATTCCACACACGGCCACACGAATTGTCACCCTAACTTGATGTTCACGGTGCTGTTCCTACATCCTCTCAGTCTCCTTAACACCAAATCTTCCGATAAATGGATGAAAACCATATTCCTAAGGCTGGTTGTATTTATTTGTGTGATTTTCCCAAGTCCTTCCTTCCTCCCTCCCTCCCTCCTTTCTTTCTTTCTTTTTTTCTTTTGTACTAGGGATTGAACCCAGGGGCATTCTACCTCTGAGCCACACCTCCAGCCCTTTTTTATTTTTTAATCTTGAATAAAAAGGGTCTACCTTGTGAAGGGCCTCATGAAGTTGCTGAAACTAACCTCAAACCTGCAATCTTCCTGTCTTAGCTCCCAAGTACTGGGGTTATAGACATGTGCCACGGTGCCCAGCTTTGCTTCAAGAATTTGAAGGAGCCCACTCACTGAACACTGTGCCTGTTTCCTAGTGTTAGTAAATGCAATGTATCCCTAGGACATCTCGACATACCCCTAGATCATTGGACCCCTCTAATATTTCCTGATGTGGCAGGCTTCAGGAACTTTAGAGGGCTTTTCTCTTATCCTCTAGCCTGACCTGCTTCACTAAAGCAATCAGCATGCTCTCTACCTCCTAAGACTCAAGTCTAAGCATCATTGCATCATTAACGTAATGGGCCAGGCTGATGTTCTGCGGATGTCAAGGTGATCAAGGTCCCTGAAGACTATTTGCAACTAGGAAGGAGAAGAATTAACATATCCCTAGGACCAGGAAGCAAATGATGAAAAGAATGTATTAATCAACACAACAGCCCTGGGCACTTAGTGTGAGGCTGCTACAGAAGCCACCTGCCTTCGTGGGAGAACGATAGATGTACACAGACAGGAGCAGCATGAAGTATCGTGCAAAAGCAACCGCATCCTCGCTCTCTCTGTGGCCTGGCAGCCTCGAATGGGTCATATTCTTCCATGGCAGCTCAGGCCTACCGAGGCAGATGTCCACCCAATCAAGGCAGCGTCTACATTACCTGCCATGACTCAGCTGTAGGAACCCCTGGCATCACATCCATCATCTATCCCAGATTTAAGGGGAGGAGGATGAGACCTCATTGCTTACTTGGTAGGAGAGTGGCTTTGGAGAAGAGTCATTGGGATAGGGATGTTGTTGCAGCCATCTTTAGAAAATGCCACCTATGACCTCTCTCACTATAGTGGCTGTGCTCCCTTGTGCAGGCTGTGCTGAAACTCGTCCCTAGTTTTGGGGACAGAGGCAATGACGACAGGACATGGCAGACCTTGAGGTAGTACACATGATTTGCGAGGCATCTGCTGCTGAGGAGGCCATTGTATAGTTTCAAGGGACCAGGATCCATCAACTTACGGGTGAAAGATTCTTTTGCTATGCTGTGTTCAGGGAAGAATAGCTCAAGTTTCTCCAGCACATCCTCCCTGGTGCCTACACCCCACTAGTTCTCAGGACCCATTTCCTCCCTCCAGGTCTTTGATTTTGGCATAGAAGCCCTGGCTGGTCTCTGCCTCCAGTCTACTCTATGGTTCTGTTGCTCTTATAATTAACCCCCAGCCCTGATTTTTTTGGATTAGCTTGCCCCTGGTTGCAAGCAATGGAGGTGTCTTTAGAAGCTCCCACAGTGGCCTTTTGGCTCCATTACCATTTGTTCTGAATTGTTAGGTGTTGTAAAGCTGTCATTCTCTTTCCCCAGTTCTTCTAGAACAGTTAACAAAAACCAAACAACTATGAATCCTACCATCACCGCAATCCCCAGGTCTTCAGTGGGCATTAGCACTGTTTTATAGAAAAGCTTCTCCTTGTATCTTTCCCTCCCCCAAGTACACCATGGGTGGGATTTTGGGAAACTGTGATTTACTACCACTTTACCTGCTACCACCAATGGATGGATGTTTTGCTGCTTCCATACCATTGACTACTGGGCCACTCCCAGTATCAATTGTCTAGGTTTGAGTTCCTCCAAAATCAGACCTTCAGACAGAGCCTTGTCTGAAGGAGTTTATCCAAGGAGTTTATTTTGGAGAAGATGGCAGGAAGAACAGACAAGGCAGAGTGGAAAATGAGAGAGGAAAGAGAGAAAATCCAAAGGACAAATGAATTACCACTGTGGGCAGCTTGGGCCCAATCCCACGGGGAACCTCCGAGGTGCCATGCAGAACACCTCATGACATTCCCACCAAGATATCAGTCAACTTAATCCACCGCTTCCTGTTCTTCACAATTGAGGGGCGTTCAGGCCCCAGCAACTCCAGGATATCTAGTGTGAGGGTCCAGCAAGCTCTTGCAGTGCCGGAGAAGCTCCTCAGAGAGGAACAAGGATGCAGGTGCTGAGAAGTTGTGGGGGTGCTGCCAGCATCCTTTGGAAGTGTTCACAGCAGCTGATGGGACAGGGCATCAAAAGAGTCTGCTATGCCTCCTATTCAGTAGCTCATACGAAAAAAAAAAAAATCAGGAGCAAGTCTCTGTTCAACATTGTGGGCTGAAGACATGCACTCCCCACCATTCCAATTTTATAAAATCTGGAAGGATAATTAGAACAGAAGAGGCAACAGCCGACAAGAGCTAGCAGCAAAATGTTGGAAGACAGGAGGCAGATGGATGAGTGGTAACAAAGTTAACAGAGCGGTAAGAAAGTTTGCTTTGCTGTGGAAATGATCAAAAAGCAAAAGCATCCCCACTATGAAACCCTGGAAAGGCTCAGAACATGGAAATCTTTACTACTTGCTAGAGTGTATATGTCCCCAAAGGCCTGTGTGTTCAAGACTTGGTGCCCAGAATGGTGGGTGGGGTAGGTGGTGGGATGTTCAGTGGGTGGAGCTTGGTGGAAGGCTTTAGGTCACTGGGGGATGACTTGAAGGGGATGATGGACTTCAGTCTCTACCTCTTTTACTCTTGTTCCCTGGCCATGAGATGTGTGGTTTCACTCTACCACACATTCCCACCATGATGTGCTATGTTGCCATAGACCTAGAACCATGAGCAACTGACCTTGAACTGAGACTTCTGAAACCATGCACCAAAACAAACCTTTTTTCATTATATGTTGATTATCTTGGGCATTTATTATAGCGACTGAAAGCTGACTAACACTTCTGTAGAAAAGGATCAAGGCAAGACTAATAAAAAGGGACCAGAGATGGACCCTTAGAGTCCCTTTCCACTTCTGTGTGCCGGCCAGTCCACCAGGCAATGGAAGGTTTAATTTCTGGAGGAAATAGAGCCAAAGAATGTTCAGACTCAGTGATGCCAGGTTTGGTAGAAAGTAAGGCTGAAAAAGGAGGACTGGGTCAAATCTATACACCATGTATTAATCAGTGAGGCCCCCCAGTCCCCATCCTCCTTCACATGGTTGGATGTCAGCGCATTGATAGCTCAATTTACATGCATTAGACAGGGAACTGGAAAAACAAGTGGTTGAAGAAAAGACATACACTGACATTCAGAGGTCCCAGTGAGTGACCAGATGCCTTGCTGTCGCTCTACAGCAAGCAGTAACAATGGGCGAGCACTACACACGCACACTGAGCTTCTTATCAGTGTTGTCAGTGCTTCACTCTTAAACATACACAACAATTGAGCATCACCAGACATGCGATGAGAGTCTCCAACATAAAATATAGAGATAGAAGCAAAGAAACGAAGGGCGCTTGGAGTAAACAAAGACAAAGCGATGTAAAGACCATTTAAAAACCTATGCTTAAGGCCAGATGTGGTGGTGCACACTTGTAATCCCAGTGCTTGGGAGGCTGACACAGGAGGATCAGAGGTTCACGGCCAGCCTCGGCTACTTGGTGAGGCCCTCCACAACCTAGTGAGACCCTATTTCAAAATAAGGAAAAAATAATGGGGCTGGGGTGTAGCTCAGAGATAAAGTGCCCCTGGGTTTAATTCCCAGTATCCCTCCCCCCAAAAAAAACCCCAAAACCTTAAAACAACAACAAAAAAAAATGTGATTAGTGATTTCAGAAATATAGTACAACCACTATAGATAATTATGGAGATTCTTCAAAAGATCAGGAGTGGAACCCCACCTGACCCAGACATCACACTCCTTGGTATTTTTGCAAAGGAATTGAAGTCGGAATACTATAGTGATACACGTACATCCATGTTTACTGCAGTACAGTTCACAATAGCCAAATCCACAATAGACAAATTACGGGACCAATCTAGGTGTCTGTCAGCTGTTGAAAGGATAATGAAAATATGGTTATAGATACACATTAGAATTTTATTGAGTCATAAAGAAAAGCAAAAGTATGTCCTCTGCAGAAAAATGGGTGGAACTAGAGATATTATGCTGAGACCAGTCAGTCTCAGAAAGTCAAGGCTCGAGTGTTACTTCTCATCTGTGAAAGCTAGAGAGAAAACGGGCAACGAAAGGAACTTGAGATCACTGAGGAGAGTTAACAGTAGAATAGTAGAAGGGAAAAGGAAAGGAAAAGGAAGAACTGATGAAAGAAGCAATTCAAACCCTCTGTGCCTGTGTGTGAGGGATCAGGATCTATCTGACTATTCTGTGGAATAGGTGGGCGTGGGGTGGGATTGGAGCGAAACTCACCAAGGACTGCGTGCCTGCTTGTCTGTATCACGTCGAACATTGTCACTAGGATGTAGAATTACAATTTACCCATGGAATAAGAGATGTTGGTAACGAAGAAAGTATCGTTTTCAGAATAAGAAATAGTTCTTAAGGGAGACAGAGTATAGAAAAGGGTAACCAGGGAGAGGTGGGGGGAAGAGAAAGGAGAGGTACTGGCCAATAAAACTGACTAAATCGACCCAGGAGTGGTTGTGGTACACACTTGTAATCCCAGCATTCGGGAGGCTGAGACAGGAGGATCGCGGTTCATGGACAGCCTCAGCTACTTAGTGAGGCCCTTTGCAACTCAGTGAGACCCTGTCTTTTTTTTTTTTTTTAAGAATAAAAATAGGACTCAGGGTGCAGCTTGCAGGTAGAATGTCCCTGGGTTCAATCTTCAGTACCACAAGAAAAAGACCCCAAAAATTTACCAAGTCATGTTATGTGCATATGTCACAGTGAATCTCACAAATCTCACTGTTATACACACTTATAATGTACCAATAATAATTTTAAAAAGAATATATGCCAGAGGTTTTTCCCATTATTTTCAAACATTAAAAAGCAGAAATAGTTCTTAGAAAATAAAAATTGAGTAGCAGAAATGATTGATTTAAAAAAAGGGCTGGCAAATAAGTCTTCAAGAAACCAAGCCAAAAAAAAAGAACATTAATAGAAAAATAGGAGTGTCAAGTTAATTAGAGAATTAAAGCAGTAAGCCTATCATTTACTAATAGGACTTTAAGAAAAAGAAAGTGTTAAAACTGAAGGGGAGGAGAACTTTCCCAGAACTGAAGAATATAATCTCAAGACTGACAGACTCATGAGTATCAGTACAATAAACAAAAGAAGATGAGTCCTGGCTTACAACCAACTCTCTCCGGCGCAGATGCCCGCAGAGAATCCTTGGCAACTCAATATTTATGTAGATATTTCTTTTTAAATCCTGGCCTTGACCTTTTTTCCTTCTATTACCTAATTTCCATCATTTTCCTGCCATCTTCTCACTGCTCAGATCTTAGACCTCATCTGTACTAACAGCTGCATTGATGGTCACTTGGTAATCTTGACTTCAAGCTTCCCAATCCCTGACCACAGTTGCCTACCTTTTATTTTATTTTATTTTATTTTTTTTTCATTCATCCCCATTGGAATTCAAACTCCTGAAGTATTTCAGCTCCTTTGGGGATAAAAACCAATTAATCTGGGATATCAACTTTGCACTGTCCCTCATTTACCTCATGTCCTCATCTAGCTTAGATTCGGTAGCCCATCGTCATGAACATCCCCTTACACATTTATTCAGTTCTCTCACCCCTCTTCTTTCACTGTATTTTTTTTTCATAAGGGCCCAATATTCACTAACTCCAAATTTTCACCTGTTATATTGGCACATGGTTGGAGAACAATCCAGAATCATTCTAGGTGGCCTAGCTTGAGATTCATCATCATAAATTCCACGACATTCCTGCAGTCTATTCCCTCTCCCACTCTCCTAGTTAATTTCCTCTCCTACTCTCCTACACGACTATTTTGTATCTTCCCCTACAACATCTCTTCTCCCACCCTCATTCAAAGTGAATGCCCTTACCTCCTCACTCACTAAGATAATGAAAGCAATCTAAGAGGCACCTCTGCTCCTTCCCACCACATCTGCTGCTACAGGACACAAACTGTCTACTCTGAGCTAAGATGGTCCCTCTTCTTGCAGCCTTGATTCCATCCTCTCTCTTGCAAGTTCCAGCAATCATCCCTCTTCTCCTCTCTCTCATCATTTTCCCCCTTCTCTTGGATCATTCCTGCCAGCAAGCAACTGCACATCTTCCATTAAAAATATGAAAACATCTCCCTTCTGTACTCCCCTTTTGGACAAAATGTGAAGGGTGGTCTATATTTACTGTCTCTGACGTCTCTCCTCACTCCCTCTGGAACCCACTAGAGTCAAGTCTCTGCTCTCACATGCAGAGCTCGCTAAGTCACTAAGGACTTCCATGCTGCTAAACCTCAGTCCTTATCTTCTCAACCAGCTTCTCAGGCCTCTTTTCTATATTCACTCACTCCTTTGCTTACTTTAACTGTTTTGTCATTATTTATATGCAGGTACATTAAAGCTTATATATCGAGCTTAGAACTCTTCTTAATTGCAGATATCCAGCAGGTTGCTAGATATCTCCATGGATATGTCTGATAGGTGTCTCATACCAAGATGTCCAGCACTGAGTTTCTACCTATCTTATAGACATCTCCACCTCAGGAGCCAGCTCCCTCCTTCCACTTGTTCAGTGTAAAACATTGGAACCATGAGCTTCTTCTCTATCTCACATCATCGCCTGCCTTGAAAGCATCATCACATCCTGTTGGTGCCACCTTCAAAGCACAACCAGAAGCCAAGCACAGCTCAACACTTCAATATACTGTTGCTGTTGCTTGTGGAGCTCACTGTGATCACCTCCTTGCTGGTCTCTGTGTGTCTGTCCTTCACCTGCACAGTCCACTCTCAACACAGACTTTAAACATAAAATTCAGATCACGATATTTCTCGGCTCACAATCCTTCATTGCCTTCCTTGCTTTTATCCAGGATAAAAGCTAGATCCTTATGGAAATCTCCAAAGCCTGGTGGGATCTGGCCCCTCACCACCTCATCTCATCTCTCCCTCTAAGGCTCCCTGGGCCCTGCTGGTCCTCCACTAGGCCATGCCCACTCCCACCCCTCACCCCACAGCCTCTCTGCACTGGAAAAGCATGGTCTGGAATGTTTTTCTCTCTGAAGTTCCTTCACTTCCTTGAGGTCTTCTTACACATCAAAGGTAAGACAAGAATAAAGATGCCTGTAACAATCACCCCAGAAAATATCTCTATATATCTAAAATGTTCATCAAGTTTGAGGGTAGAAGTGACGCTTTCAGGCACGCAAAGTCTCAATGAATTTCCCTTCCATTTCTTTTTCGGGAAGCTCTGGGAGGATGTGCTTCACCAATGTGACTTCATAACTCATGGAAGAGGAAACTGGGCATCAAACACCAAAGAGAGGCAACAGGAATTCCTAGTGATGGTACCGGGAAGTTCTGGGACCACAGCTGTGCAGTGCTGGGAAGAGAGCAATGGGCTCCAGGAGGAATTTGTGGAGGAGACAGAATGGCGCTGAGACACGGGCAGCCTTTGTGTTTGACCATATTAAAGAGACTCACAGTTTTACCGAGTTTGAGGGTGACACAGGAGAGTTACATAGAAAACTACTGAGGTGGTTTGCTGTAGGAAACAAAACAAGTGGATAATAAAAGACAAAACAGTCATACTATTCTACAGCTTTAACAGGATTTTCATAGTCATAAAAATGGCTTAACCCTAAGTTGTGTAATAACTACATTGGGAAGATATAAGAGAAAATATTGTGTGGGAGGGAGAGTGGGTAGGAAGAGACCCGGAGCCCCAAATTCAGATTTAGAAGCTAAAACATTACTTAAAAACCAAGATTTTTACAGAGTCATGTGATTTAAGAATATGACGCCAATACCAAAGTGACAGCTAATTTTTAAAAATGATTTTGGGAACAAAAATCAGGATGAAGAGGGGAGGGTTGTTTTTCATTAAAAGACATATACTAATAATTAAAACTAAATACATGAATATCTATGCTAATACAAAAATAAAAGAAGAAATACACATCTGTAATCTCAGGACTTGAGAGACTGAGACAGGAAGATTGCAGGTTTGAGGCCAGCCTCAGCAACTTAGGAAGACACTGTTTCAAAATAAAACATAAGCACCGGGCTTGGTGGCACACACTTGTAATCCCCACACTTGGGAGGCAGAGATAGGAGGATTGCACAGGTTCGAAGCCAGTCTCGCTGGCTTAAGACACCCTGATATATATATATATATATATATATATATATATATATATATATATATATATATTTAATAATATATATATTAGGTCTGGGAGTGTAGCCCAGAGGTAGAAGGGTTTCCAGGAACCCCAGTACCACACACACACACACACACACACACACACACACACACACACCAAAACATAAAATAAGCCGGGTGGTGGTGCATACTTGTAACCCCAGTGCTTGGGAGGCTGAGACAGGAGGATTACACAGGTTCGAAGCCAGCCTGAGCTACTTAGTGAGGCTCTCAGCAACTTAGTGAGACCCTGTTTTTAAATAAAATATAAAATAATAGGTCTGGGAGTGTAACCCAGGAGTAGAAATATCCTGGGTCTCATCCCCAGTACCATAAGAAAAAGATAAATAAATAAAATAAAAAGGAATGGGGGTGTAGCATGCCCTGGGTTCAATCCACAGTACCATAAAAATAAAAAAGTTAGGGTACAATGTTGGCTATTAGTAGCGGGCCTGCACTGGGACATGCTCTAGGCAAAGGCAGAGAGGGCATCCACGAGACGGTGTTCATGAGAAGGAGGCTGGGAGCAGATGGTTTGTACAGAAGAATAGTAGAAGAGTTTGGAGAGCTGGAGAGGCCTGGCGTCCTGCGAACAGGTTATTCAAGACAAAATGTGTGCAGAGAAATATTTTAGGAAGATATATTTGGTAGCTGGGTGAAGGATGAATCAGACATGGGAAAGCCTAGAATACTGTTTTATTTAAAGAGAGGATTTTAAAGGATTGAGACTTTTGTGTGCGCGTTCATTTTTTTTTAAACTGTAAAAGAGGGTCAAAGTTAGTTGTATGTAGGACTATAAGGTTTTTCTCACATGAGCCTGAAACAGGACTGATCACTTTGTCACCTCCTGACGGAGCACTACGACAAGAGAATTAATGAAATGAGAAGTGACTTAGTGGGGAGCTGGGGGGGAAGGTTCACCTTGCATAGCGGTCCCCCTTATCTTTGGGGGATATGTTCCAAGACCCTCAGTGGATGCTCAGACCCATGGATAGCACCAGCTTCTCTCTATATATACTATAGCTTTCCCTTTATAAACCTTATACAAACCTATGATAAAGTTTAATTTAAAATTTTGGCATGGTAAGAGATTAACAACAATAAATAGTAATATGATAGAACAAATATAGTAATATTCTGTAATAAAAGTTATTTAAAACCTATGAATTATTTATTTCCAGAGTTTCCCCCACTTTAATATATTTTCAGCCTGCAGTTGACTGTGAGTAACTAAAATCCTTGGCAGTGAAACCACAGGTAAGGGAGAGTACCAGTCAGCCCTTGGGGGCCGTATGAATTTCTCCCTGGGTAGTTCTAGACTCTCCCTCTTTAGTCTACATCCACGGAGCCTCCTTCTCTCTCAGCTCCTCCCTTCCCCATTTCCTTTCACAGATGTCAGATCTCCATCAGAATCTGAAGGTTTGCCTACATGTCCTGCTCCTCACCCCTTTACTTTCCAACAGGTGTTTTGCCCAATGAATTTTTTGCACGTCTAATTCCATTCTGACATCTGCTTTTCAGAGGACAGAGCAGACACAGCTGGGAGCAGGATTAACCCAAGAAGACAGGTAGAAAGGGAGGTTTGGGAACTGGATCACTCACTGGCTAGCAAGGACGAGCCCACCTTGAAGGAAGTATCCAGCATGGACCACCTTGGCACAAGGTGGTGGTCACTGGCAGTGGCCTGAGAGAACAAACCTTCAAAAATTATGAGAGGAGAAATGTATAGAAGGAAATGGTCTGCCAGGTGTAGGGGCGCACGCTTATAATTCCAGCATTTGAGAGGCTGAGACAGGAGAATTGTGGTTTGCAGACAGCCTCAGCTACTACTTAGTGAGGCCCTTTGCAACTCAGTGAGACCTTGTTTCAAAATAAAAAATAAAAAATAGGGCTGGGGTGTAGCTTGGAGGTAGAATGCCTCAGAGTTTCATACCAGTACTGCAAAAAAAAAAAAAAAAAAAGCAAAGAAAGAAAGAAAGAAAGAAAGAAAGAAAGAGAGAAAGAGTCTTAGAGGGATTTTACTCAGTTGTTTTATAACCTACATAGGGATTATGGGAAATGATCACTAAATACTATATATGAAAGATAAACAGCTATTCTTAAAAATGGGGAGGAAGCCAGGTGTGGTGGTGCACACCTGTAATTCCAGTACTTGGGAGACAAAGACAAAAAGATTACAGGCTTGAGATTAGTCTCAGACACTTAGCAAGTCTCAGACACTTAACAATTTAGTGAGACCTTGTTTCAAAATTTAAAAAGAAAAAATAGGGCTGAGAATGTATCTTGGTGGGTTCTGAGTTTAATCCCCAGTACTAAAAACAAAACAAAACAAAAAAAAAGAAAATATGAGGAATAGACAGATTACCTGAAAGAAATACATATAGCAAAAGACATATAAAAAGATGTTCAAAGCCAGGCATGGTGGCCCACACCTGTGATCCCAGTACTTGGGAGGATAAGACAGAAGTATCACAAATTTGAGGCTAGCCTCAGAATTCAGTAAGATTATTCAGCAACCTAGTGAGATCCTGTTTCGAGAGCTGAGGGTATAGCTCGGAGGTAGAATGCCCCTGAGTTCAATCCTTCCATATACGCGTGCACAGATACTTGCTTAATATGATGAATTGCCTTACCTCTAGCCCTATTATACCTATAATGGTTAACATTAACAATAAAGACAACACAAAATCATGACAAAGATGTGTAACAACTAAAACTCTCATAGATTGCGTCTGGGGATGCAAAAATCACACAACTACTTTGTTAAACAGTTTACCAATTTTTAAAATTAGCTTAAACACACATTATCATACATCCCAACGATCTCACTCCTATCTATTTTCCCATAAGAAATAAAAGTATGGCTTCACACAAAGACCTGTATGTGAAAGTGTATAGGAGTTTTACTCATAATCATTAAAAACTAGAACAAACCAAATACCTCATGGGGAATGAGTAAACAAATTGTGATGTATCTCTACAATGGATCACCACCAATAAAAAAAAGAAAAGCACTACAGATATAATTGGGAATACAAATGAATCTCAAGTGCATCAGGTAAAATTGAAAAATCCAGATGCAAAAGATCTCATTTATTATTCCATTTCTATGATACTTTAAAAACGTCAGAAAGACAGAAACCAGATCAGCGTTCGTCAGAGGTCAGGTCGGGGAGGAGATGGGTTACGAGAGGGCATGATAAAGAAATGTTTCAGGATGATGGTTTTGTTCTCTAACTGTCTCAATTATGGTGGTTGTTATACTACTGCATACGTTTGTTAAAACTGACCAAACTGTACATCTAAATTTTACCATGTGTAATTTTTACCTTAATGAACTTGAATTTTAAAAAAAAACTAACCACGAAAGCCAAAGGTCTTTATTTGCTTTCATGCTTACCAAGCAGCCCTTGTGTTCAAGAGTAGAAAGTGAACACAGCCCCGGTGGACATTCAGCACTTAGCAGAGTCACAGAACAACAAAGAGGATGGAACGGCCAGAACAGCAGGTCTGTTAGACTAAGGTCAGGGACATGGCTCAGAACAGCTGGGGCCCTGGGGACATGGCTCAGAACCTGGTACTTGGAATGGGGAATCTGGGCGAATGTCTCCTGAATACCCTGGCCATGCACCCTCCCAGAGCCCTCGGCCTTGCCAAAATGTCTCCTCCACCAATGTTCCAATTTGCCGGGTGGAAGACACTGCAGGGCCCTCTTTCCTTTAATACCAGTGTTCTCTCAGGATGCTACCTTGTCTCTATAAATAGCCTAAAGTCCAGATGCACCTTGCTGAGGTCATGCTGGGCCTGGTAAAAGAAGAAAAGGGCTTCACCCCAAAGAAGCTGGGAGAAATAGCCAACATGGAATGGTAGCATCCTGGGACTTGATGTGGGGGGGGTGTTTTATCAAAGCCATGATGTAAGACTGGGTAGGCAAGAGTACCTACTTGTGGGACACTATCATGGGATATTTAACACCCTGGCAAGAACCTTAGGAGATGAGGCAGTGTTTGACTGGGTATTTCTTAAACACATGGAGAACCCGGGCATGGTGGTGTGTATCTGTAATCCTAGTACTTGGGAGGCTGAGACAAGAGTATTGCAGGTACAACTTAGCGAGGCTTTCAGCAACTCAGTGAGATCCTGTCTGAAAATAAAAAATAAAAAGGGCTGAGAGTGAAGCTTGGAGGTAAAATGTCCTTGGGCTCAAACCCCTAGAACCAAAAAGTAAAATAAATAAATAAATAAAAAGAGAGAATGATCCTATCAGAAAGCATTTACCATGGGAGAGGCACTGAATGAGCAGACAAATGGATCGGTCAGCTGACGTTGGCTAGCCTTTGTCATTGGCTACGCCAGAACTATATGACTGGCACATGGATGGAGCAGCCATGGAAGCAGAGGCAATAGCTACATCTGGTGCAACAGTAGAAAATCTCGTGATGTAGTTATTCCCGGCTCTGAATGTCCAGAATTCTACAGCAGATACTCTTAGCCTGCAACACGGCACAGTCTTCTGAAGAGACAAAATTTCCATCTGGTGGAATGTGGAAATTGCCACTGACTCTTTTTTATCCTTGCCGAGCCAATCACTCATTCTCATCAGAGTGGACAGCTGTCCTGGTATGACTTAACCTTTTCTGCCCACAGATCCTCAGTCTGCAGCACTCTTTGGGAGCTTATGGATGCATGACCCACAAGCAAGGACTCTCACCTGACATCAGCATCCCACAGGAGACCCACTTCATACTAAAGGAAGCCCCTGACCACAAGGCCAGCTCACTGTACCTCCTAGCCACACCATCCAGAACTGGCCATTCTCAGTGCTGTAAAGACCTTCTCATAGCTCAATCTGAGTGACAGCATAGACGCTACATTCTGCAAGAGTAGACGCCATCCCCCAGTATGCAGAGTAGGCTTTCAGTCAGAGACCTCTTTTATGGAGCTGTGTCATCAATAGAAAGAATATGTGGATCTAAGAACCAAAGGGTGGAGGCGAAAGTAGTTTCATTTGGACCCAGAGGATATGGCTCCTCTCATCTTATGCAGCCACAGATGTGCACTTCAATATGTAAGCATAACTGGGCAACATGTGACATACCTGCCCATGTCCAGGCTAGCATGTACATACACCATTTGGTCCAAAACTCTATATAAAGAACATGTCTGGAAAATGAAGCTGTTGTTATTCTAAGAGCAACTCTGCATACTTTCTTCTTTCTGGGGGTCTCACTATTGAAACCTCCCTTGAAACCATAGCTAGCCTCTGACACTTGGTGTAGTCAGCAGGATTAAGTGAATACCCCCAGTTACCCCTCTAAAGTGACAGCCTCTGGAGGAACAACTGTGGGTGAAGGAGTTGTAGCCCCTGGCCTCCCTGTGGTTCCTGGCAACTGCCTATCTGACCATGTGAACCCTGCTGAAAGACCGTGTGCGTCCCTTGCCTAGAAAAGTCCGGAGGGTATTAAAAGTCCTGGAACCACAGCATCTGGGTCCCCAGAGCTGTCAAGTTAGGGCTTGGCAGGTAAAGAATGTGGCCAAAGCAAGCAAAGCCCACTGGTCTCTCACTCAACCCTGTGCCAGCAGCCACTGCAGCCCTTGGCCCTGTGCGCCATCATGCCAGAGACATCTACTCAGGCCCACTTCTGGAAGAAAGTGATAAACCCAACCACCTTCTGGTCCAGGAGGCTGGGCCCCCTATTTGCACCAGGCAGCTTAAAGAAAAACCATGAGCCCCAGTAAGATTAAATGCAACCAAGGCGACCAGGAGACGGTTGGTATGGATTGCAAAAAGGCAGGGCTAAGGCTTGGCAAAAGGCCACACCCCCAGCGGACCAGGGATAAGTGTGCCCAGCTTCTGCTAGATCTGGTAGAGCAGCAGCAACAACAGCTCCTGAACACCATCACCACCAGGAAGAGAAGATAAAATGCCAGCCCAGTGAAATTCTTTTGACACAATGGCAGCAGCTTTGCCCAAAGCAAAGCTGACTACATCCTGGGGATGGAGGTGTCGCAGGATTGACTGCACAGACAACTATCAGAAAAGTCCGGCTACCAGTGCGTGTGGTGAAGACCTTTACTAGAGGACATCCGCATCGTGCTTCTGTACAACTTCCCCAAACCACAAGGATTGTGAATGTATTGCATACATGTTATGGGGGGAAGAGAGAATGAGGAAATTGGACACATGATACTGAAGCTAGAAGAGGCAAGTATAATCCACCTGACTCATGGTCCATTCAACTCTCCTGTGTGGTCAGTACAAAAACCTGATAGTCCCTGGCACATAAGAGTAGACTACTGCATACTAAATAAAGCAGCACCGCCCTTGCATGCAGCAGTACCCAACATTTCAAAACTGATGGATCATCTGTCACATGAACTGGGACAGTTTCATTATGTTATAGATTTAGCAAATGCCTTTTTCTTCATTGGCATTAACCCAGAAAGCCAAAAGCAATTTGCTTTTACCTGAGAAGGGTGGCAATGGACCTTCTTGGTATTGCCCTGGGGATACCTGCATAGTCCCACCTTGTGTTGTGGTCTAATGGCACAGGATTTAGCTTCTGAGGCTGTATGGTTGATACATTATATTTATGATATTATGCTAACCACTGGATCTCTTGCAGAGTTAGAAGCAGCTACCTACAGTCTCTGAACTGCTCTCCAGCAATGGAGATGGGCTGTCAATGGAGA
Source organism: Muscardinus avellanarius (assembly GCF_963383645.1). Lineage (NCBI taxonomy): Eukaryota > Metazoa > Chordata > Mammalia > Rodentia > Gliridae > Muscardinus > Muscardinus avellanarius. The sequence goes on from NC_137791.1 coordinate 18,137,076, forward strand.
CAAAGTCCCGTGATCTGGTATTCTGTTCACTTTGGGGGGGTCGTCTAGTCAGGTAAGACAAAGATGATACCTATGGCAGTGACAGAAAGGAGACAAGTATATCCTCAACCAAAACCAGTCAACAGTTATAGGTGTATCTGGGTATTTTAGGGGTTTATACCGCACTTAGCTATGCTCATGCACCCACTGCAAACCTTGTTTATAAGGGGACAACTTGGGATTGGACTGCTAAAATGGAAACTATATTTACTGCCATTAAGAGAGCCGTGGCACAGGCATGAACTCCGCAGGTAGCAGATCCTGCCCTGCCTTTCCTGCTAACAGTCCAAGTGAATAACACAGGCTTTATTTTGTTTTGTTTGTTTGTTGGTTTTTTTTTTCACTAGGAATTAAAACTAGAGGTGTTCTACCCCTGAAATACACCCCCAGCCCTTTTTACTTTTTTTTCCTTTGGTGTATTGTAGTCATACATCTTAATGGAGTACAAGATGGTTGAGGCATACATGCACACATCACTCATTTAGCCCTTCCCCAATTCCCACCCCATTTCCTTCCCCCTTCCTCCTTCTCATGCTTGGCTTACTGATTGATTTTGATGTGTTTGTGAATGTACATCATTCACACTAGGGATTTCCCTCTTCCCCCCTCCCATCCCCCTCAGTGAGGTCGCCTTATTTGCTCCTCGATGGCGATCTTCTTAGTCTAGCGTTCCTCCTATGACCCTTTTTCTCCTTAGCTTCCACATTTTAGGAGAGGATCCAATTTTTTACTTTTTGTGACTGACTAATCTCACTTAGCATAATGTTCTCCAATTTCATTCATTTCTCCACAAATGATGTAATTTTGTTCTTTATGGCTGAATAAAATTCCATTGTGTACATTCCTATAGTTTTGTAATCCATTCATCTGTTGAAGGGCATCTTGGCTGGTCCCATAGTTTGGCAATTGTGAATTGTGAGTCTAAGAACATAGATATTATACATTAGTTTGGTAAATGGGGTTGCAAATTAGTGCAACCACTCTGGAAAACAGTATGGAGGATCCTCAGAAGAATGGGACACAGCAATACCACTTCTGGGTATCTACCCAAACGAATGAAAACCAAAACCAAAATACCTTTTTTTTTTTTCGGTACTAGAGATAGAACCCAGGGGCATTCTACCTTCGAGCTACACCCACAGCCCTATTTTTTATTCTTTATTTTGAAACAGGGCCTCACTGAGTTGCAAAAAAAAAACAAAAAAACAAAAAAACAAAAAAAACAAAAAAAAAAACACCTCACTAAACTAAGGCTGACCTCAAACTCCAAACCTTCTGTCTTAGCCTCCCAAATGCTGGGATTACAAGCATGCACCACTATGCCTGGCACCAAATTACTTTTTTGTTTTAAAAGAGTCTTGCTAAGTTGCTGAAAGTCTTGCTAAATTGCTGAGGCAGACCTTGAACCCATGATCCTCCTGTTTTAGCCTTTCAAATACTGGGATTATAGTCATGAGCCACCATGCCTGAAAGGGTTTGAATGGGGTTTATGGCAAAAACAAAGTGCAAGGAATACCCCAATTGGGTTTTGGTTACAGCTATAAAAAGGGGGCAAAGATACTCTATTCTCTTGTTTAAAAATAAAACAGGTAGTGGCCATATATTCTGCCCTCTTAGCTTGTAAACCCATTACAGGTACTGGATCAGTGGTAGTGAAGACCACCTACCCTATTAAAGGCTGGTTGTAGTCTTGGACTTATCCTCCCAAACAGGGGTGGCATAAACACCAACTCTGACCAAGTGGGACAGGTATTTAGAGCAAGAACATGTTTTTTTTAAATTAAATTGTTATAACTTTATTTATTTATATTTATTTTTAATTTTTATTGGTGCATTACATTCATACATCATAATGGGGTAAAAACCTTGAGTGGACATACATGTACACATCACCCATTTAGCCCCTACCCAATTCCCTCCCCTTCCCTCCTTCCCATGCTTGGCTTAGTGGTTGACTTCAATATGTTTAAGTATATTGTGTCCATGTTCATGGATAGGCAGAATAAATATCATTAAAATGGTCATCCTTCTAAAAATGATCTACAGATTCAATGCGATGCCCATTAAACTACCAAGATCATTCCCACAGACATAGAAAAATCAGTTCTTAAATTTATTTGGAATAACAAAAAGCCCAGAATAGCCAAAGTAGTTCTCAGCAACAAAAAACACGCAGGAGGAATCACAATACCTGACTTTAAACTATACTACAAAGCCATTGTAATAAAAACAGCACGGTATTGGCACAAAAACAGATACATAGACCAATGGAGCAGAATAGAAGACCCAGAAACAAGCTCACACACTTTCAGCCAATTAATTTTTGATAAAGGGGCCAAAAACATACACTGAAAAAAAGCCTCTTCAACAAATGGTGTCAGCAAAACTGGTTAACCATATGCAGAAAATTGGAAATTAATCCCACTTTCTCACCCTGCACAAGAGTCAATTCAAGATGGATCAAAGACTTGGAAATCAAACCAGAGACCTTGAAGCTCCTCGAAGAGAGCATAGGTCCAATACTGCAACACATAGGCACAGATAAACACTTTCTCAACACGATCCCAAAGGCACAACAAATTAAAGGGTGAATCAATACATGGGATTGCATGAAACTGAAGAGCTTCTGTTCAGCAAAGGAAACTGTCAAGAACCTCAATTGAAAGCCAACGGAATGGGAGAAGATTTTTGCCACCTACACCTCCAATGGAGGACTAATATCTAGAATATACAGAGAACTCAAGAAACTCAAGAGCATGGTTTTCTAGGAGCCCTTTGTCTGAACAGCTATATACTCTGCTGAGACCAGTACATTTTTGATCAACAGCTCCCTTGAAACCCACAGAAATGGGAGATTCCCCAAGTCCCAATGAGAAAAGGAAAGCCTCAATACCTGCAGAAGTGTGGCATACCAATGGCTCCCACGTGGGTGGCTATGACTTTACAACCTAGCAAAGAACTTTTTGGTATGAGAATAGTGTTGGATGCTCTAGCCAATGGGCCAAGTTCAAGATAGTCTGGTTAGTTCTCCTAAAGAAAACTAGACCATTACATTTCTGAATGGAGTACTGGACATTCTACCAGGCGGTGACCTTATTTATGGCTTCACTAATGGGCAACACAAAACTGGTCAATTGAGCATGGCCCATTGTGAGGCAAAAGTATACGGGAGGACTTGTGAAAATAGAGCCTTCAGGAAAGAGCTACTGTACATCATGTTCTGGTGCACAGACCTTTATAGGCTTCTGGGAATCGTGTGGCCAATGCTTTAGCACAAGTTCAGGATCTCTGACTACCCCCAGGCCCTTATTAGTAGCATGTGGTTATATAAGAAGCTAGGACGTGTAGGCCCACACCATGGGGCTCGTAGCGCAGTGGTGGGGATTGCCTCTTACCTTGCTCAAGCCCAAGAAACCATAATGGCAGTGTCCTTGAGGTGCAAAACAGCAGCCACAGCAACATAGGGTTCCGACGATCCTCAAACAAATGTCCTGAGGTACTTAACCTTTATAAAAATGTCACACTGGCTACATTGAACCACTGCCAACAAACCAAGAATTTGGAAACACCCTGGCAACCGTAGATAAGGCTACAGGTTTAGGCTTTGCTGATCCTGTGGACCAGGCTATTCGAACCTTACAGGAGGACCCACTTACAACCTGGTGGAACTCACTGGGCTCCTACTGGAGACGGGTATTGACTATTCTCACCTGTGTGGGTGGAAAAATAATAGTCACCTGTTGCCTCCTTCTATTGATTTGTGGGTTTGGACCCAATGCAACGCTTTCTGGGTCAAGTTACACACTGCCGCCCTGTAGGGGGTGGAGTGGGGGTTCAGTGGTAAGGTTAGGACCCTGATCATCCTGCACAACTACAGATGTGTCTGTAGTTAATTAAGCATAACTGGGCAAAATGCAACATGCCTGTGTTGGCATTGACATATGGACGCCATTTTGCTCAAAACCCTATACAAAGAACAGGCCTGTAAAAGAAAAAGCTGTTGCTGGTCTCCTAATAGCAACTGCATTCTTTCTTCTCTCTGGAGCTCTCACCGCTGAACCCTCCCCTACAGCCACAACTGGCCTCTGCCCTTCCATCTCCAGTATCATTTCTTACCTTGTTATCACATAGCTGTAGGCTCGGCAGGGTTGGTCCTCTTGGTCCTTAAAGGGGGTGCACTTTTGCCTGGGTGCATAGCCAGGATCCCATGGAACACACAGTAAAGCAGCTTCTAGGGCATCTTGGGCTCTTTGTCTCCAGACACCAGAAAGTGAGAAGTCACCATGTTTTGTGTGTGTATGTTTGGGTGTGGAGGTTCTGGGGATTGAACCCAGGGGCACTCCACCTCTGAGCCTACCTAAGTTGCTGAAGCTGGCCTCAAACATGTGATCCTCCTGTCCCAGCCTCCCAAGTACTAGGATTACAGGCACACACCACCATGCCCGGCTGAAAAAGTCATCGTGTCCATTAGGAGTAACTGACGGAGATAAGAACATCAGTCAATGCACGACAGGCACTGGCGTGGTATCTGAGTGGAACTCAGGGGGTCTACCGTGCCTCGTGATATGCCCTGGCTTAGATGCTCTGTGAATGGACCCTCGTACAGCAACCTTGACCAGGGAACGGTATGACTCTTTGGGCCTCAGATCCTGCATGCGGTCTGGATCAGATCACCAGGTGAGACTTGCAGGGGTGATAGGTGAGGGCACTTAGAAGAAAGAGTGGAAGCTGAAGAAAATGAGTGCCAGCTGCAGCCCCTAAGCAACTTCAGCCATGGGGGCCGAAGTTCAGCCCTCTTCTGAGTTTCCCGCTCACAGTAGTGTGGAGAACCTGCTCCTTGGCCACGCCTGAAGAAGTGGCGTGAGCCACAGTGGCCGTGGCTTGTGCTACTCCGTCTCCCGTCAAGGAGAACCCGTTTCAAGGCCAGGAGTGAGCCGAAGGTCTCCGGCGGCAGACCCTTCGGGATCCTGTGCTACGCTTACACTACTGAAACCATTTCCTTCTAAAAGACTAAGAGCGGCAGGGACACTGGAATCTGGCCATTCCTGCCCCAGGCAGGACTCCTCCAATGGACGGCCCCTGCCTGGGCATCTCCGTGGGCTGCAGCTTGGTGAGATACCTTGGCACCCAGCCTTCCCTCCTCTCTTTGGCTCTCACAGGTGTGAGACAAATCTCACAGCAGAAGGGCCTCCCTGCCTACCCCTGCTCCTTGCATCCTTTATCTCTCCCAAGCACATCTTGTTCCTGCTTCCCAGAGGGAGGGCTGTCTGGACAAGTCCTTTTTCTTATGCCCTGCCCTGTTAGAAGTCCAGCTTCTCTGCCGGCATCCTTGTGGCAGAAATGGACCCTCCTCTGCTGATGGGTCTGCCTATTCTACTAAAATTACAACAAAAATTTGGAATTTCTCCACATTTAACACCCAGAATATCTAGATTATTAAAGCTGTGGGAAGGAGGCCATTTATAGAAATGCAATCAATTTATCTTTTAGGGAAGAACTGTCTCACAAAGTGGGTATGATGTACAGAGTGCATCTGCTCAAGAAATCTCCCCCCAGTTACTCCATAGTACTTTTTATTGTGGTACTGGGGTTGAAACCCAGGGGCACTCTAACTCTGAGCTACATCCCCAGCCCCTATTTTTTATTCTTTATTCACTAAGTTGCAGAGGGCCTCACTAATAGCTGAGGGTGGCTGCAAACATCAGTCTCCCGAGTGTGAGCCACCATGCCTGGCTCCGCACAGGTTTTATTTTATTTATTTATTTATTTATTTATTTTGGTGGTACTGGGGTTCCTGGAAACCCTTTTACCTCGGGGCTACACTCCCATACCTATTTTATACTTTTGTAAAATTTGGAAACAGGGTCTCTTAAGCCAGCGTGGCTGGCTTCGAACCTGCGCAATCCTCCTGTCTCCGCCTCCCAAGCACGGGGATTACAAGCGTGCGCCACCATGCCTGGCTCCCGGCTCCGCACAGGTTTTAATCTATACCTTTAGGTCTCATCAAGTGTTGTTCATTTCTACAACTTCTTATTAAACACACACGCAAGCCAGTTTTTCAGCTCTGTAACATTTTAAAAAATTGTCAAAGTCCCATTGAATAAAAAGGAAACTATAGGTATAAATTTTCATATCTATCTATCTATATATGTTTTATATATATAGCTATAGTGCTTTATATATATAGCTATTGGAAAATATATATATATACTGTATATAGTGATATATATATATATATCTGTTGGGATATATATGTATATATAACATATATACATATATTTGTAATATATATGTCCCAACAGATTTTGAAGGGCTTGCATCATGATGCTTAAATAATTTTGAGTGCTATAATTTCATCCCCAACCAGATTTTATGCAAATAGAGAGAGTACGGTATGTGCCTTATATTTCGTGAATCCCTCCCAGGCCCCAGGCACCTGCCTGTACTTAAGTTCTCAGGGAAAAACTCATTCATGCAGCCGCCCCTCTCTTTTATCCACCACTGTGGGATAATGGCTACTATAAATCTTAGGGCCAAATCTTTCCTTCCTTATTTTTCTTCTCCCCAAATGCCAAAATATTTAAAAGTATTGTTTGTGAATTATCAAAGCAAATATGCTAATTGGAAACAATGCGCATGATCAAAGAGACCTAAAAGCAGCATCCATAACCTCCCTCCAGCTCCCCCTAAACTCGCCCCATAAATAACAATGGCGACAGCTTGATGTACTGAGTCCACGTCCTTCCTTATGCTCCTAGAGACATATAAAAATGGGCATGCTCGTGCCGAGCACGGTTTCTGTCTGACAAAGAGAATCACACTTAAGCAACTTGTGTTTTTCATTCCTCCAGCTCAGTAAGTGGGGCTCCGGCTCATTCTTTTTAAAAATGACATCATATTCCAAATTACTGGTGAAACCACAATTGATTTAGTTTCCTTATTCCTGAGTTCTAATGACATGGAGCACATTTTTTTTTTTTTTTTTTTTGCTATACTAGAAACCATTCCGTGTGTTACACATTCATATTCTTTATTTCTTTCATTTAAGTCTCTAAGCCGTCAGAACCTTATGTTTGTGTTTGTGGATGGTGCGAGATGGAAGGTTAGCCTTATTTTCTTCCAGACTGATAGCCAGTTGATAGTATTGAAAAAATAAACCAACCTTTCTCCACCGTGTCAAAATAGCACCCTTTCCATTTTTTAAATTCTCATATATACTTTTATTTGGGGGTTTAGTTCTGATCCCTGGATACATTTCTCCCCATTCCTCCTTTAATGTTGTTTGGATTACAGTGATTTTATAAGACTGGCTGATATTTGAGAAGGCAATTCTGTTTCTGTTCTTCATTTTCATAAATTTCTTGCTTGTTCTCGGGTGCTCATTCATTTTCTCCTATGAATTTTAAACTCACTCCACTCAGTTTTGTGAAATGATTGGCGATGGTCTGAATGTCTGGATCCTTGCAAAACTCGTATGTCGAAACCCTAACCCGCAAGTTGATGGTATTAGAGGTAGGGCCTCTAGGACGTGATGAAATCGTGAGGACAGAGCCCTTACAGATGGGATATGCCCTTATAATAAAAGGCCCCAGAGACCTTGTCTCTCCCACCTTGTGAAAGCAGCAAGAAGGCAACACCTATAAGCCAGGAAGTGGGCCGCCATCAGACTCGGACTATGCCTGATCTTTGACTTTGCATTTCCCTGCCTCCAGCACTGTGAGAACTCAAAGTGTTCAGAAGTTATCCAGGACTTCCGGGAAGATGGCAACAGAGCAAAACAGGGCTTACAAGCCCCGCTAACAACCAATCTCTATTACTACAAAATCAGCGCCTTTCATAGCCAGAAAACACCATCAGCAGAGAAACAAAAAATGTAATTTTAAGGGACAGAGAAAAAGAGGGCTGGAAAAATGAGACACCAGAAACCAGACTGCAGTGCTGCAGCTGGAGCCACGGCGTGAAGCAGCTGGCGCCATTTTGCCTTGCAGCACCAGGCTCCAGAGAGGAAGGTAACTCATAACGGAGCTCAGAAACCAGAGAGGAGATACACCGGCCTCACGCCCGAGAACGCGGCAGCAGCGCCTTACTGCTGGCGGCAGTGACAAGTTCACCGGACGGCACCAGGCCAACACACTCAACAGCCTACCAAGCTCCAGAGAGGAGCGGCGGACAGCGAGCTGAGGTGAGCCGCTGTGGAACAGCCGGGTGGGATTCGGCAGATTTCTCGGCGCAGAGAGCACCTAAAGCTCCCATGGGCTGGGCTCAGTGCACCCTGCAGGGACCCAGAGTGGAGTTCAAAAACAGAAAAGAAAAAGGCCAGCCTCACGGCCGAGGGCACAGCAGTGGCGCCATATTGCTACCGGTGGCAGCAGCAGCGAATTCACCGAGTCCACGACAGCTCCATCTGCACACTCAACAGTGAGTCAAATTGGGGCCCCTAGAGGAGAAATCCCAGTACTGTACTCCCAGGGACTTGACCCAGTGGGGGAGTGGTGGTGGCAGAGATATTACACCATAGGAGAACGCCCAACCTGGCACCCCCCCATGGTCTAAAGCAGCCTCGATTGACTCCCTGGGTCTGAGACTCTGCAATACAACCCAGTAGAGGAGTAGTGGGAACTGAGATACCATAGTCTCGAGATCCACAGCACCTTAAGTGAAGTCGTAGTGACCCAGGGAAGAACCCAGAGAAGGCACAAACTTCCGAAATCATGGGAAAGAGGAATAACAATGGAGCAAAGAACGCCCACAACCCCACAACATCAGAACCTGATAAAACAGAAATTCAGAGATTTATAGAAGATCAAATCAGGAAAATAACTGTAGAAATAATAGAGGTATTTCGAAAAGAATTCAGAGAGAGCCAAAGAGAGATAAAGGATTCAATTAATGAAGTAAAGGCCTCAATTCAAAGTACAAACAACCGCTTAGACCACATGGAGAATAGAATCTCGCTCCTAGAAGATGATCATTCAAAAAATGAACGCATAGTTTCTAATTTAGAAAAAAAAATCCGACAGCAGGAATCTGACATTGAAGAAATATGGGCCCATTTTAAGAGAGCTAACCTAAGAATAATTGGAATAGAGGAGAGAAAAGAAGGTGAAACCAAAGGGATTAACAATCTTTTCAAGGAAATAATAGCAGAAAATTTTCCAAACATAGAACAAGAGGTCAATACATAGGTCCAGGAAACTTATAGAACTCCTGTTAGAGAGGATCAGAGAAGAGTATCCCCATGCCACATAATTGTCAAAATGACCACTGTGGAAGCCAAGCAGAGAATCTTAAAGGCAACAAAAACAAAGGGCCAAGTGACATTCAGAGGCAAACCAATTAGAATCACTCCAGACTTCCCAAACCAAGTCATGAGAGCCAGAAGGGCTTGGAGTAACATATTCCAAACTCTGAAAGAAAACAACTTCCAGCCAAAAATTTCCTACCCAGCAAAACTTTCTATCAAATTAGATGGAGAAATAAGAAGCTTCCACGACAAACAGAAACTGAAGGAATTTATGTCTTCAAAACCAGCGCTAGAGAAAATACTCCAAGAGATTAACTACAAAGAAGAAATAGGTAACACACACCAGAACCAGAGAAACAAGATTTTCCATCCAACAGACAACTAAGATTGGTTATCTGTGGAGATTCATTATTTATGTTAGTCTTTTACCTATCTCTAAATTGTATTGTTTGCTTTTATTGTTGCTAATTTTTAGGATTTCTAGTTGGAATATTAATATACCTTCAGATATAGCATTTGAAAATATTTTATCCCATTCTATCAGTAACTTTTAACTCTGTTTACATTGTCTTTGGATATACAATTTTTTTTTTATTTTTTAGGGAGTTTGTTTACCCTTCTGTTGCCTGTGCCATTGAAATCATATCCAAGAAATCACTGCCAATTTCAATGTTGTGAGGTTTTATGACCCAGATTCTCTTCTAAAAGTTTATAGTATTAAGATTTATACTTAGGTCTTTTATCTATTTTGAGTTAATATTTGTAAATATGTTAGGTAAGGGTCCAATTTTATTATTTTCATGTAATTATTATTTTTCAACAATATTTAGTTAAAAGATTATTATTTCCTCCACCAAATGTTCGTGGAAACCTTGTCAAAAATAACTTGACAATATATGGAAGAATTTATCTCTAGGCTTTTATTTAACTCCAATGGTTTATATATCTGCCTCTGGAACAGTACTACACTGTTTCAATTATTGTAGCTTTATATGGTTTGAAATCAGAAAATATACATCTTCTAGCTTTGTTCTTCTTTGAGATTGTTTTGGGTATCTAGAGTCCATATTCCATATCAGGATAGATTTTTTCTGAAAAATAAATAAATAAATGTATGATAGCTTCACCTAAAAAAAAAAAGAAAAGAAAAAAAATATTCTCTGGTAAGAAAGAAAGCAAAAAGAAATATTGAACTGTTATCTTTTAGTCATCAAAAGCTTGGTATCAGACAAATGAAACTGTTATGTGAGATTATCATCTTTAATATTGGATAAATTGCTATAAAACTAGATGTCAACCACTAAGCCAAGCATGGGAAGGAGGGATGGGGAGGGAACGGGGTGGGGATCAGGTAGGGGCTAACTGGGCGATGTATGCATGTATGTCTACAAAAGTATTTTCTTTATACCATTATGATGTATGAATACATTGCACCAATAAAAAACATAAAGAAGTTATCCAGTCTGAAGTCTTTTGTTATAGCAGCTCGACTGCACTGAGACATAGCAATGAGGTTCTACATTATACATTAATTCTTGTAAGAATTTACATGAGCACTTATCCTTTCTGGAGCAATGACATGTCCCTTTACTTGTTTAACTCTTGTTTTCTGCCTTTAAAGAGGGTTTTGTAGCTTTTTGTTTCATATAGCTCGTATATTTTATTATTAAAATCCTTCTTAAAAGTTATTGCTATTTTGTCATCATAAATGAGTGATGTGCGCCTCTACCATCTTGTACTCAATTAAGATTTATGAATACACTGCACCAATAAATAATAAATAAATAAATAATAGGCTATTTCAGGTTTTTATTATAATATTAAATATTATATTTCAATTATGTAAAAAGTGTAGAAGATAATATTCAAAGCAATGTGTACCCTCCTCTCATACTTATTAGATTTTAGTATTTTGACATACTTAAGATTTTCATTTTTAAGATATAAATGAAGTACATGGTCATATTCCTTCATCTTCACTCTTTAAATTTGTAACTGCTACCTGTAAGCCAGTGTATGTTTCCCACGCACTTAAACTTTTGTTACCTATATGTGTATCTTTAAAAAATATATAATTTCTATGTGTTAGTTAAAAATCGATTTCTATCTATCACTATTTATTACTTACATTGAGAAATACCAAAGATTTTTATGAATTTTTTTTTTTTTTTTTTTTTTTTAGTGGTACTGGAGGTGGAACCCAGAGGCTTTCTATCCCTGGGCTATATTGCCAGACCTATTTTATATTTTATTTGGAAACAGGGTCTCACTAAGTTGCTGAGAGCCTCACTAAGTAGCTGAGGCTGGCTTCGAACCTGTACAATCCTCCTGTCTCAGCCTCCCAAGCGTGGGGATTACAAGCGTGCGCCACCACGCCTAGCTTTATGAATGTTTAAATCCTTTTTTTTCTGGAACTGGAGATGGAACCCAGGGGCATTCTACCTCTGAGCTATACCCCTAGCCCTATTTTTTATTCTTTATTTGGAAACAGGGTCTCACTAAGTTGCAGAGGGCCCCACTAAGTAGTTGAGGCTGTCCACGAACTGTGATCCTCCGGTCTCAGCCTCCCGAATGCTGGGATTACAAGCGTGCGCCTCCACGCCTGGCTCTCAAATCTTTTTAACTGTATTAGTATTTATCTTTTTAGAATCTTAGGGTTTTTTTTTATTTGTAACCATATCATGTGCAAATATATCTAATTTTACTTTTCCTTGAACAATATGTACATCAATTCTTTTCTTTTGTGTTTAATTAAATAAATGTTCCAAATAATGCTGAAGAATATTAGTGAAAACAGCACACTTTTCTTAGTCTTGATTTGAATGGAAAAGACTTCAAATTTCTAACATAGTTCATGCTTCAGCTAGGCATCCAACACACACACACACACACACACACACACACACACACACACCTCATTGGAATTGCTCTTACTTAGTTTGTAATGATCTCTACATTTCTGAGTTCAGTGGTCATTTCTCAGTCCCCAAGAAACTTGACCAACCAGTGGTATCTGACAAAGTTGATCTCCCTCTCCTTTTAACGCACTTTCTTTTTTCTTCCAGAACATCACTTGTGGAGGGAATTTCTTCCTGCTCCATATGACAGCTCCAAATCAGTTTTCTTTGTAAGTTTCTCTTTTTCTCCTGGATCTTGAATGATGGAGTGATGCAGGGTTGAGCAATTGATCTCCACCTCACTCACTTCCTTGGCAATCAAATCTACTTTTTATATTAAGCACCATCTATGATAGAGATAGTTATCTCAGTAAATACAAATGCATAGTGGTCAGTGGAACCTGAATATCAGAAGAACAACAATTTTTATTCTTGTTTTGGTACTAGAGGTTGAGCCAGAAACATTCTATCTCTGAGCTATACTCCCAGCTCCTTTTTATTTCAAAACAGAGTCTTGGTAAGTTGCTGAGGTCTTTGTTAAGTTAGTGAGGCTGGTCTTGAACCAGTGATCCTCCTGTCTCAGCCTCCCAAATACCATGACACCCGGCTAACAACTAACTTTTTAATATAACTATGTCTCAAATATTGCTTGGGTCATGCAATTAACTTTCTAATATAACTATTGTCAATTATTATGAATATTGTTAATAATTAATGCCAATAATTATCCATTAAAATAATTAGCTAAGCCAGGCATGGTGGCTCACGCTTATAATCCCAGTACTTGGAAGGCTGAGACAGGAAGATCACAGGTTCACAGTCAGCTTCAGCTACTTAGTGAGGTCCTTTGCAACTTAGTGAGACCTTGTTTCAAAATAAAAAAAAATTAAAAATAGGACTAGGAGTGTATCTCGGAGGTAGAATGTCCCTGGGTTCAATTCCCAGTAACTAATGCAAATAACGATTCATCACCATCATCATCTAATTATTTTATATCCAATAGAATATTTGACATGCTTTTATGTGAAAAACAATTGTTTGTTGTTTATCTAAAAACTCAGATTTCTCTGGGTGCCTGAATTTCATTAAATAACCCTAATCTATGGGCCAAGAAATTTCAGATTATATATTCAGCCCAGAACTTTTGCCTAAGATGTAGAATGGTATATCTAACTCCCCATGTGGATGGCTTATAGATGTTCCAAACTCAACAGGCCCTGAACTGTATTCCAGCTGTTTTCCAACTCCAGCTCCCTTCTACCACAGCCTCCCATGCACCGCTCAGCTGACGGGTGCCTTCCTTCTAGGACAGACGCGTGGGGGCGGCGGTGTCTTTTTCTCCTGCATCTCACATCCATTGGGTCAGGATGCCCTGATGCTTCTAGCTTCAAAAGGAACCCAGATCCCAGTCACTTGCCACCCTACAACCATCCTAGCGTGAGCAGCCAAGACCTCTTGTTCCCAGCAGCCTCCTCACTCTTTCTTTTCTCTCTCCCCTTTCTCTCTTTAGTCAATTCTCATTACAGACACCCAAAGGGTTCTTTTAGAATCGAAGGCAGATGCTCCTCTTTTGCTGACCTCTGCACCGTGGCTGGCTCTCTTGCAGAATAAAAGTCAAATTCTTTTCAGTGACCCGCAAAACCCATCATCACCCAGCCCCTGCCGCTTCTCTGCCATCTCTTCCGGTCACCTTCTCCTTCTCTGACTCTCAACCACACTGGTCTCCTTGCTGTTCCTGGATCACTCAGCCATGTTTCCACCCGAGCCTCTGGGTAGTGGTTGTTGCCCTTGTCTGCAGTGAGCTTCTCCCAGATAATCACGTGGTGAACTCGCTCCGCTCCTCCAAGTCTTCGCTCAAATGCCACCTTTTCACTGAAGCTCAAACTGACGCTCTGTCGAAATTTGTGATTCACCCCGCACGCACTTAGACATTTGATTTCTTCACTCGATGCTTCGCTAGATGATCGTGTCATGTGCTATGGGTGCTGTGTTACATCCATAGTGTGTGACACAATCAGCTTGTGCACTGTATCTATGAACCGCTGCTGCTTCTCCCTCGGTGCAACCCAGACCCGTCAAGAGAAGCTTCTGATCCTGCTTTTATCTCTGTGGATGGACTTCACCAAGGTCTCTTACATCTACTTCCTTCTTAACACATTCTCATTAATGCCAAGACCTTGTGATTAGCGAGTGAATACAGCTCATTCAAAGAAATAAAGTTCTGCAGGATTTTTGTCTCAGATGAGTACTTTGCATCTCCTACTTCCTCAAGATTTTCTCAGGCTTAATACGCTGGCTCCAGTCAAACCAGCATGATCCCTGTAGACGTTTCTTCATGGAAACTTACGGAATAATGTGTATTTCCCGGCAGAATATGATCTCCATTTTAGAAGGTCTTAAATGCCTTGATATATTTCTTATTGATAAAGTATTTCAACAAACTAAATATGACAAGACCATGATATAGAGCGTGCTTTTAATAAGTACAGGTTTTGACACACTCATATTCTTACTTAAAATGTACTACTTACTTAATCGGACATCTTTCTCCCAAGAGCCCGTGGCTCAGCACAATACAGGTGAGTTGATGGCTATTACCCTGTTAATTCAACGTATGAGGTAGAGAGTTACCAATTGCTATTACCCTCGTTTTGTGGGAAGGGAAATAGAGTTACATGTAAGACAAAGTGATTTGCCCTAACTTTTATGTGCCGTCGTCCTAGGGTTTTGAGATTTTTTTTTCCCCCCATCAGTGCTTGGTACTTCAAAGCCAATATTTGGTTGCAGTTTCATGAGAGCCTTTAAGTGAAACTAGCTGTAAGAAATCAGCCTAGGAAAAATACTTTATATTTATTACTGCTCCCTACGACCCTTGAGTATTCTGCATCTCGGCACTCAAGGAGCGAGCAGTAAATTCTGAGGTCCATTTCATGCAGTGTGAAATGATGGAAGTCAACAGTCATTAAAGGCGATGAGAGTGATAAATTCTCCACATTGCAACTGTTTATCATCACTGGTGCTGCATCCATCAGCAAATTAATAGATAGTGTCTATATTGATATTTCTATCCATTCAAACAATTTATTTAACTCCTCTCGTAGACTCTTCGTATAGCCAAGGGGAGATTTTTAAAAATTTTCCAGCCAAATTTATTAAAAAGATAAATATAAATCCTTTTCAATGATTTAGTAGCCTTGCAAATTACATTTCAAAAAACTCTAAATGACAGCTAAGAATATCAGCTTAACCAGTCCCCACACCTGGCCATATTTTAGTCATCTGGGCAGACTTAAAAAAAAAGAGAGAGAGAAATAGGTCCAGGCCACAAACATTTTGGATTCAGTAGATTTGAGTTGATAACACAGGAAATCGTATTTGAAAACATCTCCCAATTAAATCAGATGTGGGCAGATTTGAAAATCACTGAGTTAAACAAACAGTGTTAGGATGAACAAAGAGTCGGTCATGACCCTCTCTCTCATCTATTGATTATTAGTGGACAAACCGATTTTATCGGAAAGTCTTCATTCAGAATGTCAAAGAGCTGACAAGGTGTATGAGATTTCCTGCACAAATTGCTGACCCTTGATGTGTGCTTGATTTGAATGCACCCCTCAAAAATCATGTGATAGAAAATTAAATCCTCGGCGCAACAGTGTTGGGAGGTGGAGCCTAGCGAGAGGCATTCAGGTCGTGAGGGCTCCACTCGTGTAGATAGACTAATGCCGATCACCAAGAGCTTGAAGCTATGAGTTCAGCTCTCTGGCTCTTGTTCCTTTCTTTTGCTTCTGCCATGGGATGACCCAGCATGAAGGCCCTCACTAAATGCAGGCCCCTTATCTTGGACTTTCCTGCTTCCAGAATTGTAAGAAACACATCTCTGTTCTTTATAATTTACCCAACCTCAGGTGTTCTGTTATAGCAGATCATGGACTGACCATGTAAGCTCAATGTGACAGTTTTTGTAAATATGTAAGATAGGGGCAGAAACAGGCCCATGCCATCTGAAACTATCATTCTTCAGGTATGCAAACTCATGGGTGCCTCTATTTTTGCTTTTCTTACCAACTAGTAATGCCAGTCCCAGTGTCCCCTGCAGAATCATCTATCACCTTGCCCCCAAACCTTTTCCCACTGGGGAATCTGAGCACATTTCAAGTCTCAGTGGAGGAGATACATCTGTAAAGTCATAGGCCTCAGACACAAAGAGCTCTCGCAGGCTCTGAGTCCCCAGCCCATTTTGAGATTCTTTTTTTTTTTTTTTTTTTTTTTGGTGGTACTGGGGTTCCTGGAACCCTTCTACCTCCGGGCTACACTTCCACTCCCAGACCTATTATATATATATATATATATATATATATATATATATATATATATATATGTGGTACTGGGGTTCCTGGAAGCCCTTCTACCTCCGGGCTACACTCCCAGACCTATTTTATATTTTTATTTGGAAACAGGGTCTCTTAAGCCAGCGAGGCTGGCTTTGAACCAGTGCGATCCTTCTGTTTCCACCTCTCAAGCGCGGGGATTACAAGCTTGCGCCACCACGCCAGGCCCATTTTAAGAGTCTTTTAAAATGATCACCTCACAAGAGATCCTATTTTTCTTTGTTGTATATTTTCTAGCCCTTTCTGTCTACTTGGTTCATATCTTTTTTTTCAGTACTGGGGATGGAACCCAGGGGCATTCTACCGCCGAGCTATACCCCCAGCCCTATTTTTGCTTCTTTACTTTGAAACGGGATCTCATTGAGTTGTAAAGGGCCTCACTAAGTAGTAGCTGAGGCTGGCCTCGAACCACAGTCCTCCTGTCTCAGCTTCCCAAATGCTGGGATTACAAGCGTGCGCCATCATCTTGAGCCATTACTGTCTTCTGATGGCTGCTCTGTATTTGTCATTATTGAACTCATTTTATTGATCTCATCCTTTGTTCCAGTCTGTCATGATTTTATGAATTTTAATTCGATTCCTCCTGCATTTGTAATTCCCTCCAGCACCACACCATCTTCACATTTTTATTATTATGGTCCCCAGTCTATCTTCTCAGCTGCTAGTCATCATTACGATGTGGTGTTAATGAGACTATTTAAAAATATTGTGTGTCTGCAACATCTTATTGGGGAAAAAGTCTTACTTTGACATTAAGCCATTAATATCAACTTTACTGTTTAATTTTTTGCCGATTTTACATTCATTTTACGGCAGGGTTGTATGATTTACATGTGTCTAGTTGTCCTCTGTGTGTCGTGCAAAGGAGAACAGTTCCTTGAAGCCGTGAAATAACATGAAATGCTCATACTGTCTCTCCTTTCCTTGCAAAGCTTCTTAATCCACAAAACAGATAAATCCTCAACTTTTCTTCACTTCTACTAGTTAAGGTAAAAAAACAAAATTCAAGGCAATGTTAAAATAATATAAAGCCTTTGGCATAAAACTACAAATCCTAGCCATTTACAGGGAAGGCTGACACCATGTCCTAAATTCATTCTGTTGGAATCTAAGTCCTAGTCAATAGAGGATTTTCAAGTGTCCCCCAAGAGTCGCTTATCACAGATAGTTACTGTACGTAAAAGAAGTGGGTTAAGATAAATTAGCGGATTAAGATATAGATATCCCTGCGCTTTCTGGCAATTCTGTTCAAAATAGTATATATCTACATAAAAATGATAAACCTGAGCAGTGACTCTCCACGTATCCTTGCACCTTCTAGTCACAAATTCCAGCAGCTTCCAGAATCATTAGATCTCAGAATACTCGAGAAGCTACGTTACGCAAAGCTGCTCTCTGATTCTCTGTTGGGGATCTGAAGAATGAGGGCATTTGTGTATCCCTAGGACTCTAAGCCAGGCGTTCCAGCCCATCCCCATCTCACACACCACAGCAGTTATTCCTGTATCACTCTTTCCTTCAGAATCTCAGAGCTTGCTTGCAAAATGGGCTCTCGACACAATGGCGGGTTTCCAGGCTAAGGCCTCATCACTGTCCCTGGCCTGGTGTTGGCCTTCTAATTCCTGGTGACTTAAAATCCACAATTAAGAATCTCCCTCTAGCCAGGCTTGTCTATACTACTGGAGCACCCTTTGCTGGGTCCACCCCGAGGCTGTTTCATCTCAGCAGTTCCATCTCCCTGGACCCTACTGGAAAAATCAGGTGGCCAGCAAGCAATCATAGTCTAATTGGCCTAAAATGAAGAATGTGGTTATTTCAAATCAGTAAGTTTCATCTATAGAGTTGAACCGTGAGGTGCTATCCCTAGTGACTATAAGACTTAAGACGTCCTCTGCCATACCTGAAAATGTGAAGAATGGCATTTTATGGCATATACTTGATTTTCCTGAGTTAAAAAAGAGGCCTAAATTATCATTGAACTAAAAAGGAACCTAAATGTTAACTTGTCTAAGGTCTTCAATTAATGGACTGACTGTATGATGCAGACTTTCAAAGATGGTCTCCTGAATTTCTTCCAGTCTCATCAAATATTAGAGCCAAGAGGGAAGAACATAAAGAAAATATAGATGAACTTCTCATTTTACAGAATAAGAAATATAAAGCACAGAGAAGCTAAGGACATTTTCTAGAGCTAAAACTAAGACCCACATCTCCAGTTTCGGTCTAATCTATTTCTTCTTTCCTTCTGCTTGGTCTTAGTGTGAAAATGTTTCTATTTTCCCAGGGATTAGTGAATTGAAAACTATGATGTGTTAATTAAAAAATGCAAGCATTGTAAGGAGAATAACCTGCCTTATATTTGAAATTTCTGGAAGCTTTATTAGTTGTTCCCTAGTGAAATAGGATCACAGCTTTTTTTTTTGGGGGGGGCGGGGTGTACACTGGAAATATCCTACCTCCAAGTCTTACATCCTTAGCCCTTCTTACTTTTTATTTTATATTCGACATCTCTAGCTCTTTTTACTCTTTATTTTGAAGCACAGTCTTTCTAAGGTACTAAGGGTCTCACTAAGTTGCTGCTGTGGAACCTATGGTCTTCCTGTCTCAGCCTCCCAAGTACTGGGATTACAGGTGTGAGCCACCAGACCTAGCAGGACCATGGCATTTTAAAATGGGAAAGAACATCCTTTCTACTTCTGCATAAATAAGACAGTAGACATGGCTTATGCATAACCAGCCCCCTGGTCTTAACTCTGTCCCCAAATGGTACCACATTTGACAGTCACTTGAGAATGTAGCTGAAACATCCACATGGGGAAATCTGTGTTGAGAATTCTCAAGTACACCCACTGGAGTTGCACCTTCATGATTCTAAACAGTTTCATTCAATGCCCTGCTTCAGTGCAACCCTGTCTATGAGGCATCACAAAGTAGTCCAAGCTCAGTGAAGATTTTCAGGCCCAGAAGATGATATAAAAGTAAACAAAATGCATGTGGCACTTTCAAGGTTGCTCCTTGGCCTGCAAATGGTCAGGACTGGTGTTTTGGCTATGATGATAAGCTGAATAGCAATGTCTTGACCTGGTCCCTTAGGACATCATCCCTTGGACACACCTGGCTCCTCATCCGTCTTCTTGTGTCTTGTGGCAATTTTATCTGGCTGTCCTCAACCTTGGCCTTAGACCAAACACATCTCAAGGACCCGAGAGAGAGAGAAGGAAGCATTGTCTGCATTCAGGATGATTAGGATGCAAACACTGGAAGGAAGGAGACGGAGGAGATCTACATAGATCCCTGAAAGTTGAAGACTTGAAAGTTCTGCTCGACCAAAGCTATCTTGCATTGGGATAATGGGAGTCATACAGGCAATTTAAACCCTTCCAGTAGCCACATTATGAGAAATGAAAGAAACATTTGAAACCAGTGTTAATAATATAATTTCTTTAATCAAAAACTCAAAACATTATCATTTCAGCATGTGGCGTAGCCATATTTTAAGACCTCAACATCTACCTGGGGCTGGTGGTCACCGTATTTGAGAATGCATCGTATTTGAGAATTCCAAGAGGGTCCTCTTGGAAAATAATTTTCTTCCGCTAATCTTGATAAGCTTCCACATTATTTTAATTGGGCCATTGTACTTACACCTCATAATAGGGTCCAATATGATAGAAATACCCATGCACACAGCACTGTGTTTTTCTCACCAAGCCCCACTCAGTCCCTCCCCCATACATAATATTAAAGTGGGTATTGGTGACTTCACATATGAGCGTATAATTATCTGAATGGTTTTCTTCATCAAAGTTCCCCCTTTACCTCCTTATTTCCCTCCCAAATCTCCTTCCACTATTCTTTTAGTATCTACCCTTATTTATTTGAAATCCTTTCTGTTTCCTAATTTCTCTCTAGCTTCTGCAGAATGAAAACAGGTGTTCCTTCACTTTCTGGGACTGACTAATCTTACTGAACATAATATTCTCTAGCTCTATCTTTCTCTGAAAATGGCATAATTTTGTTCTTCTGTATGGCGGAGTAAAATTCCATTGTGTGTCTATACCATAGTTTCACAATCCATTCATCTGTGGATGCGCACTTAGGCTGATTTCAGGACTTAAAAAAATCAAACACTACAAAAACCAACTCGAGCAACAAACTAACGCAAACAAAAACTGGGCAATAAACCTGAATAGACACTTCTCAAAATGGCCAATAAATATGTGAAAAAAAAGTTCAACAGCATTAGCAATCAGGGAAAGGCAAATCAAAACTACACTGGGATTTTATCTAATTCCAGTTACAATAACAATCATCAAGGCCACAAACAATAATAGATGCTGGCAAGGATGTAGGGAACGAGGAGCCCTTATACACTGTTGGTGGGATTGTAAATTAGTATAGCCACTATGGAGATATAGTATGGAGGTTCCGCAAAAGATTGGGAATGCAAGCACCATACAACTCATTTATACCACCCTTGGGCATCTTCCCAAAGGAAGTGAAATCAGAATATGATAGGGATACATGCACATTCATATTTACAACAGCACAACTCACAATAAGTTCCTCCTACTCCACACAAGAAGATTGCCCTGCTGGAAAAATTGTGGCAAATAGAGCTTCCAAACTGTATTGGCTAGTATACTCCAAAGAAACAGAACACAGCAGATATAGATAGAGAGATTTATTTATTTTTATTTTTATTTTTTGAGGTACCAGAAATGGAACCCAGAGGTATTATACCTCTGCACTATACCCCCAGCCTGATTTTTTATTCTTTATTTGAAAACAGAGTCTCAGTGAGTTGCAAAGAGCCTCACTAAGTGGCTGAGGCTAGCCACGAACCATGATCCTCTTGTCTCAGCCTCCCAAATGCTAGGATTACAAACGTGAGCCACCATGCCCGTCTTTTTAGGGAGATTTATTTTAAGGAATTAACTCATGCAATTATAGGAGCTAGTGATTTTGAAACCTTGAGATAGGCCATCAGGCTGGAGGTCCAGGGATGTGTTGATGTCGCACTTGACTCTGAAGGCATTTGGAGGCAGACTTTCTTCTTCCTCTAGAGACCTCAATATTTTTCCTCTTAAGGAATTCTACTGATTGGATGAGGCCCACCCACATGATGGAATATACTCTGCATTCTTCAAAGTCTACTGATTTAAATGTTACTGAAATCTTTAAAAAAAAAAAAACCTCTAGTCTGATGTTTCATCAAACAATGGAGAACAACAGCTTAGCCAAGCTAACGCATGAAATTAATTAACCATCACACCAACTGAAGGAAAGGTTAAGATTTAAAGCAAAGTCCCACATAACCCAGAAAACAATCCTTATTCAAGAAATCTAGATAAACTTTGGTTTTGCTTTTGCTGTGACAACCTGAAAAAAATAAAAGTTTTTTTTTACATTTTTCCTTAAGTTTTTTTTTTATTCTCTTTGATGGCCCTCATTCAAAGCATTGTAATTATTCACAAGCAATTTGATTGTACTGTATTAACAAGGAGGACATTTTATACATTAAAGAAACCAACAAAAGAAGCTAGGTATGTCTCCGTAGCAATCTCCTGGGAACACAGCAACCATTGACATCATAGGTGGTGACGGATGATGGGCTACTGATTTTTTACACTATTTCATATAGGACTGATAGAGAAATCACACACTTCAATTTCATCACTGCTTCTTCTGTTAAGATTTAGATCATAGTCATTTGAGGGGAACCCAGTATTATTTCAAACCCTTTGCCCATTTGGAGGGTATCCCAGAAAAAAATAGAGGGCAGGTTTTCTCCTTTCACTTTGGAAGAGAAAGGTTGTTTCTTTTGCCAGCTCCCTGGCAATGGGATTCAGGACAGGTGAATGAGGCTCAGCCAATCCGCTGGTCCCCCACCCCAGGAGATGCTGACTGCGGGGTCAAGAAGATTGGAGACTCTGGAGGTGGAGGTGAAGAGACAATGAGGTGTGAGCAAGTGTGCAGGGGGCACTAGTGCCAGCCTCAATGGCCCTGCCCAACCATCCCAGTGCCAGTAACACGCCATCACATACAGACTCTTCCAGTGTGGCTGGGACTAGATCTTGGCCAATTCCTGCATCTTTGCCTCCTGCTGACCTAATGACCTATGAAGCAACCAGTATCTTTGCAATGCTTTTTTATTCCAAGATTTGCCAGGGTTAACTTCTGTTGTTTGCTACCAAAATTTGACACAGTGTGGAACCCCACTATGGAAGGCGAGATTTTATCTGATATTTTAGATCGGCAATTAACTGCCTAGATCGACAATGGCTTCATAGAATGGTTCTCCAAGTTTTTGGTCTTGGGATCCCTTTGCATTTATTTTTAAAAAGTGTTAATGTTGTCCAAGAGTTTCTGCTTATGTGTAGTATATCTACTAATAGTTACCCTGTTGGGTATTTAAATGATCTATTAGGTTGGGCCTGGTGATACACGCCTACTGTAATCCCAGCACTTGGAAGGCTCAGATAGGGGTATCACAGGTTCATGGAAAACCTCTGTAACTTAGTGAGGCCCTCCCCAACTTAGTGATAACCCTGTTTCAATATAAAATAAAATAAAAATAAAATACCATAAAATAGAGCTGGGGGGGGGTATAGCTCAGAGGTAGAACACTACTGAGTTCAATCCCCAAAGATCTATTAGTTCAGTTAAAAATAAAATAATAGGCCCATGACTTTTTAACACAAATAACACTGAACAAACACTGTTATTTCCTAAAACAAAAATAATTATTGAGAAGAGTGGCACTGTTTTACATTTTTGCCAATGTGTTTAATCTCAGGCTTAATAGAAGACAATAGGATTCTCAGGTACGCTTCTCTGTTCAACCTGTTATACATTTTTGGAGGTTCAAGCTTCTTTCAGATATGTATCTGGAAAAGAAAAAGAGCATTTTAATAGTCTTATTAGATATTTGTGAACACTCGTTCTTCATACCACACCAAAGCTTGACAAGTGACAGTTTTTTAAAGATTGGTTGCAATGTGCAATGGGAACCATCTCAACAAACAGTTCCCATTTCATTACATTAAAACGATTTTGTCACAAACATTGGACATTTGGAAAATTCTGGTTTACTGAGTGACGCAGATCTTCAAATGCAGACGCACCTCGCTGTACGATACCAGAGTGACATTCATTAGTGACACCACCAAACTCATTAAAACAACATCTCGTTACTGGGAAGTTGTCAGCTAATGGTGGCAAGTATAGGTTTTGAAAATTCAAATTTTCAAATGTCATTATTGGCAACAAAAACCCAGTTGTTTTGGCTCAAGTGGCAGAATAGCCTCATTCATCTTTAAAAAAAAAAAAAAATCTGCCAAATAGATCAGTCAGAAAAAAAAACTACAGTTTGAGTCTTTAAAAAAAAAAAACAAAAACAGTCATGTATGGAAGCAGCAGCTAATTCGATCCCTCTAGACTGTTCCTTGAGACACTATGGTACTCCGGCCCACAGTAGCAATGCTTTGTGTCTACTTCCTGTTTCTTCACCTAGAATATCCTAGAAGATCGGTATTCAAGTGTCCAGAATTAGTTGGATTAATTGTTTGTGGGGGACAAAGCTGGCAGTGGCCCCAGTGCAGCCTGGAGCCACTGCTTGGCTGGTGCTGAGGCGCTAGCACTCGTGGCTGCCATTGTTTTTGACCATTTGGCCTATGTGAGGACAAAGGCAAACAACTCTGAGAATCCTTATACAAGCGTGTTGACTTGTTAGTCCTCGGTACGCCCTTGCTGCCTCCGGTAGCCCGCAGAGCACCCTGGGAGAGCCCACTGGGCTAAGAGACAACCGCATGTCTGAGCCACCAGATGGAGAGGATGACCACAGAAGTAGGTGAAAATAAAACCTGCCTGCCTAGTCAGCTCTATTTTATCATAAATGCATCTAAATAAGGATTGACCTGTCCTGCTTTGATTGCAAATCTTTTTTTCTAGGATTTAAAAAGTTGAACTATCTGGGTATTTAGAACCTTGTGCCCAGACTGGGTGTTTTGCCATTTTGACCTCTCAGAATGCGGTAGGTTGGGCCATAAAGTATCTCTAAACGCATTTCAAGGGCTGAGGCGGGAGCGGCAGGAAAGGTTAATTGACTGGCGCTCCTGTAATGGTCGGCGACAGTTCTGACTTAGATATCTCAGATTCCAGGAGGCCAGATCCGTGAAAGCTCCTGAAATCTAGCCTTCCTTGGTTCTGGCCCCCTGATTAAAGCCTGTTAATGTGCAATGAACTAACACGAGCTGGCTTAAAACGACACCAACAGAAAGAACTCTGCTGGTCTTGCGTAGCTTATATTGGAAAGACCACAGCGAGGAGGGCTTCCAGCCAGACTTTTCTTTCTGGTAGTAGTGTAATAGAACCAAGAGCCCGTTACAAGTCTAGCCGCAATGTCAACGTTTTCTCACTGGCCATTTGAGTATTTTATTTAATATTCGATAAGCCAATAATTAAGTCAGTAACTAGTTGACTTCATAGTAGTCTTAGATCAACTTTAACGTGAAGTAAAATATTAAGTAAAATCATTACATAAATTAATATCAGGTAGATTTTAAGAGCACCAACTTTTCTGCTGCAGAGAAAATGTTAAAGTTACTTTTATAGACCCCATCCAATGAAAGAAAAAGGAACAAAATAAAATAAACAAAATGCCTGGAACAATAATTAGCTATCTAGTTCAAAAAGTTAATTAGATAATCGTTAATCGTGGTTTTAAAAAAATCCCCAGTATACCCTCATTATGATGTATAATTACAATGCACCAATAAAAAGTGTACTAAAAACTATAATAAAAAATTCTGACTAGATATATCTAGAAATTAAACAAGCCAGATCAAGCTCCTGTTTTTATTTTAAAGGAGTTAAACTGTGAAGAGTTGGTGCACAGAAGAGCTTAGAAAGACAAATCCTTCAAAACACCTCTGACACTTACAGTCTCTGACACATCATTATGCAGCAAAATTCCTGCATATCTTGACTTGGGATGTAATTCAAGGAATTCAAGTCTTTGTTCTGGCACAGCATCAAGGTCATGGTCAAGTCAGGCACGAGTGGGGCTTGGACGTCATGAGAGCCATCTTCATTGCTGGCCGGGTAGGAGTCAGTATGTTTGGGGAAAAAATCTTGGCAGAGTAAAAATATCTGATGATGCATATACTAGTCTGCTCAGGCTGCCATCTCAGAGCACCATGGGCTGGGTGTCTTACAACAGGGTTTATTTTCTCATAGCTCTGGAGACTAGAAGTCCAAGATCAAGGGTCCAGGAAACCTTGGTGTCTGAGGAGACACTCTTCTGTTCTAACAGATGACCTTTTGTCTTTTTAAGGCCTTTCTCTGCCCTCTATGTGCCCTAGAGGGGTGAAGCCAGCTCCCTGGTATCTCTTCCATTAATCCTATCAGATCAGAGTCCCACCCTTAGGACCTCTTTTAACCTTAATTACCTCCCTGGAAGTCCTGTCTCCAAATACAGTCCATTAGGGATTAAGGCTTCAGCATATGAAATATGAAGGAGACACAATTCCGTTCGTAGCAAATGCATCTACCCCAAGGCTCAGATATTCCTTTTCTAGAAACATTTCCTAGGGAGACTTTTGCCATGTGTAGAAACAATATTCATCATTGCATTATTTATATCCACATTAAAAACAATCTAAGTAGCTACTGTTAGGAAACGGAGAAAGAAGTTGTGAAACTATCAAGCAATAAAATAATAAACAGCAGTTAAAAAAGAACAGATAAGAGCCACACACTGGGGATCTATCAACGTGTATAAATAAAATTTTGAGTATAAAAATCTAGCTACAAAAGTATGCATATAGCATGATACCATTAATATAAGAAGGCAAAAATAAGTACTATAACATATTTTCCTATAGAAGCATGCACAAGGAGATATATATATATATATATATATATATATATATATATATATATTATGGCATCCAAGCATAGTGACAGATGCCTGTATTC
This sequence comes from Muscardinus avellanarius, assembly GCF_963383645.1. Taxonomy (NCBI): domain Eukaryota; kingdom Metazoa; phylum Chordata; class Mammalia; order Rodentia; family Gliridae; genus Muscardinus; species Muscardinus avellanarius. Next base: position 18,163,628 of record NC_137791.1, read on the forward strand.
CCAGTACTTGAGAGGCTGAGACAAGATCACAGTTTCAAAGCCAGCCTCAGCAATTTAGTGAGACCCTCGGCAATTTAGTGAAACCCTGTTTTAAAGTAAAAAATAAAATAGAGCTGGGGGTATACTTAGAAGGTAGAATATCCTGGATTCAATCCCCAGTAAAAAGGAAACACACACACACACACACACACACACACACACACACATACACACACACACACACACCCCAAGATCACAACACAGAAAGGAAGGATGCACCACCATTTTAGGATAGTGGTTGCTGATTTTAGAGAAGGAAGAAAGGGTGGGAATCATTAACTGGCTGATTTTGGCTGTGATATTCTATTCTGAGAATCGGAACTAAAATAACATGTACTACGTGGAGATAATGGCCACATGGTAACATAATCTACAGATGTCCTCTAGCTGGTAATGATTGGTATAGATCGGAGTTTTTGCTGGAGGAAGGTGCAAAAATTGCACACATGCAGTAAAAACCATACTTTGAATTTTGATCTCTTCTGGGGCTACGTACACTATGCAGTAGATCCTCTCTGGTGATGTGGGCAGCAGGCAGCAAATGCAGCTCCCTGTCGATCTCCTCCCCTTCACGGTAGATAGCCACCACCTGCAGCGTAGGGCGTTGCTGAGCTGTGATGCTCAGTAGGGTAGGCACTCAATGCATTCTCAAATTACAATATCAGTTCATTTACAGTATTAGCCCCACTGCTAATTGGAGAGCTTCTGTGTTATCTCTGCTCATGTTTGTAAATTTCATAATGAAACAACAAACAAGCAAACAGATGTTTAAAAGAAGAACAGGCTTGAACATCATGAAGATCTAGGTCACATTTTAGTTCCCATAATTTACTAGCTATAGGTCCTTGGGTAAGTTAGTTAATCTACCTCAGCAGCCTCCTCCTAGCCTTAAATATACATATCTCTTGGGGATAGTCTGAAGTCTGATGGAGCTCATATAAAGCAGTACACGAAATAAATGCTAGACCACTTTCTCGCACCAAGCACTATTTGGTAACACTGGCTATAACTTCATGCCTATGTGTAAACTAGAAAAAATAAAAAAACTCTTGGTGGTTGTAATGAGACAGGATTCTCCCCATATTGGTCTTATGTTTCTGTTTAACACGTACATTGTCTCAGATGACTAAATGTGTATGAGCAGACATAAACACATTAGCAATACTTCAAGAGTGTTTTGAGTAGATGCTAAACTTTTGAAGACTGGGAAAGCTTTACTTTTTTTTGTATTGGGGGTTGAACCTATGGCCATTCTACCTCTGAGCTACACCCCAGTCTTATTTCATTCTTTATTTTGGAACAGTGTCTAAGTTGCTGAGGGTCCCACCGGGTTGTTGAGGCTGGCCTTGAACCTATGGTCCACCTATCTCAGTCTCCCAAATATTAGGATTACAAGCATATGCCACCATGCCCTGTCTTTCATTTAATTTAATGGAAGCATGAAGCTTCTTTCAACTTACAGGCTCAGAAGATTATATTGCAGTAACACTGAAAATTAAAGTTGAGAAAGTGATTGGTGCTTGAGTTCTCTTGATATACGCATACACTGTTATGTGGGTTTTCCTGTCAATATAATGAGGACAGTTTTGTATGGTCAGCTCTCAATTATCTTTACTGTGGAAATATAATAATGCTGAGGATGATCCAGAAACTTCATCTGAGTCGATAGTTTTTTATTTTTTTTTCAATTGCCATTTGAACTAGTGAAAAAGATAATAAATTCAAGTATCTATTCCTTATTTTTTTTTTTTTTTGGTGGGGGTATTCTCACTTCTGAGTTACACTCCCAGCCCGGTTTTATTTTTACTTTAAAACAGGGTCTCACTAGGTTGTTGAGAGTCTCACTACTTGCTGAGGCTGTCCTCAAACCTGCGATCTTCCTCTCTCAGCCTCCCAAGTACTAGTATTACAGATGTGTGCCACCACATCTGCCTTCTTATTTTTCAATGCTAGAGAATTTGTTAAAGACAGATTCTCTAAATATCAGAAGCAATACAGATAAAAAAATAAATAAACCAAGGAAAGGCCTTTACTTCTTTGGGGATTGTGTAAGATACCTACCGAAAAACAAGCTGAGCCAGTTGCTTCCTTTCAGTTCTATGTTGTATGGTCTCTAGACTGATGCTCGGAGCATCTTAAGACTAAACTTAGCCCATGCAGGAGGAAGAGGTGAAGAGATCAGGCAGAGAAGGGCCTAAATCGCCAAGGACAGCTGCGTGTGCTATGCACTCCACAGTCCCAGAGAGCGCCATTCACACAGACAACTGTGTATATACACAATGGCCCTGAAATGAGGTCTAAACAAGGAATAGAAAAGCCTCCAACGACACAGGAGAGTCCCCACTCGGAAAATTCCCCACAGTCCAACTCCCTAAGTGGGATTCATAAACAAGTGACAGATTGTAGAAAATCAAAGTCTATAGAGTAGACAATAAGTAGTATGATTCAATGGGATACCCCCCAAGAACACGGGAAGGAAGAGAGTAAGATAAATAAAAACCAACATGTAATAAGTAAGGTGACTGATCTGCAAAAGTTACCCCAATAACGATCTTGAGTAGCAAGTGGGTATAATAAGCAAAAAGATTTTATTTTTCTGTAAAGTATTAATAAGATAAAAATATATATTTTGTGGCACTGGGGATTGAACCCAGAAGCATTCTATCTCTGAGCTAAACCCCCCAGCCCAATTTTATTTTATATTTGGAAACAGGGTCTCAAGTTGTCGAGGCTGGCTTTGAACCTTTGGTCCTCCGGTCTCAGCCTCTGAAGTACTGGGATTACAAGCACGTGCCACCATGCTTTTAATAAGATATTTTAGTAAGAATAACAAAACAAAACAAAAACCAATCTTAGTCTTAATGTTTCTGCCCAAAGACATTCAAAAGTAGTTCTCCCCCTTTCATCCTTTCTAACTACAACTTTATTTGTGACCATGTAATAAAGGCTAGCTTAAAGATTTCTTAAGTTTAAATCATTTTTAGCAGAAGGTACTCAATATATACTTTCCTTATATCAAACAAACTCAGATATTTCAAGATCTGATTTTAAAAATAGAACACACACAGCTGGGCGTGGTGGCGCACGCTTGTAATCCCCGCACTTGGGAGGCAGAGACAGGAGGATCGCGCAGGTTCGAAGCCAGCCGTGCGCGCTGGCTTAGGAGACCCTGTTTCCAAATAAAAATGTAAAAATAGGTCTGGGAGTGTAGCCCAGAGGTAGAAGGGCTTCCAGGAACCCCAGTACCACCAAAAAAAAAAAAAAAATAGAACACATACACACACACACACACACACATGCACACACACACACACACACACTCACTCACTCACACACATTTATATGTTGAGTAGTTGCTTGTAGTTCAAAAGGCAAGGGAGGTCAAACAACACCCAGCAGTATTAGGATAAAATGCACACATTCAATGTTGCAGCCCATCTTTGCAGTAATGAACACGAATCAGGAGCACAGTTTATGCAGTTTTGCAGCTCTGAGAAAGAGCTTGCTAAGTGTGGAGAGAAGAAAGCTAAGTAGCAGACTGTTCTGGAAAACATCGTGAGCCTCACTGGCACTGCTAAGTGGATGGAACCCCGAAAGGTCCTTCTCTTTCTGTGTGAAGTCAAAAGTAAGTTCACGAGTTCTCTTTAGCTTAAAGGTTCTGCAGTTGGCAGAGATGGGTGCTACACAAGGAGGAAGGCCAGACAGAAGGCATCTCTTTCCACAATGATGTTCTCTTTTATTGCCATACTTATGAGTGGTGAAATTCTGTAATCATGTTAAGACAGTATACTATTCCAAAGACTTCGCTCTGGATCTGAACAGAGCGCCTCTCGTGTAAGCAATGCGAGGCTGTTGTTTAAGAATGTGATTTGGAGATTAGGTTCTTGACCTAATATGGTCAAGATCTATTTTAGACTCTTTCATTTGAAACTAGTGACAACAGATCAAGGATGCGTTTACACTGCAAATTCAAAGTAGAAATGTATTTGGGGCCAACATTTAATATCTTGCTTTTTACAGTCCAGATTGGGTCAGTCTTTGGGGGTTGAATATTAAAATTATATCTCTAACTTGTGCAGGAAGCTGATTCTAGCCCATAAAGTGGGAGGGTGAGTGGCAGAGGGGTTCACAGCTTGTTTTCATGGCACATCGAGGCCCACTGGCTTGTGTCCCATTATGGGTCAAGTTCATTGTCAGTAACCGCCATATTATCCTAACCTCTCCTGCTGACCGTAAAGCCAGTGAACCAGAGGGCAAGGTTCTTCTCTGGATCATTACGATTTTCCATTGTGGCAAATTTATATCTTTTGATGGAGCAAAGGGGCATTAAATGTTATAATTTCAAGAGCTGAAGGAGAGGTATTAGAGAAGTCAGATAGCTGCCAACACAGGTCTAACCCGGGGGCAGTGTCCTGATGAGGTCACTACTATACCAAGTCTGGACTGAGATTTTTTTTGTTTTTGGTGGTACTGGAGATGGAACCCTCTACCTCTGGGCTACACTCCCAGACCTATTTTATATATTTATTTGGAAACAGGGTCTCTTAAGCCAGCGAGGGGCATTGAACCTGCGTGATCCTCCTGTCTCAGCCCCCCAAGCACAGGGATTATGAAGCATGTGCCACCACACCCGGTGGACTGAGAATTTGTTAGGTCTAGAATCGGTTCTGTTTGAACATCCAGATTTGAGTGGGCTGAGGGATGATAGCAAATAACCACTCAAAAAGGATGGATGGAAAAAAACCAGTATTTTGATTTCCTACTTATAGGAAATCAAATATTATAAACAGATTGATTATGCCTCATATTTAGAGCCCTCCTTCTTCTTCTCCTTCTTTCTTCTCCCCTCTCCCTCCTCCTCCTCCTCCTCCTCCTTTTTCTTCCTCCTCCTCCTCCTCCTCCTCCTCCTCCTCCTCCTCCTCCTCCTCCTCCTCCTCCTCCTCCTTCTTCTTCTTCTTCTTCTTCTTCTTCTTCTTCTTCTTCTTCTTCACTAGAGAGTGAATGAACCCAGGGCATTTACCTCCAAGCCACATCTCCAGGTCCATTTTTTTAATTTTGAAAGTGTCTACTAAGTTGCTGAGACTGGCCTCAAATTTGTGATTCTCCTGTATCAGCCTCTCAAGTACTGAGATCACAGGTGTGTGCCACCATGCCTGGCTCAGGGATCATTCTTTTAAAAAAAAATCTAGGTTCTATAAGTTGAGTGGACATGACAAACATGCCCACTGTATCAGTGATGGTGATAGGGCATCACAAGAGAGAAATGCCACACAGCAGTGCAAACTGGGCATGTTCCATGTAAATAACTATTAATTATCTTAGAGAATTGGGATAATTAGGTGTTGGTTAGTAGGAAATATAAATAACTTTAAATAATACAAAAATAGCAAATATAAACAGCAACCATTTCTTCTAAGTTTGAGACAAGCACCAAGGAGTAACAGATCTTTTTTTAAGTTGAGGATTGAATCCAAGAGCATTCTACCTCTGAGCTACACCCCCAGCCCTTTTTATTTTTTGAGGTACTGGGGATTGAATCCAGGGTCATTCTCCCACCAAGCTACATTCCCCAGCTTTTTTTTTTTTTTTTTTTTGAGGGTTTGGGGACAGAACCCAGGGGCATTCGACCTCTTAGCTACACCCCCAGCCCTATTTTATATTCTTTATTTTGAAACAGTGTCTCACTGAGTTGCAGAGGGCCTCACTAAGTAGCTGAGGTTGTCTGCGGACCATGATCCTCCTGTCTCAGTCTCCCAAATGCTGGGATTACAAGCGTGTGCCACTACGCCCGGCTTTTTTATTCTTTATTTTAAAATAGGGTCTAAGTTGCAGAGAGCCTCACTAAGTAGCTGAGGCTGGCCTCAAACCTGCAATCCTCCCTGTCCTAGCCTCCCAAGTACTAAGATTACAAGCATGCACCACTATGCCGAGCTTCATTTTTATTTTTTTGGAAGCAGGATCTCACTAGGTTGCTGAGAATCTTGCTAAGTTGCTGAGGCTGGCCTCGAACCTGCAATCCTCCTGTCTCAGTCTCCCAAGTACTGGAATTACAGGTATGCACCACCACGCCCAGCTTAAAAGAACAGATCTTACCAAAGTGGGTGCATGCTCACTGCATGGCTGCCAAGCCTCTGAGAAGCCTTACCAATGGGACAAGCTGGAAATCTTCCCTCTAAAGTGCCAGGGAAGCCATCCATAGGAGGTGCCACACCTTGGAGTTTACTGCAAAGTTAGTCAGGAGGAGCTGCAGGAAGCTGCTGGGTGCTGTTGGATACCCTGTGGTGCAGAAAGCTGGCAATGGAGAAGCGAGACACACCAAAGAAGTCTAGAGAAGGGAACAGAACAGAAACGGGAAGGAAGAGCCCTCCTTCCTCCAGTGTCCCCTCTCAACCTCTAGCGATGGGCATGCCATCCTGCCAGGTGGCAAAGAAGAAACAGGAACAGGGTCCTGCTCCATTTTCAGAGAGTAGGTAATCAAGGGCGGACCTGGACTGAACAGCAATAAATCAACAACTGGCATGGTAGCTAAGTCCGTCAGCATGAAATTAGTTGGAAGACAGATGGACAATCATGGAAAACATGTCAACTGAGCCAAGGAAAATCTAATAAACTTTCCCATCCAAAACCAGGGCATACCTTCTTACTCAAGAGAAATGTCTATGGGTCCCAATGCCACAACCTGGAGTGGCCCTGGATAAAAGTGATCCCATTCTTGGCCCATGTTTTTAAAGTTCTTTTATGAATACCTTTCTGCTTATTTTCTTAGGTCTTTATGACTTTCTTATTCCATCTCATTTATAGCATAATTTTACAGCTATATGTTATAAGATTTGGGTGCCAGCTACTAATGGTTAACTCTTCCTGACCACAGATGGCCTTACTTTCAAGTTGCAAAAGGTCCTTTTTCCTTTTTATTCATATAGAAGGAGTGCGAACTCTCTCCAACCTGACCTGAGAGAAGTAACTTCTTTTAACTTTTCAGGCCAACCATGTTTGATTTTGTGAAAAAGCTTAGTAACCTTCTGAAAACCTTATTTCCTGGAGTAAGCTTTGCAAGGGGAATCAATGCAGTAAAAATAAACCCACTTACTTAGAGAGACAAGTATTTACTAGTTGTGTAACATTAGACCCTCTGTCCTTTGGTTTTGCACAAATGTGAAGTCTAGATCTAATGGCAACCGGTTTGCTGCGTCAGTGGGAAAATCAAGTGAGTTAACACATGTTAAACTACTTAGGTAAAAGCTGGTTTGTAGTTAAGACTCATAATGATATGTAAAACCTGATGTGAAGATTGAGAAGTGGCTGGCAGAAATGATGCCCAATTTTAAAAAGAAGATCAGGAAGAATGAAGAATTTAATCAATACTTAAAAATAAACGATATGTTGGACCCTTTGGTACTAGACTTAAGTCTACTTCCATTGCCTACATTCTTATGTACTATATTTATTCATCACAGTAAGAACTTGCAAAAATGTATAAGAGCTGTCTATGAAGGGCCTTAAAACTCCAGGAAAACAGTGTCTCTGATGGGTGTATGATGGATGGGTTGGGATGCTTAGTGCAACATCCTATATCACTAGGTGGCGCTGTAGAGCAATTAAGCTTGGTTGCTTCCAAAATATGATCTTAAACATTATGTTTAAGTTAGATTATGCACACACGAGCATTTTGCACAAGCTTAAGTACTTATGTGAACTGATTTGGTGTTTTAGGCTCTCCAACCTTTTTCCTCTCAAATAGCTGGTGTGGCAGGTGTGAGAGACCCCGAGAGTAAGTGGAACCGGAGGAATAATGGACATTTAGGAAGATAATTGAACACAAACCAAGGTCATAGCCAGTCACTGGTTGGGACCACTAAATGGTGATGGAAAAACTATGGTCCAAGGTCGGATTGTCAAAGCGAAGGCTGACATTGCTAAAATGAAAATGAGAGCTAATAAACACTTTGCAAACAGTGCAGAGAACAGGACTTGATATCCTTATTTATATCTGAGGCCCCAACGACACTCCTGATGCTTACTGTCTAGTTCCCCAAAGCAAGGCTAAGTGGAAATTACATGTTTTTTCTAGTGTTTGGATTTACATTTTTACTTTATAAAGAGCATGTTTTAAGAGACTTAAGCAATGATAGAAACAATTGCATTTAGGATGTGGTAGACCATTTTTAAACAATTAGTGAGGAGAGAGCCGTGAAGTGAAGAAAAAAATAGGATTTGGTTTATATCCAGATTTTTAAGGGAGGCAGTAAAGAAGAAGAGAAGGTGCAGGCTGTGTGTAGACATTTGACTCACACTACATTGCAGTAGAGCTGGTGGATTCAGCTCATTTCCTTCAATCTCCTCAGTCCGTTCAGCCTCACCAATTTTTAAACTGGCCAGCAGAGAACAAGAATGACTTGGATGGCCATGCCGCAATCTATTTAGTATTTTTTAATATTTGCATTAGCGCATTGCAATTATAAACTGTAGTGTGATATAAACATACATGAATATAGTTCTTGGTATACTTTCCTGGGCATCCCACCCCGCCAACCCTTTATTTCTCCCCGCACAGTGAAACTGGTAGTTATATTTTTATATATACAATCCATTTGTAGTATTACACACAGCTATGGCTAGATTCTCACCAAGCTAGAGCATCAAGGAGGAACAGCCTGTATTGACTGAGAGAAGAAGGCCTTTGGCTTAAAGGGAGATAAAGGCCATGCTATGGCTCAGATGTTCAAAATGCAAGGAAGAAAAACAATCTAACAACCTTGCAATAAGAAAGAAATGGAGATAAGAGATTTACAAGGTCAAGAAACGAAGAAGACATAGAAAGAACTTAAAAAGGAAATTACCCTTCGGCTTCAGAATATGAACTGCCAATTCTTTCTTGGTAAATTGGAACTTTATATAGCAGGAGATGTCTGTGGTACGTGGCAGAAACATCTTTCCAATTGTGTCATAACTTGGGATGCTTGTTTTGGCTGGCATTCTTGTTGCTATAACCCAAAGCAACCAACTACACAACTTAGAGGAAGGAAGATGTATTTGCTCACAATTTCTTGGAGATTCTGGGTTTGGTCCAGTGAGGCCATGGTCTGAAGCTCAGGGTATAGTGGCAGGATGCAGAAAGAGGGAGAAGGCAAAGCTCTGCTCTCACTTTGTGGAGGTGGGAAGCAGGAGAGAGCAGGGAGAGGAAGGATATATAATCCCCAAGGCCATACCCTCAGGGACCCAACTTCTCTAGCAACAACCCACTGGTTACCACCCAGATCAATCCATTGTAATGGATGAGATTACAACCTTTATGACTTAATATCGACCCCAAGCTTTTTAGGGATATTTTATATCTAACCATAATGGTGCCCAAAGGGATAACATTCCAGGAATATGGGCCTTTAAATTCCTTTGGTTTTAGTGTTGGAATTTTTTCAGTCTCTATAGAGCTGACCTCAACTGAATTGCTGATTCCTCATTAATGATTCTTTGTTATCTTCAGATTATTAGGCTGAGTTATAAAGTGTCTACTTTAGACATCATCTTGAAATCAAAAGGACAAATGAGTGTAATTCTTAGGCATTGCCTCTTTTATGGGCTAACATTTTCACTGATATAATCCAAAACAACTGACTGCACAATTGAGAGGGAGGAAGATTTATTTGCTCACAGTTTTGGGAGATTTCAGGTTCAGTTCATGTGAGGTAAGGGTCTGCAAAGCTCAGGGAATGGCTGTCAGAAGCAGAGAAATGGAGAGAGTAAGGTTCTGTTCTCATATCACAGAAGCCAGAAACAAGAGATTCAAAGACAAAAGCACAGTCCCCAAGGCCACGCCTCCAGGGACACACTTTCTCCAGCCACACCCTCGCTGCCTGGGTCACAACCCAGTGTATCCACCACAATGAGTTTATTCATTGATGCAATTACAAACTTCATGACTTAATTATATCAACTCTGAACATTACTACATGAGCTCTTGAGGAGACGGTCTATATCTAACCATAACACCTCAAGAGTCAAGATAATTCAGACAATAATTCAGTTCAAAAGTGGTGATTGAGTATGATGGTACAGAGCAAATGTTATTTCTGTTGCAGCTCGCATGAGAATCCCTTGTTCGAGAAGGGTTTTTCTAAGCTCTCAAGACACTTTTCCTGTAGAGGCAGGTAAGGAAATGACAAGATGCCTGTGAGAGAGCAGAAGTGACCTCTCTGTGGCTCATCTAATATACGACGTCATTCAGTACGTGGAGGTTAGATGTCCCTTCTAAAACTTAAGTGGAAATCTGTTGTTGCAGCAGCATTAAGCTAGGAGGCTAAGACAGGAGGGTCGCAGTTCGTGGACAGCCTCAACTATTCAGTGAGGCCCTTTGCAACAGATTGAGACCCTGTTTCAAAATAAAGAATAAAAAAATAGAGCTGAGGGTATAGCTCAGAGGTACCCTGGGTTCCATCCTCAGTACAGCAAAAACAACAACAACAACAACAACAACCCCAAGAAGTTGGACCAATAAAAGGTGATTAGGTTGCTGGGCATCCCAGTACTTGGGAAGCTTAGGTAGGAGGATCACAGGCTTGAGACCAGCCTCAGAAACTCAGTGAAACTCTCAGCAACCTAGCAAAACTCTGCATCGCAACAAAAAATAAATAAAACTTGCTCAGAAGCAGAATGACTGCGGGGTTTATCCCCAGTAACACACACACACACACACACACACACACACACACACACACACACGCTGGGGCTCTGACATCATGAATGGATTAAGGCCATGATCAGAGGAGTGAGTTATAAAAGGGGAGGTTCAGTCCTCCCTGCCCCAGCTCTCTTTTCGTATGATACCTTCTGCCATGGTACCATGCAGCAACGAGGACCTACAGCCCCTCACCTTTGGACTTCCAAGCCTCCAGAACCCTGAGCCAAATCACGTCCAGTGTTTGTGATTACTCTGTCTGTGATCCTCTGTCACAGCAGCAGAAGATGGACAGAGGACTGTGTGAGTGCATCCTTTGGGAAAGCTCTGAATGGATTTGGTCTCGCGTCCAACTGCCATTTTTGAATTTAGGAAAAAAGAAGATTCTTCCATGAGAAAGTATGATGTTGGGAATTATAACATGTATTGAATGAGGTCACGTAAAACTGACAGTAGGTCACCCTGCTGGAGTAGAGCAGATCTACTATACACACTCTGATAAAGTGGAGAAGTCCCCTCTTCCATAATAAAATGACTGAACAAGAAAATGGTGGCAGCCTCCCTCTCCCCTTCCACTTCCTCTCAATATAGCCTCTCGTTGCTGACCAGCACCTCCCTGCCCAGGGAAACTGAGTAACTGAGACATGACTCCTTCATTGCTTTACTTGTAAGATGGAGAATTAATGAGGCCTCTCCCATAAGGTGTGGCAATGGTTCAGATAAGTTCTTCAAGTATTTCCTGTCAAGTG